>NC_134782.1:12560225-12570225 GCF_046742065.1 Oratosquilla oratoria
GCGTGTTGTGTGTGTGTTGTGTGCTGTGTGTTGTATGCTGTGTGATGTGTGTTGCACGCGTGTAGAGTGTGTGCTGTGTGCTGTGTGTTGTATACTGTGTGATGTGTGTTGCGCGCGTGTAGTGTGTGTGTGTTTGTTGCGCGCGGGTAGTGTGTGTGCGTTGTGTGTTTTGTGTGTGTGTGTGTGTGTGTGTGTGAGTGTATTCACTAGGTCTATGTATCACGTGTTGGATTCGTGATCGACAGCTATTTCCCTCCTGGAAGAGAGCTCATAGCTCGTGTGTCCGATCTATGTGTGTAATGCTATGACCTGTGCACACACACACATACACACACACACCCAACTCCCCACCCACGAGAGTCAGAGTAACGACCCGAAGCGCAGTGTGTACCGAAATAATTTCGGCTCTGGGCAGGATTCGAACCTAGAACTACGGGTCACTATGGTGGCAGTTCAGCGCTCTGCGCTGTGTGTGTGTGTGTGTGTGTGTGTGTGTGTGTGTGTGTGTGTGTGTGTGTGTGTGTGTGTGTGTGTGTGTGTGTGTGTGTGTGTGTGCGTTTGTGTGTGTGTGTTTGTGTGTGTGTTTGTGTGTTTTGTATTTGTGTGTTTTGAGTGTGTGTGTGTGTGTGTGTGTGTGTGTGTGTGTGTGTGTGTGTGTGTGTGTGTGTGTGTGTGTGTGTGTGTTTTGAGTGTGTGTGTGTGGTTGTATGTGTGTGCGCACACGCGCGTGTGTGTGTCTGTGTCTATGTGTTGTTTGTTTACGTGTTGTGTTTGTGCAGATGCATGTACATATATGTATTCAGTCTTCATCCTCCACCTTATAACTGTCGTCTCTTTCTTTGAGTCGACCCAAAGCCCGCCCTGTTTCACGCCAGTCTCGTTTCGGGAAAAATTTACATATTCCATGAATATCCTTTTTATTATATGACAAAGAGGGTTGTATTCGCCGTCACAAACATCTCTCTTTGTTGTCTTTGATCGTCCATTCTTTCCCTTTGCCATTTCTCTTCTGCGAAGCGGGTGGGAAGGGTGTCTTACCGGGAGGTCGCCTCAGCTAGAGAAGAATTTCTCGATCGTACGGTCACATGCAAATGTCTAAGTTAATTCTCTAGATAGTGTCGCTTCAGTATAATGTAAATCATTGTTGGGTCTCTTTTCCACATGAAAACAATTCCCAGGCTCTTTATAGACGGAGGAGGAGAGGAGGAAGGGGAGGAGGACAGGAGGAGAGGGACGAAGAGAGTAGGAGGAAGAGGAAAAAATCAACGAAAAGGGAGGAGGGATGGACGGGAGGGGAAGGAAGGAAGGTATGGGCGAACCATAGGATGGAGGAACAGATGAGGAGGGATTGGAGGAAGAAGAGAAAGGAGAGGGGGAGGGAGAAGGAAAAGAAGAGGAGGAGAAGGAAGGAGAAGAGGAGGTGGGAGAGGGCTGTTTGTTAGCCATCTTGTCATTGCTCTATTTCTTTCTGTAAAGAATGTTTAGATTCTGTCGCGGCAGACGTCGTTCGTGTGTGTTTTTTTTAATCGTAGTTAATCTGAGCCCAGACTACAGCCCGAATGAGATCTTATTAATAACAATAATCTTAGTAATTACGGTGATATTATAAAATGATAAATATTTAATAATAATGAGCAATAACTAGTAGCTAATCATGGTTGATAATAATGTGATATAATATTGTAATACAATCATATGATAATACATATTTGAAGTAATTTGATAACACACATAAATTACAACAAATATTGTACAATTCTGTACTGTTACATAGTGATGGTAACGATGGTGGTAATGGTGATGATAATTATGGATTTTTATTCACTTATTTCGCAATGAAACTATCTGTTGTATACAAAAAAAAAAAAATTCCCTAGATCTAGTCGTTCAAGCAAACTTTTATTAATCATAGTAAAAAAATTATCGTTTAAAAATCTAACTCCAATACATCAGTTCCATCCTCCCTTATCTCCTCAAAGATGAATTTGATTTGGCCACCCCGCGACGCATCAGTGAATTTGAGATTAATGATAAATAAATAAAGAAAAAATCAACAAAGAATCAGAGGGGGGATTATCTTCGAGTCTCACGTGACCTGGAAAGAAACCTGGATTATCCGTTCTCGTTACCAAAGGAGAAGGAAGGGAAGGAAATTGAGTTGGGATTGAAAGGAATGAAAATAAAAGAGAATGGAGGGGATGGGAAGGAAAGAAAGGGAAGGGAAGGGAATGGAGGAGAAAGAATGGGAGAGGAAGGGGACAGAGGGATGGGAAGGGAATGGAGGAGAAAGGATGGAAAAGGAAGGGGACAGAGATGGGAAGGAAAGAAAGGGAAGGGAAGGGAATGGAGGAGAAAGGATGGAAAAGGAAGGGGACAGAGGGGTGGGAAGGAAAGAAAGGGAAGGGAAGGGAATGGAGGAGAAAGGATGGAAAAGGAAAGGGACAGAGGAATGGGAAGGAAAGAAAGGGAGGGGAGGGAAAGGAGGGAAGGGTAGGAAGAGGATGAAGGGGAAGTAAAAGAAACTAAAGGGAGGAGAGGTGAAGGTAAGAGATGGGAAGGGAACGGACGAGGGGAAGGGGGAGCAGGAATTAGAAATGAAGGAAAGTAAAGGTAAATGAAGGGAAGGGAGGAGAATAAAGAAGAGGAAAAGAAATGAATGTTGAAAGGAGTGTATGTGTTGTATTTTGTTGTCAATTATAGAGCAACGCTTTTGCTTTTGAGAACAATAGTGAGAGGTAGAGAGAAGTGAAATAGGGAATGGAGGTGAAGCAAGGCAAGGAAAGGGATAAGAAAATAAAGAAAATAAAAAAAAGGAAGAGAAGGGAAGAAAAGAGGGAAAAGAAAGAGAAGGCAAAGGAAAAAAACAAGGCAAGAGAAGAAAAGGTAAGAGAAAAGAAGGAAAGGCAAGAGAAGAGAAGGAAAAACAAGGCAAGGTAAGTCAAGATAAAATACGAGAAGAGAAGGAAAGACAAGATAAGAGAAAGAAATATAACGCAAGAGAAAAGAGGAAAAGGAAAAGAGGCAAGGCAAGAGATGATAAGAGTAGGAAAGACGAGAAGAGAAGAGAAGGAAAAGCAAGGCAAGGCAAGGCAAGGCAAGGTAAGGCACATCGTTACTATCGTACAAGTCTGAGACTGATGAATATCCTGAGGAAAAAAAATCCTTGATTGGATTCAGCTGTAGGATGCACAACCCATCAGAATTGTTGGTTCTTGAATTACAAACGTAAACAAGTCAGCGTGAAACGTTTCTGTTATAAGTTTCCCATGAACGTTTGTTCTGCATCAAAACAAACACACAAGTTCTCAATAACACCGAAAGGATTAATACTATACTATAATTCTCTTTCTCTTTTTTTAACGAACACAGAAGACTGTTTTTGTTAATTTAAGAGGAATCTGACCTAAGATGGGTTTCGACCGTCTAAGACTTTGTTCAGCTTAGACAGCTGAAGTTGTTACTTAGCTAAGTTCCTTAGATGTGAGATAACACAAAAACTATGGGTCATAACCTGCTTTAGTGGACATTGTAGGGCGTAATTGGTCTAGATGACCACTTTTAATCATTTTCTAGAACGACTCTTTAATAATTAACTAAGGTTCCACTCTGGCTACCTCGATTTTTTTTTACAATTTGTGAATTAGGAACTGAAATTATAGAGACTTTTTACTGTAGCTAGCGTATGTACATGTACATGTACACACAGACACGTGAACACGTACCCACACGAAAACACGCACGTGCTCTCACACATTAACGCCTGTACGTACATGCACACGTATACACAAACACCCACACACATACTCACAGGAAAACACATACGCTTACACACATACACAACTGTATGCAAACACATTTACTCACTCACGTATACGCACTCACATACGCACACATACACACGAAAACACACTTTCGTTCGCATCCGTAAGCATAGCATCATTCCCGTGATCGTTGCCACCCACCCACAAACCGTAATTCTGTTGACCAAATATTTGAATGCCCAATTGCACGCTTCCCATCTATTTCACAATCAATCCCAACCATCCATCCTTCTCCCAGTGGAGGAAACAAATGAGCATCACCATATATGACGTCAATTACCCTTGCATCATCTATACAAGTCGTGGCGTCTATAGTTGTTTCGGAAATAAAACGCTGGGGGGGACGTCAATACATCAATTTTATGACAGAAGACTTGAGGAGAAGGGTGATGTGGGGAGGAAGAGAAGGGTGGTGGGTATGCCAAGGAGAGGGACAGCAAGATAGGTGATTATTTCCTTGTGGGTTTTTTTCTGTGTTTATGGGTTTGTGTCATTCATTGTTGGTTTGTCTGGGAGCTATTCAAGTGTGTGAAGAATGATGGCTATAGGTGTGTGTGTGTGTGTGTGTGTGTGTGTGTGTGTGTGTGTGTGTGTGTGTGTGTGTGTGTGTGTGTGTGTGTGTGTGTGTGTGTGTGTGTGTGTGTGTGTGTGTGTGTGTGTGTGTGTGTGTGTGTGTGTGTGTGTGTGTGTGTGTGTGTGCGTGCGTGCGTGTGTGCTTGTGAGTGTGTGTGCACGTGTAGGCGTATTCGCATGTGTATACTTGTGTTCGCTTGTGTGTGCTTGTGTGTCCATGTGTTTCTCTGTGCATGCATGTGTGTTTTTGCACGCGCGCGCGTTTGTGTATGTGTTTCTGTGTGCGCGTGTGTGTTTCTATGTGTGTGCGTGTTTCTGTGTGCGTACGTGTATGTTTCACCATTTATTTCCGAGTTTCTGTACTTTTGTTTTTTCTTTATGTTTGAAGAGTTTTTTAATCAGGATTTTGTATGATAACTTTAAATGTATTAAATTTTCCTCCTAAGAGAATGATTTGGTAGATGACATTTTAATTCCCTTTCTGTGGTGACACTCGTTAAGGTGACTGAGATTGTTTGTTGACAACCAATTTAACACCTACAAAGAGCGTTTTAGTAACCAGGAGGATTAAGTGATGCAGCCCGTGAATAGAGAGGATAGACATATGTGGATACTCAGGAGGACGAGTAGAAGTAGATAGAGGAGAAAACAGGAAAAGGAATAGAAAGACGAGAGAGGAGAAAAAACGGGGGGAATTTAGAGGAAAGAGGGTAGAAGAAAATGTAAGAAGAAAAAGAGAGGATGACAAGAGGATGAAGAGACAAAGGACTGAGGAGGTTCAAACAGAGCTTCTAAGAGAGGAAAGGAGGAGGAAGAGGATGAAGAGGAAGAGAAGGAAGAGGAAAGTAAGGAGAGAGAAAATGGACAAGTCGAATGTCGGAAGGAAAGAAAAAAAGACAGAGAAAGAGAAAGGGAAAGAGGAATGGAAAGAGGAAGAGGAGGAAGAAGAAGAGGAGGGGGAGGAAGAGAAGGAAAGGGAGGGGAAGGGTTAGCCCACCATTATGACAACCAACATTCAGATGAATGAAATCGTATGACTTTAGTCAACCAAATCTTTAAACATCTTCGTCGGTTTGAAAAAGATGAGAATAATGGAAAGGTGTTAGGAGTTGTAAGATTTTATCAAAAATAATATCTTGGTTACCCATCCTCTTCCTTTATCTTTAAATGTCTAGGTTAAACTAGGCTAGTTAACTAGACTAGAATGACCTAGAGAGGACTTGATACATTTGTCTAAACCCAAGTAAAGTTAAATAGATCTAACAAGGCAAAGTTGAATAAGAAGATAAAGGTTGCTTAGTTAAGTATGACTAGACAAGGCAAGGCTAGGAAGAATATGGTTTTATTAGGTGAAGCTGAGTAAATCTAGGCAAGGCTGAACAAAGGATAGGTAAAGTTTGGCAAGTGATAGGTAAGGGTACTGGGAAAAGAAAAGAAATATTCATAAAGTGCTCAGGGGAGTCTGGGCACTTCGAAAAGATGAAAAACGGTGAGGAGCCTACGCCAGGAAGCACATAAATGCGGCCAAAGCTATGTTGGGGCTCGTAACTAACAGGCACAGCTTAGAATTGGAGAGCAGTGCGGGATTCATACCTACAAGCTAAGCGACTGCGAGACCAGCACGTTATCGATTGCGTCACCAGGGCACAGGACGGTAAGGGGAGAGGTGGAAAATCCTAAGTAACAGCCGAGGAGGAAGACTACTGCCTGGAACAGCCGCAGGAGCTCCTTCAAAGTACAGATTTTGTTGTGTTTAGGAATCCTGCTGCGAAGGTTGTTGTGGAGTAACTCGAAAACAGCTGTAACACCTTCACAACAGCAACGATGCTATAGAGAAGTGGGTCTTGCTTTAGCACATTTTGATGTTACTTGAGTATGTCACATGTTGCTGAACATATATATGTATGTATGTATGTATGTATGTATGTATGTATGTATGTATGTATGTATGTATGTATGTATGTATGTATGCACGTATGCATGTATGCATATATGTATTTACGTATTTACGTATGTATGTATGTCTGTATGTATGTCTGTATGTATGTATGTATACATGTATGTATGTATGTATGTATGTATGTATGAATGTATGAATGGTATGTATGAATGTATGTATGCATGTATGCATGTATGCATGTATGTATGCATGTATGTATGTATGTATGTATGTATGTATGTATGTATGTATGTATGTATGTATGTATGTACGTATGAATGTAGATAGGTAAGTAGGTTATACATTTATAATCTAAATTAAATGTTATAAGAATATTAGGTAAAATAAGTATAATCTATGTATGTATGTATGTACGTATGAATGTAGATAGGTAAGTAGGTGGTCATACATTTATAATCTAAATTAAATGTTATAAGAATATTAGGTAAAATAAGTATAATCTCCTTCACTTATACATTTTAGGTCTCAAAGTCCTCTGTGAAGGGCACCGTCTTAGCCTTCCGATAGTGGGGAGTTTGTGACGTTAAACCATATCATCATCATGTTGCAGTGTAAATACAAGACGTGACACCCAGATTTGATAAAAAGAAATACGAAGTGGAATAACATAAACTAAAAGAGGTGAAGAGAAATTTCCGGTGTTTATGCCCGTAGTCTTAGAGATGTGGATGCGTATGTGTTTGTAAACTGTGTATTGTTTATTGTGTATGTCCATTTGTATGCGTGTGCGTGTGTTCACTCGAGTGCTCTTACATTTGTTTATTCAACGATAAACCCCGCACCACGCGCAATTCTCCAAACCAAGGCCAGGATGGATGGAAGTTTTCTTAGATGTCCTTCAATTGATTAATTTGATAAAAACGCCAAAAGGAACGTGTTCCTGGAAGAGAACGTACGCAGACTAATTTTATTGCTGCTCAGGCAGTGACAGGGATAGAATCAAAGCAATGATTACTGAAACTACCAAGTCATTTAACTGTGGTCATTATTTGCCAAACATGGGTTGCATTTGCAATAATAAGAATCATCTGAGAAATGTTGTCCATATAGGGTAAGTAACAAAAAACATATATATATACATATATATATATATATATATATATATATATATATATATATATATATATATGTATGTATATATATGTATATATATATATGTGTATATATATATGTGTGTGTGTGTGTGTGTGTGTGTGTGTGTGTGTGTGTGTGTGTGTGTGTGTGTGTGTGTGTGTGTGTGTGTGTGTGTGTGTGTGTGTGTGTGTGTGCGTGTACATATATATGTAACCACTCTTAGTGGAACGATACTGAAATTATTTCAGCGCTGGGCGGGATTCGAACTCGGACAACTGTAGCAGCAGTTGCGGACGCCATCACCGCGCCGTCGAATCGTGTGTGTGTGTGTGTGTGTGTGTGTGTGTGTGTGTGTGTGTGTGTGTGTGTGTGTGTGTGTGTGTGTGTGTGTGTGTGTGTGTGTGTGTGTGTGTGTGTGTGTATACACGCAATTAAACATTTACGTATACTTCACACGGATGACTGACTATAGTCTGGCCACAGGAGGATTTAGATAAGGATACGATGGACAGATCGAAGGACGGGGCAAAGACCACCGGGATGGAAGGATTTGATAACAGGATAGAGGGACTCATTGGCGCCTCGGCCTTGGAACCAACGAGGGTGAGCATAAGTGGTGGGGGAGAAGGTGGGAGGAGGCGTCTATAAGCTCCGTCTCAGAGCCAAAGTAGGCTTAACCACCGCCAAGCACAGTGGCTTATTCTATATATACATATAAATAGATACATGCATACATACATATATATATATACCTTGTATATATATGTATATATATATATATATATATATATATATATATATATATATATAAATCCATAGTTCTCCATTTAATATATATATATATATATATATATATATATATATATATATATATATATATATATATATATATAGATATATATGAATGTATATACCGTCTGGGGTATTGGCTGCATGTTATTGTGAGTTAAATGGTTAAATCCTGCTCATTAGCATGCACCTGATACTTTAGGGTCTATATGGGGCGCTCCTACGAACCAGAGCAACACATCATTTTGTCTGTGATAGAGAAAATATCTATTCATAGAGAAATGATGCTACTTTGTTATAATGGGACTGTCCCTCCATCATGCTGTCCCCCCACTCTTTATAATGTCATGTATCACTTCTCTAATATTCATTTCCTTTTTCGCTGATCCCTATAGTAGGGGCGAAAGAATACTGTCACCGAGTGTCCCCACTTGAATCGTAAAAGGCGACAAAAATAGGACGGGGATAGGACTAGGCATCCTACCCTCTGAAACCCCAAAGGGAACATTCCTCAAAACAAATAAAGACATAAGAGGGTCTGGGAGGAGTTTTACAACCAAAACCCTAAAGTTTGGGTCTTTTGATGTTTGTAGATGTGGTATAGATGAGGGTAAGAGGGAAGAGATAGGCAGCCTGTTTGTGAGAAGAAAGATGGATGTGTTGGCATCGAGTGAAACTGAGTTGAAAGGAAGAGGCGAGTTTGAGTTTGGGAGTGTAGTTGGGAGGGTGTCAGGAGTGAAGAGAGGACAAGGGAGAGAAGGGGTGACTATACTAGTAAGTAAAGAGATAGGTAAGCATGTGGTGGAGTGGAAGGAGGTTTCTTCAAAGTTAATGTGGATGAAGGTGAAACTGGGAAGGGAGATGTGGGTTTTTGTAAGTGCATATAGGCCTGGTAGTGGTATTGGGAGATCACAATGCTAAGGTAAGAGATGAACCAATAGATACAATGATTGGGAAGTGTGGAGTTCCGGAAAAAATCGTAGTGGAGAGATGATGGTGGACATATGTAATTACGTGTGTGTGTGTGTGTGTGTGTGTGTGTGTGTGTGTGTGTGTGTGTGTGTGTGTGTGTGTGTGTGTGTGTGTGTGTGTGTGTGTGTGTGTGTGTGTGTGTGTGTGTGTGTGTGTGTGTGTGTGTGTGTGTGTGTGTGTGTGTGTGTGTTTCATTTTTCATTTTTCAGGTGAGTTTTTTCTGGGGGGACTCGTAGTGCGGGTATTTAATGGACATATTTTTTTTTTTTTTGAGAGAGAGAGAGACAGAATTTACGTTTTTTCTGCATATGAAGGAAATTTTTTATGCACTGAAGTGGAGCTGTAAACTGAAAAGGTTTAGATTGCTTCGACTAACACGGTTGTAGAATAGTCACATCACTTGTATGAGCAAATCTTTCTTAATCCCGAATATCATTTGTTTTTTGGGAATGGATAACAAGAGAAAAACTAAAAGACGAGGTCACAAATTCACTGAATGTATAAATTCCATAATTATAATTCACCTTGTGTAGAAAATCCATAGGAGTCAGTTGTGTGTGTCATCCAATTTACAAAATACAGACAAATATTCTTCATAGTATTCCATGACGATAAAACGTGATTCCATTGTTAGAGACAATATCAGACCAAAGAGTTCTAAGGTGTGATAAAGGAGATAGATCTAAGAAAGGTAATAGAAAGAAGTGACAGTAAAAAAAAATAATAATTATAAAAAAAAAAAAATCCGAGAGGATATTAGTCACCGGTCATGAAAATATGAAACATGACTTTGGTCTGTCTTGGCGCTTCC
>NC_134782.1:12575225-12590225 GCF_046742065.1 Oratosquilla oratoria
GAGAGAGAGAGAGAGAGATAGAGAGAGCGATGTAAATATAGATTGAGATGGATAAGAAGACAGAGATTCTTAAATTCGGGGGAAGATTGCCATAGGAGTAAAGGAACAGTTTTAGCTTCTGTTCAGTGAGCGCTTACAAGCTCTTAGGAATGCGGGACGTGTTATCTCTATCTCCACTTCATCGTCAAGCAAGAACAATGGAACTGGGGGCTGGAATCGTGACTTCTTGGGTCGTAAAGATTCTCCTCAAGTTAACGAATTCCACTTCTCAAGTAATTTGAGTGAAATTCCTTAAAACGCGTTTTATACCCAAAAGACTCTTCCACGTGATGATAATTTGAGCCCTTGACCATAAGAAAGAATTTTTTCAGCTGAATTAAATTATGTACAATTATATATTTTCATTTTCATTATATAGTCTGTCGAAGCAATTTTAAATTTCTTTTCTGTAGGTTGACACTCCTTAAGGTTAATTAAATCACCTGACGACAGCCATAAAAAGTTTAAAGACATACTACTTACTACAAACTTTTAACGTTTGGGGGCGGACAGTTCCTTCAATTAAAGTAATTTGTAGCCAGACCAAAGTATATAAGGATTACCACCGCTTCTGGATCAATCGACATAGGCTCTGACCCTGAACAGCGATGGATTCTTTTAGTTGGATAAGATCACCGGACGGCAGCCAGAATGATTATGAAAAAAGAATCCCCATTTTTACTTGTTAAGCTTCAAAGACACCCCTTGAGTTGCATTTCTTTCATGAACACTTTAGTGATTGGAGAAGGAAGACACAGAAATACTTTGTCAAAGGTTTTGTGTTATGAGCATTGCTTTACATCTTTACCAACAATAGACTTAGTTATGAACCATATCTATGCATTGCAGAAGGGTCGTTTTTCCTTGCCAAGCTTCTCTGTGCGATAAAGGAGAGAACCTGATAAGGTTTCTTCCTTCGGCTCGAAGAACAATGGCACTGGGACCCCGAAGAGGAATCGAGAGAGAACGGGAGCTGGTACTATTACTCGCGACAGGTGGTGATCTGTTGTGAAAGCTCAGGACGGGAACCGGCTGGAAGCCTTAGTCGGTAGTGTCGTTCTTGGATTCCTGGAATCTTTGTCAGCGTCTGTTTTGCTTTTGTTTCTCTCTCTTCGGGCTTATCACTTGGTCTTTGGACTTGTCTTCCTCGTCGTCGTCGCCGTCGTCGTTGTTGTCTTCGTCGATGATGTTGTCAGTGTCCGCTTTGTCTCTGTGTTAGTATTGTTTTTTGTCTATGTGCATAAATTTACACTCATATGTGTTAAATTCCACTAGCCACTTTTGAGACCATTGCTCTAGTTTGTGTAAATTTTGAATATCCAGGGGATTCTAGTAATCACCTACTATTCCAAACAATTTAACAACATCGACAAACTTGAAGACAGTAAATTCAAAACCATAACAATGATGGGTCATGTCAGGAAGTACTTCGAAAGATTGACATTGCCCATGGTCTTATGGACTCTCTCAACCAGAGTAAATGGCGTTGCCGTTATTTTGAGACATGGGCACTGAATGCTGACTTAAAGAGGTGTCTTTGACCCTAAGTGCCTTCGGGGAATCATTGGGTATCTCTGGAATGATTTCTTATCAAACCAGAGACTGTACTCGTACTGTGAAACTAAGCTTAGGCCAGATATGAGCATAATTAGTGAACGCCAACTCCGGCGCTATGAACATGTGGCACGTTTCCTTAATGTTGATCCTACTCACAGGGTTGTCTCCAAGAAGAGACAACCCTCAATGGAGGAGACGAAGGGGACGTTTAAAGAATTCATTGCTGGGGCTACTTGATTGAGCCTGTCGAGGGCTGTTTGGAGTGGGAAGGGAGGGTGGCTGCATGGGAGCTTGCTCGGAGAGACCGTGGGAAGCGGCGCCAACGTGTGAATGAAGCAACGCGCTCCCTGGCGTATGCCCCCAAGTGACGACGACAACGACGACGACGACTACGATGACGACGAACGACGACGAACAACGGACGACGGCGACGACGACGACGACAACAACTACTACTACTACTACTACTACTACTACTACTACGACTACGACTACGACTACGACTACGACTACGGCTACGGCTACGACTACGACTGCTAGGACTAGATTTCCACTCATCGTAACTCGTGACTCAGATAATACTTAGCTTTAAGGTGTTTTGTTCACAAATACGAAACTGAAATAGTTGTTTCAGATATCGCGCATTTGAATGTACAATTTCACCATTGGCAGACAAGTGTACCAATATATTCCTTATAACCATTTATCTTTGATTACGGAATTTTCATGGATTTCCTTTAGATATACCGCCCATTTTTATTTCTAATAATTTCTTTTCTTCAGGCCATCTCTTCAAATATATCTGGCTCATTACATAACATTGATATCCATTAGGATATTCACAACGCCTCAATATCTTGCAAATTTGTCTTTTTTTCCAATAATCTTGTCTGTTTGTTTTTTTTCTTCTTTTTTTTTGTCAAGACGAGATTGGTTTTAAGGTCATCTTTCGTTATAAGTAATGTAACTATGAATACTTTCAGTTTGGAAATATTTCCCCACATCACTTATACATAAATCCCATGTCACCCAGTAAAATGAATTTTTCTTAAGACAAATATTACAGATACGCATTTTTTCTTAATCTATTCTGTCATTTATACTTAATTAGATTATGGTCCATAAATGTAAAGGTTTCGCAAACTTCATCAATCATGTTTTCGCGGACTTTCAGGTTCTTTTACATGCTGCATCAGTTAATTCTCGCTGAGAAAGTCTGCTCAACAACTATCTACATTGCCATGTTCTAAACTCACCCAATTAATGTCAGTACAATTGAAGTCTCCCATTATCATCACATCACGATAGCAAAAGCTAAAAATTTATCTTAATTTTTATTTCTTCCTGCTATCTTTACTTCTTTTTTTCCTCCCTTATTTTCTTTTCTTCCTTCTTTCCTTCCTTCTTTTCTCCTTTCGTTCTTTCCTTTCCTCTTTTATTTTTTCCTTCTTTCCTCCTTTCTTTCCCTCCTTTCCTTCCCTCTTTATTTCCTTCATTCTTTCTTTCCCTCTTTCTTTTTTTTTTTCTTTCTCTTACTTCTTTCCTTCTTTCTTTCATTCTTTTTCTTTCATTATTTTTTCTTTTATTACTTCTTTCCTTCCTTTTTTCCTTCTTGTTTTCTTTCCATCTTTTTTCCTTCTTTCTTCTTCTTTCTTCCCTTTCCTCTTTATTTTCTTCCTTCATTCCTTTTTTCTTCCCTACCTTTTTCTTTCCTTCTTTCTTTCCTTTCTTCTGTCCTTTGTTCCTTCTTTCCTTCTTTTTTATTTCCTACCTTTTTCTTCCTACCTTTTTTCCTTCCTTTTTCCTTCCTACTTTTTCTTTTTTCCTTCACCTTTTTCTTCTCTTCCAACCTTTTTTTTTCCACCCTTTTCCCTTCTTTTTCTTCATTCACCCCTTTTTGCCTTAATTTGCCTCTTGGCCTATCCTTTTTTATCTTTTTTTTTTATTCTTCGTTCACTTTTTTATCTTCTCCCACTCTTTTTTTTTCTACTTCTACACTTTTTTCTTTCTATTTTTTCCTCTTTTTTGTTGTTGTTCTCCTTTCGGTAAGTCTTAGAATTGAGCCATGGTCCCCTTCGACGAGCCGCTATACTATATATGTCCCCCTCAATTATTGATACTGAAATGACCACATTCACCTCTTGCGTAATGCTTCATCTAGTTAGAACTCTTGGTGACTCTTAGAACTCTTAGTCATCTCTAGACTCTCTTAAACACTCTTTACCCCTTCTTTCTAAAAGTCTCTCTTCTTTCTTCCTCATCTCTCCAATCATTCGGGTTTTTCTTGACCTCCTAAGTACTAAACTTTCTTCTTTTCATCATCATCATTCTCCCCTTCCTTACCATTCCCCCCTCAATTCCTCCTTCTCTTCTCTTCCACCTTCTCTCCTCTTCTTCCTTCACCTTTTTCTTCTCTTCTTCCTCTCCTTCCTCTCCTCTTCTTCCTTCACCTTTTTCTTCTCTTCTTCCTCTCCTTCCTCTCCTCTGCTTCCTCCTTCTACCCCTCCTCTTCCTATTTCTCCTCCTTCCCTTGTTCTTCCTCCTCCGCTTCTCCTAAGATTTTCCTATTCTGGCTTCTAATACTCTCCTTCTCCTTCTCCCTTTCCTTCCTTTCCCTTCTATCCTACATCCCTACACCCCTTCCCCTTCCTCTCTCCTTTCCTAGACTTTCCTCTCCTCCATTCCCCTAGACTCCCCTCAACTAGATTTCCCTCCCCTTCCATAGGTTCCCCTAATCCTCCCTCTTACCACGTCACCTGTTTTCTCAAATCCCCTCCTTCTCCCTTCCCCTATTCCTCTATCCTTTCCCAATCCCTTCCTCTGTTCTTCCTCCTCTAACTCTTCTTCCTCTTCCTCTTCACTCACTCCTTTCCCTCTTCCTCTTCACTCACTCCTTTCCCTCTTCTCCCTTCATCTTCCCTCCCGTTCCCTCATCTTCCCTAGACTCTGACCCCAAAGCTTCTGTTCCCGTGACCTCTCGTTCCTAATTCTTGTCCACTTCTTCTACTACTCTTCCCCTTTTCTCTTCCCCTTCCACTCTCTCTTCTCCCCCTACGTCCCCTCTTTTCCCACTCCTCCCCTCCTCTCACTTCCAATCCCATTCCTAGCTTTTCCCTTCCCCCCTCCTCGTCCCTTCTTTTTTTATTTTCTTTTTCTCCCTTTCCCTCATTTCCTCTCCCCTCCCTTCCATCTGCCTCCTCCTTTTCTCTTCCTCCTCCTCTCTCTTCCTTCCGCCTTCTCTTCCTCCCTCTCCCTCACTCTCTAATCCCCTCCTCCCTCCCTCCCTCCCCCTTATTCCTCTATCCTTTCCCAATTCCTTCCTCTGTTCTTCCTCCTCTAACTCTTCTTCCTCTTCCTCCTCCTCCTCCTCCTTCTCTAACTCTTCTTCCTCCTCCTCCTCCTCCTCCTCCTCCTCTTTCTCCTCCTCCTCCTCCTCCTCCTCCTCCTCCTCCTCCTCTAACTCTTCTTCCTCTTCTTCCTCCTCCTCCTCCTCCTCATCTTAGTTCTCCTTCTCCTTTCAGTCACCCTTTCCCCTCTCTTCCTCCTCCTATCTCCTCCCTCCTCCCGCCCTTATCTGTCTCCCATCGGGAGCGTGACAGAGGTCCTCCTGTCCCTTTGGAGTGTGATAAGCTCGTCAAGAAGAAAGTAATCGGTCCCCCCCACCCTACCCCCCAACCCCCAACCCTTGCCCCCCTCCCCCCTCCCCCCTACCCCACCGTCCACCCGCTCTGTCTCCTTCCTTCTACTTCCCTCCCCTTCCCTCCCACCCTCTTCTCCCTTCCTTCCTTCCCATTCCTCCCCTCCATCCCCTCCTCCTCCTCCTCCTCCTCCTCCTCCTCCTCCTCCTCCTATTCCTTCCTCTTCCCCTTCCTCAATTCCTTTCTATCATTAGGATTACTTTATATAGCTCCCCTCCTGCCGTCCTACTTTATCATTCACTTATCAAGATCAGAAGCAGTACTGTTATTCAAAATGCTATAATGAATATCACTTTATCATTGTCGTTATGATTTCGTTCATGAAAGTATTTGTCCTTATACTCGTGGTGGAGGTGGCGGTGGAGGTGGAGGTGGAGGTAGAGGTGGAGGAGGTTTACGTGGTCATCTTTCCTTTTCTTCCACCCGCCTCCTCTCCCTCTCTCCTTCCACACTCTCCTTCGTATCTCTCTCTACTCTCTCTCTTTTCACTCTCTCTTTCTTTCCACTCTCTTTCTCTGCTCTCCCTCTCCATCCATTCACTCTCCCTCCTTTAACCGCCCCCCCCCCTCTCTCTCTCTCTCTCTCTCTCTCTCTCTCTCTCTCTCTCTCTCTCTCTCTCTCTCTCTCTCTCTCTCTCTCTCTCTCTCTCTCTCCCTCTCTCTCTCTCTCTCTCTCTCTCTCTCTCTCTCTCTCTCTCTCTCTCTCTCTCTCTCTCTCTCTCTCTCTCTCTCTCTCTCTCTCTCTCTCTCTCTCTCTCTCTCTCTCTTTCTTTCTCCCTTATTTCTCTCTCTTATTTCTCTCTCCCTCATTTCTTTCTCCTATCTCTCTCTCCATCCTTTTTCTCTCTCTCCTCTCACCTTCCCTTTTCTTCTCCTCTCCTCTCCTTCCCTGCCCTTCATTCCCTCCCTCCTCCTCCTCCTCCTCCTCCTCCTCCTCCTCCTCCTCCTCCTCCCCTCCTCCTCCTCCTCCTCCTCCTCCTCTTCCTCCTCCTCCTCCTCCTCCTCCTCCTCCTCCTCCTCCTCCTCCTCCTCCTCCTCCTCCTCCTCCCTCTGTCTTCTCCTTGTCCTTGTATTCATCTCTCAACCTCTCGTTCCTTCCTCCTCCTTACCTCTTCCTTCTAACTTTCACTTTACTCTCCTACTTCTTTCCCACAACTCTCCCTCTCTCTTTCTCACTCTTTTCCTTCTATACTCTTCTTCTTCCTTATCTCCTGTCCTCTCTCCCATCCCTCTTACTTCCTCGTTTCTTCCTTACTCCACTTTCCACCTCCTCACTCCTCCCTCCGCATCCCCTACTGACCCATTCTTCCTCAGCTTTCCTTTGCCCCCCCACTCGCTCATTCACCTCACTCCCTTACTACCCTCCCTAACTCCCTAACTCCCTTACTCATTTACTCGCTCGCTCACTCACTCACTCACTCACTCACTCACTCACTCACTCACTCACTCACCTCACTCACTCCCTTACTCACTCACTCACTCACTCACTCACTCACTCACTCACTCACTCTTTCACTCACTCACCCCTTCACTACCTCACTCCCTGACTCCCTCACTCCCTTACGCCCTTTCTCCCTTCCTCCCTTCCACTTCCCCTCCCTATTCACAACTACCTTCCTCCTTACCTCCCACTCACTGCCCCTCCCTCCCACTGTCCCCCCTCCCACTGTCCCCACTCCCACTGTCCCCACTCCCTCCTTACTCCTCCCTCCCTCTCTCCATCTCTCCCTCCACGCCTCTCTCCCCCACCACCCTGAGGTGTCAGAAGAACAGTAATCGCACTTTGATATTTGAAGAAAAAAAAAAAGTCTCCTTTCATGGCCATCTTGCGATGCTCGTTATTATCTGATGGAGAGGAGGAGGAGGAAGGAGGGAGGAGAGAGGTGGGAGGAGGAGGAAGACGAAGAGGAGGTGGTGGAGAGGTTAAAAGACTTGGAAGTTTGAGAGAAGGAGATGAGGGAGGAGAGAGAAGTGGAGAGGAGGAGGGAGGAGGAGGAGTTAGGTGGAGGGGGAGAAAGAGGAGGAAACGGAGAGGCTAAAAGGTTTGGAAGTTAGAAAGAAAGAGAGGGAAAGGAAGGTGAAGGAGGAGGAGAAAGAGGAGGAGAAAGAGGAAGAGGAGGAAGAGAAGAGACAAGGAGGAAGTGGTAAGGAATGGGTCGAGAATGGAAGGGTGAGGATGGAAAGGAAGAACGGAAAAGAAGAAGAAGGACGAGAATGGCAGGAAGTTCCTGAGAAGGAGGAGGAGGAGGACGAAGAAATAGGAGACTAGAAAGAGGAAATGTATGAGGAGAGAAGATACTGAGAAGATGAGGAGGAAGAAGAGGAAAATGGATGCTGGAGAGAGGAGGAGGAAGAGGAAAGAGGAGACTGGGAAGAGAAAGAGGAAAAAGATACTGTGAAGAGTAGGAAGAGGAGGAGGAGGAAGAGCAAAAAGGATACTGAAGAGAGGAGGAGGAAGAGGAAAGAGGAGACTGGGAAGAGGAAGAGGAAAAAAGATACTGTGAAGAGGAGGAATAGTAGGAGGAGGAGGAAGAGGAAAGTAAAGACTGGGAAGAGGAAGAAAAGGAAAAAGAAGACCAGGAAGAGGAAGAGGAGGATGAAGAAGAGAGACAAGGAGGAGTGGGAGAAAGAGAGTGGAAAAGAGAGTGACGAGAAGAGAGAGAAACTCGAAATAAGGAAGATTAAGAAATGAGGAGGGAAGATGATGGGGAAGAGAGATGGGGTGGAAGAGGATAAGGAGGAGGGAGCATTTCGAGAGGGAGTTGTTGTTGTTGTTGTTGTTGTTGTTGTTGTTGTTGTTGTTGTTGTTGTTGTTGTTGTTGTTGTTGTTGTTGTTGTTGTTGTTGTTGTTGTTGTTGTTGTTGTTGTTGTTGTTGTTGTTGTTGTTGTTGTTGTTGTTGTTGTTGTTGTTGTTGTTGTTGTTGTTGTTGTTGTTGTTGGAGAAATAAAAAATTGGGACAACATATGGTAGGGAGAGGGAGGGAAGTGAAAAAATGGAGGTGGGAGTGGAGACTGGGATGGGGGTAGGAGTTGGGGTGTTGATTTGGGTGGGATTGGATGAGGATAGGTTTTTTTTTTTTTTTTTGTGAAGTATCACTCCCACAAGCTTTGTTTGGGGTTGGGAGTATTTGTGTGTGTGGTAAGGGATGGAGGTAAGGAGTTGGGTAGGGGTGAGGTTGGGGGCTGGGATGGGGTAGAGACTAGGATGGGTATTGATGTGAGGGAGGTAGAAGGGTTGGGAAGATGGTTTGCGTGTGAGTAGATGAAAAGAGAGAATAGATGGAGTGGAGGAGATGAGGGAGGAAGATATAAAAGTAAAGGAAGATCAAGAAAGGAATAGACAAGACGAACAATAAGATAGAGTAAAAGGAAGAAGTACAGGAAAATGAAGAAAATGACAAAAGAGAAAAAAGACAAAGAAAGAAAGAAGTAGAAAGAGAAGAGAAGGGATAAAAAGATTAAGGAAAAGAGGGGGCAAAATAAAGGTGGGAGAGGGTATGGGAGATAGGATGGGGTAAAGAGAGTGAAAAGATGAGAGAGGAAGTAAAAAAAATGTGCGTTATGTTGTATTGTATTGTATTGTATTGTATTGTATTGTATTGTATTGTATTGTATTGTATTGTATTGTATTGTATTTTTTCTTTTTGTCATGCCTGGTCTTGTCTTGTCTTTTTGGCTTGTCTTTTTGGTTTGCCTTGTCTTGTTAGCTTGCTGTGTCTTTTTGCCTTGGATTGCCTTTTTTCTTGTCTTGTATTTAATTTTGTCTTTTTTCTTGTCTTGCCTGGTCTTGTATTTTCTTTCCTTGCCTATTTTTGTCTTGCCTTACATTGTCTTGTCTTTTTTTTTTGTCTTGTCTTTTTTTTTCTTAACTTGCCTTGCTTTTTTTTTTCTTGTCTTATTTTGTCTTGTCATGTCTTGTTTTGTATCCTTAGCTTGTCTTAATTTACCTTGTTTTTTATTCGTTTGTTTGTTTGTTTTTGTATTTTTATCTTGTCTTGTCGTTTTGTCTTGTCATGTCTTGTTTTGTCTCCTTAGCTTATCTTGTCCTGTCTTCTCTTGTCTTCTTGTTTGTATTCTTATCTTGTCTCATTTTTTGCATCATCTGTTCTCGTTTTTTTCTTGACTTTATTATCTTTTTCTTTTTATTTTATTTTGTTTTTCCCTGGTTTGCTTTCTTCTCTATCGGTCAAAATGTTGAAATTAAGACACATGAGACACGATAAAGCAAGAAAAAATAATAATAAATAGATAAATAAAATAAAATAAAAAGTAGGGGGTGTATTTTACAGCCATCAGCTGTCATAACACTACGTGAAAAACAGCTGGTAGAAATACAGCGCACAGGATTGTTCTGGATCACAGAATAGCTAATTAAGTCGTTGCCCGTGGCAATACAGTTGGTAAATGTGTATTTTGTGGCGGTCGGTCGATGGTGGATCACCTTGAAGAAGAATTCGAATAAGTAAATTGAAAGATTTAAAGAAAAATAAGATAAACTCGTGAGTCGTTAAAAGAATCAGAATCCTTATAAGGAATCGGATTTCTTCCAATAGGGAGTGAGGAGTTATGGTAAAGGATTTACGACAGTTAGTCCTTGGTGTTTGTTCAAAGTCACCTTTGCCCAAGGTGCTGTGATAGCCGAAGTAAGTGGTGAGATTCATACATTTGTAGCTGCTGGTCAAAACAAACAAAAAAAAAAAAAAAAAAAAAAAAAAAAAAAAAAAAAAAAAAAAAAAAAAAAAAAAACGAGTCTTATGAATAATAGATTTAGGTCAATTTCCTCTCCTTCCACTTAGCTGAATAAAATCATCTGTTACTATTTAACATTTAACAATTCTTTGTCACTTAATGTACATGAGAAAATAACCATTCCAGGAGCCAAATAACGACCAACGACAGGACAAAGACTAAAAATAGAAATTTATATGAACGCCTCACTTTCACCCGTGGTTTTGAAAACCAATATACAGAGAAAAAAAAAGATGATCCAAAAATCCAATAACGATCAAGAAAAGGACGACGACTGTTCGAGGGAAAATAAAAAGGAACCTTTTGTTTACTGGAGCGACGTGTGTCAGTTCAGGCCAGTGTGTGCCCTGGACAAACATCACAGGGCCAGGCGCAGTTCAGTACTGCTGCATTTCTCTCTCTCTCTCTCTCTCTCTCTCTCTCTCTGTCTCTGTTTCTCTCTATCTATCTATCTATCTCTCTGTCTATCTATCTATCTCTATCTATCTATGTCTCTGTCTATCTATCTATCTCTCTATCTATCTATCTGTCTATCTATCTATCTGTATATCTATCTATCTATCTATCTATCTATCTCTACCTCTATCTCTCTATCTCTCTCTCTATATATATCTCTCTCTCTCTCTCTCTCTCTCTCTCTCTCTCTCTCTCTCTTTCTCTCTTTCTCGATCTCTCTTTCTATCCTCTCTCTCTCCCTCCTGTGTGCACGATAGAGGAAGAGGAGGAGTTAGAGCAGAAAAGAAAAGAAAAGGCTGGTAGGTAAAGAAAGAAGACATACGTAGATGGGAGGACAAAATGGAACGAGAGAGAGGCGAAGAAGGGAGAAGTAAAGATAAGGAACGGGAGAAAATTGTAGAAACAGGAGGAGAAAGAGAAAGGAGAGTAGGAGGAAGAACGTGAGATATGAAAAAAGAGATAGGATAAGGAAGGTTTGAATGAAGAGGAATAGGATGAGGAACAGTAGAAGGATGAAAAAGAGAACGAATCGATGAGAGAGAAAGGGGAGGAGAAAAAACAGGAGGCGGAGGAAGATGAGGAGGAGGGGAAGGAGGAGAAGGAGTAGGAGGAGGAGGAGAAGGAGGAGGAGGAGAAGGAGAAGGAGGAGGAGAAGGAGAAGGAGGAGGAAAAGGAGGAGAAGGAGGAGGAGGAGAAGGAGGAGAAGAAGGAGAAGGAGAAGGAATAGGGGGAGAGAAAGAGGAGGAAGAGAAGGAAAAGTAGGTAGAGGGGAGGAGGAAGAAGAAGAGTAGGAGGAGGAAGAGAAGGAAAAAGAGCACGATGGAAAACAAAGAAAAAGAGGAGGAGGAAAAGGAAGAGTAGGAGGAGGAGAAAGACAAAGAGGAGGAAGAGGACTAGAAGAAGAAAGAAAAGGAATAGACAGTAGACGAGGAGTTAGGAGAGAGTGTCAGAAGGCTGGATTGGACAGATCACAATGTTTTTTTCTCCGTGAAACCTTCTTTGATTGTCAGCTTTTGTCGGAGGGAATAAAGGTATGACGTCATGTCGCTATGGATACGTCCCCATGTGTCAATTCGGCGTCTTTCTGTGTCCGAGAACGCCCAAGGGATGAGCCGCCTTGGGTGGATCCTGTGGGTGGATGGGTGGAGCCAGTGGGTGGATCGGTGGAGTCAGTGGGTGGATCGGTGATGTGCGTGGGTAGGACACATGATGAAGCAAAACAAACTTGTCTCCTTCAGTACGATACTCAGTGAATAGTGGCAGTCACCATATGTTTCAGTCGTCTAGGTATATAGACAAGGTGATGGTTTTGAAAATATGTAAGTCATCAGATTTGAACCTTTCTCTATTGAAAACTAGATATAGATAAACAAAGATATGATATCCAAACTTTCCTGAAAATAAATGTTTATTTGTCTTTTTTTTTTTTTTTTTTTTTTTTTTTTTTTTTTTTTTTTTTTTTTTTTTTTTTTTTTTTTTAGCACATGGATTGATCTTTCTCCTTGTCTTCTGGAGTATTTCTCATGTTGATAGCCATTTCTCTTAGGACCAATATCTTCTAGTCGTGGAATACACAGCTCAGATCTCTCTTACAGTCCAATACGAGATATTGGCTGAATAAGTTTAGTGCAACCAGTATTCTAGACCAGCGTTTCTCAACCTTTTTACCCTTGCGTAACCTTTAAAATAAATTGCATGTCTCAAGAAACTCCTGCGTAAATATATATAAATATATATATATATATACATATATATATATATATATATATATATATATGTATATATATATATATATATATATATATATATACCATATCTTTCTCATTTTATTTTCATCGTAATAATAGGTTAGATAGGATGATTTATATATCACATTATTACAATAACCAAGAATATGTCGTGCGTGTTTAATTGTATTACGAATATAAAATTAAATAAGAAATAAAAAATGCATTAGCTTATCTCACTTGTTCTCGCGGAACCCTTAGGGATCTTTTGCAGAACCTTAGGGTTCTGGGGAATCCTGATTGAGAAACACTGCTCTAGAAGCTTGAATTATATCCCTACGGGCCTGAGTTACGCAGCAATCCTTTATGACTGCAAACTAAGCTCCACTCAGAAAATTTTGATCACTTTTAGCTTCTACTTTCCTTCTTATCTATCGTCCTCCTTAAATATCTTCTATATCATTTTTATAATTCCACCTCTTTGGCCTACTATTGTCCCCAAAGATAGAAAAAGCGTTTTTTTTTTCTAATATATTTTCTAAACGTCCCCTTTCCTATGAGCAAAACTTTTTTACAAACCCAAAGTTTTTCATTATATAAGATTCAAAGCCATCAACTTTTTCTTTGTCTATTCAAGAAAATTACCTTACTGTAAGTTAAATACTACATAGGAAAATATATCATATATACGACAAAAAAGAAATATATTGACGTTGAGCGTTGGTCAAAACCTAGTCGCTAGGTATGATTCTTTCTTTCGAGTCTTTCTTTCTGTAGTCTAGACACTAGTATAATATGGTTATATTCATTAGATGTGAAACAAACACGAAACAATAAGAACAACAGGTTTTCTATCATTTTCGGTTTTGTGCATTCATTAAGCTCCACTAAATTTTGGTCTTGAGCTCCCAATAAAAGAACGTAAGGACACACTTGCATATCAGACACATGGTCAAAGACACTAGATTCTTAGATAGTGGAATTTATTTGTATCTTATAAATTCTTATTTGTGGAGATAGATTTCATATCTTGAAGGCATCTGAAGTAGAATAAAAGGGATAATGTGACACAGCTGGTGGTACTCACGACTTGCATACTGTTGCCAGTTACACGTAATAGGCAAGAAACAGGTGACCCAGCAAAAGATATATGTCTCGTAGATTCCGGCAGGAGATAGTGTTAGCCTGCCCTGCGACAGGACACCGTAAATCATGTAGATATGTGCTCACAATGTGCCCATTTCAGGATATATCGAGCAGACTTTCCCCGTTGTAGAACGTTTTACCTTTAGGATAAGATAGAAATTGAGATTTTTTAATTTTTGGAAATTATGATTTACAATCAGAAGCCCGAAAATACAAGAGGGTCAGTCGTCCTTGGGATAAGATAGATTTTTTTTTTTATTATTATGATTTACCATAAGGAGTTCAGATAGTATTTTGCATTTGAGTTCCTTTTAAAGTTCACAGCAGTAGTAATCCTCATTCACCTAAATTCTATTTACTTTTAACCATTACCATATTTCTTTCCAAGCTCCTACTTACGAGTAAGTACAAGGTCGTAAGCCCCACACTAGCTATTATTTATAAGCTAATGTTCAGTACATATAGTTTAATTACCTCAGATTTGACTGTATTGCTGTATAGGACAATAACACCAGAGACGGTGTAACCACATTAACTTTCCATACGAAATGAATCAATTATGGATTTCAGGAATGAAATGACTGTCATTACTTTAACGGGACGTTTTGCCCTAAGTGCGGGTAATCTTCCCCTATTAGAGAGTCTGCCTAAAATAATAAACAACTGACCATTTAGATATAGTTTAGGAGATCACATTATATGATAGTTTTAACACGTTTATCTATCTATTCCTTATGGTGGCAACCAAAAACTTTATGAAACAAACCAGTGTTTCATAGCTTCGTGCAATTCCGCATAACACTGCTTTGGTTGAAGGAAGAAATAAGGAAGTCTTAGCGGAAACATTCGGACATAGACATGACAGGTACAACATAATTGGGAAGAGTGTATCTATCTGGAATAAGCTCTTTTAACTTGGTTATTTTGTCAAAGATACAATAACCTCGTCATACATGCCAGTCAGGATTAAAAAGTATGATAGACATAAGTACTCTCTTTAATGATGTGTATAAGATCTATACAACTGTCACTACCAAACAATACACATAATTTCCAGAGAACTTTTATTAAAAAAAATATTGATAGCTTATGGTTACTGAGCGTACCGTGGCGCTGGCATCTGAAGAAGAAAAGTCAGAGGTAGACTGCTCAAATCCGCTAGAGTTAGTTTGTGAAATCAGAAAAGGCACATGGTCTGAAAAATCGTGGTGCCTATCGTGATGATAATCACTGTTGATTTCGGAATTAACATTTTCATTTATATCATATTCATCACAATACGACCATATCCTAGACTTCAGCAGCTAGAAATAACCTTTTACGATAGATATAACCTTGTTTAGCTTCTTCATTTAACCGGCGTCTTCACTTAGCTATGACGGAACAGTGATGTACATATTTATACATAAACAAGAAGAAAGGACGTCGATAAAGTCTGAATATTCTGATGGAGGTACAGGAGTCAGACTTTTCTAAAGTAATGGGAAGACCAGATTGCTTTCATCATATGAGTGAACTTACGTTTTCGGATAGATCGAAAATGTTTGATTAAGTTTCACAATCACATTGTACAACGTGGATGTGGGTCTTCTTCTGAGAACCGCAGGTGACTGTGTGTGCACGAGTGTG
>NC_134782.1:12595225-12600225 GCF_046742065.1 Oratosquilla oratoria
TAATTAGACGTGTATGTATGGAAAATTAATATAGTTGAGGACTGTTGTAATCTGTAATAGCACTGGAAGGACATATTAGTTTTAGAAGGCTGAAACACTTGTAAAAGAGAACGGTGGGGCTAAATGAACGTATTGTTTGATTTGATAACCACTTGATCTATATCTCTGTTTAATTAAGGAAACTTTCAATTTTTGTAATCTAAGATTTTTTTCGATTTGTCTGCTTCTCAAGATTTATGTTTTGTTTTGTTTTTTATTCTATCCTTAAAGTTTGGTTGCATATTTTGATATGAACGTACTTCCAGCATTTGCTCTAATCATTCAAACTCAAAACTCCTATTAGTCTGGTTTTCAAGATTTATGTAATTTTATCAGGGCCGCGTGGTACCCCAGTGGATACTGTATCGAACTCACGAGCAGGTGGTCGTGAGTTTGATTCTCGGGACCCGCTGCGGGGTATGTCGCGTTGGCTCCCGACAGCCCTGGTTAGGCGAGGAGGCGACCCAAACATCGGCCTAAAAAATGAAAGATAAAATGAATAAATAAAAGTGCCCTACCAGGGGTTTTTCCCTTTCCTCTACGTGGGAGTGGGATGGTAAGTTTGTTTATTTTTTATTTTATTTTTTTTTTCAAATAATTTCTCCTTAGATTTTAGTTTCATATTTCACTATGAACGTACTTCCAGCGCTCTAATCTTTGAGCTCACCACTCCCATTGTTTAACTTAATTTTACATAAGAAAGACTCTGCCAAGTTTAGATAGATAAACTACCCCACTACACCTGGACAGTCGTGTACCCACATGCTATAACCCTCTTGATCCCAACAAACAACCCACAACTTCTTCATCGTGTCCGGCTTATCCCCCGTCTTCCCTCACCCCCGCAACAAAGAACAAGGTATAAGACAAGCTGGACATCCACCTGTCTCGAGTCTTGGAACGCTTACAAGCTTGAGGAACTTAAGGCTCTTCCCTTGTCCGGGGCAGGACCCCCAGAAAACATGATCATTCCAGCAAGGTCCCCGGATACGTAAATGGTCCCTGACCTCACTAATCTTAATGACGCTACATAAAGCCGGGGCTAAATGCCTTCTAATTCGTGCCATTCTCCGCCTCAAAGACGCCCTCACTATCGTTTTATCTGGAATGGGCCTATCTGCTTTGTGTCGCCCGTTCTTATTAAATTCCAGCGCAGAGGGGGAAATTTCGTTTTTATAAAGTAATGTTTTTATTGTCAACCCTCACCTGCCCGTGATGCCTTATATGACGGTTTCGAGGGCTTTTGTGTTGTTAATTCTGTGTACTTGTATTATGGCGTTTTGTGTATTGTGTCCTTAATGTATTGTTAATACTAGCCATCAAAAGAAACCTCTTTTCAGGCGGACAAAGACGATGGGTCGACTCTAAAGGCCATAAGCCCTCACGTTTCTGTCATATTTTGGCGAGCACTCGAGCCTTTGTCCGGATTCGAGCGCAGGACACATTCACAAATCGCCATAAGTCAAGTGGATGACACAGGCACGCATGTGCGGCGCTGCCAAGATGCGCGATGCGAATGATTTATGGTCGGTTGCGCGCACGGTCTGGTTAGGAACATTGTTGTTGTTGTTGTGAGACGCCGCCTGCCGGCCTCCGGGTAGGTAGGCCAGGGTGCGATCACCTGTCTTGCTGTCCTTCCAATCCCCCTCCCCTCCCCCCTCCGCAGTTTCATGCACACCTACACACATACATACACATATGAACACCCATACACACATGCACGCGACACACGACTCATGGCGCAGTGGTAGCGTTCGTAGCCGCCACTACGACAGTCCGGGTTCGAATCCCGCACAAGACTGAAATAATTTCAGTATCGCTGCGCTGCGAGTCGTTATTCCAACTCTGGTGGGCGGGGAGTTGGGTGTGTGCATGTGTGTAAGGTCACAGCATTACCCATAGATCGGTCATATATGAGCTCTGAGCTCTCTTCCGGGTGGGAAATACCTGTCAATTACGAGTCCAACACTTGATGCAAGACCGTGGTGAATCACATACATACATGCATACATACATACATACATACATACATACATACATACATACATACATGCATACATACACACACACATACATACATACACACATATACACACACACATACATACATACATACACACACATACATACATACATACATACACACACACATACACACATACATACATACATACATACATACATACATACATACATGCACGCAAACATGGATGCATACATGCATACATAGATACATACATACATACATACATACATACATATATACATGCATAAATACATGCATACATACATACATATATACATACATACATACATACATACATACATACATGCACGCAAACATGGATGCATACATACATGCATACATACATATATACATACATGCATGCATACATACATGCATAAATACATGCATACATACATACATACATACATACATACATACATACATACATACATACACACATACACACATGCATACATACATTTGTGTCAGTATCTGTGTCTTGTGTCTGAGTCACTGTGTCTGGGACTGTCTATATATCTGTGTCTATGTTCATGTGTTTGCGGATGTCTATGTATCTATGTGTGTTTGTGTATATGTCTGTCTATGCCAATGTGTACATGTATATACAGCACATATATTCGTATGTACCAGACGCATATATTCTAACTGCGCTAGGTACGCGACGCACATCCACTAAAGACAACAAATTCGTCATAGATCTTAAGTTTACTCAGTGATAATGAAAAAAAAATAATAAAAAATAAATTATCTTTATTGTTCCCTACCATGAACTATCGTGGCAGTTCTTTTGAAATCTCACTACAAATTTCGCAGCTAGTTGTCATGATGCTGAATTGAGCAGATAGGAGAGTAATAGAGGAGGAACAAGAATAAGAGGTTGCATTCCTGCCCAACCCTATGTTTAACGTTAGCATCAAATGTAGCAACCTGCAAAAATGTCAACCCATGCATTTCTGTGTCGGACGAAACTCGCTTGGAAACACGCCAGGCAGCCTGTACCCAGCGCGACCTCTAAACGGAGTTATCGCAGATGTTGTTAGTTAATCTACTTATATTTGGTGTTGTTGGGGTTTTATTCATACTTAAACAATACAGGCTGAAAGGTATGCACCCTTCCAGATGCAAATCCTCTATTCCTTTTCATAGTGGGAAGTTGTATGTATAAGTTTGCTGAAAATTCATCAACAAAAATAAATTTTCTTTGTGGTACTTCTGATCTTACAGTATAATGATATAATCTGGTTGTAGTTTGTCTTTTAAACTAAATGATATACACTTAAACTAAAAACAAAGGTAAAGTCAGTTTGAAGTTTGAAAATAGTGACGCTGTTATTGTTGTTGTTCCTGTTGTTACTGTTACTGTTGCTGTTTCTGTTGCTGTTGTTGCTGTTGCTGTTGCTGTTACTGTTGTTGTTGTTGTTGTTGTTGTTGTTGTTATGGCTGATGCTGTTATTGTTACTGTTATTGTTGCTGTTGTTATTGTTGGTGTTATTGTTGCTGTTTTTCTATTGATGTTGTTATTGTTATTATTTCTGTTGTTCCTATTGTTACTGTTGTTGCTACTGTTGCTGTTGTTATTGTTACTGTTGTTGCTGTTGTTATTGTTATTGTTGCTGTTGTTACTGTTGTTATTGTTATTTTTTGTTGTTACTATTGCTGTTATTACTGTTATTATTGTTGCTGTTGTTGTTTCTGTTGTTATTGCTGTTTTTATAGAAGTTATTGTTGCTGTTGTTGTTGTTGCTGCTGTTGTTATTGTTGCTGTTGTTTGTCGTAGTGGTAGTGGTGAAGGAAACTATCTAGCCTAGAAATTTGTGCGTTGGTGTGCTTCTTCAGATTTATAATTCTATTACATTATCGTATAATGTACTTGTCACAGTTTATATACTCGTACCTAGGTCTTAAACACTGTAGAGGTGAAATCATCGAATAATTTATACATACATATATACATACATACATACATACATACATACATATACCAAAGGCTTTTTCCCCCTTACAAGGGAGGTAGCCAAAAAACAATGGCATAAAAATCACTCCCACCCATTCCATCCCCAGATAATTCACTCCCATCCATCCCCTTCCTTCCCTCTTATCTTGGCTCCTCCTGGATGACGGGTCATCCCTGCATCTCGCCCACTGTCCTGGGTCATTAGCAGTACCGCAATACACAGTGCATCCACAGCAAGGCCACTTCATTAGATTGGCGACCACCCCCATCCCCGTCCCCTCATACAGTAATGGAGAAGACGGGGAGAAATCTCTTCGGGCTGCGTCAATTTAATTTCCACACATACTCCCTCACCCCCCCCATCCCCCATACACTCCCCCTTATGATTCACATCATCATCCATACACAACCACTCTCCATTCATTCCTATCTTCTGCTCTTTCCCGTCCTTCTTCAACAGACATTCCCCTCTTTTCTAATATCCCTTTTACCCCATCCATCCATCTCATCCTCGGTCGCCCCCTCATGTTCACTCCTTCCACACCTCTTCTACTAACATTTCTGCACTCATTTCTTCCATGTGTCCAAACCATCCCGATACTCTTTCATCAACCTAATCTCCCAACTCCCTTTCCACCCCCGTTCTCCTATTCACCTCCTTATTTTTCACTGTGCCCAGCCTATTAACCTATATTGTTCTTCTGAGGCACTTAATCTCAAACACATTCAAATTCCTCTTCTCTTCCTCTACTATGTTCCATGTTTCTGCCCCATACAGTGCTGTCCACACAATAACTTCTTCATACAATCTCCTCTTAGCATCCATTCCCAAATGTCTATTTCTCATTACACTTTTTAATCCCCCAAGGTATTTACTTGCTTCTCTCAATCAACATTCCTCCTCCACCTCCACTTCTCCCTTTCCCGCCACATTCGCACCCAAGTATCCAAAACTATATACTTCTTCCAGTCTCCTCT
>NC_134782.1:12605225-12610225 GCF_046742065.1 Oratosquilla oratoria
TATCGTAGTGTGCTAATGTACTACAATATAGAACATATTTACCAGTCGTAAGCACCACGAGCACAAAAATAAAATCGCACATTCACAATGACACATTTCCGTTATTGTGAATTCAGATAAAGATACACCCAGCAGTTATCGATATATTACCTTTAATAGTAGTAATAATAGCAGTTGTTGTCATAGTAACACTTGTAGTAGTGGAAATAGTATTATTTTCTTTAGTTTTTATTGCCATACAATCGATGTATATATATTAGAAATTACACCGTCTCTCAAGTATGTAATCAACACCGTACTCGTGACGTCATTACATTACATCGATCAAGGGTTCGAAACTTATTTCCGTATGTATCGCATACTTACGTTTTCTGTATCTTTAACATTGTGAAAATCTCTTAAACATTAAATAAAATCGTCTTATATCCATGAAGAGCTAATGTTTTCAGGTTTATTGATAAATTTATGAATTTCTTCATGGGTCAAAGAATGAGAGCCATGACTAAAGGTAGTTTGCTAGGTCCAGGTATCTATGTCCGCGGGAAACTATATTCACGTCTGACATCAAAGTAGAGTAACGCTTTGTCATATCTAGACCCTGTAGACCAGATCCGATTATTTAAGCTCCGCAGGATGCCTTCAGAAGCCTTCGAAAATCTCTAAAAACCTCCAGAATCTTCCAAAATGTTTTAGAAGCTTTCAGAAGTTTTTAGAAGCTTTCAGAATTTTTTAATATTCTTTAGAAGATTTTAGAAGGTTTTAGTAGTTTTCAGAAACACTTCTACAAGCTTTCACAAGCTTTCAGTAGCTCTAAGATGCTCTCAGAATCTTCCTAAAGTTCCCAGGAGTTTCCAATTTTCCTTTGGGCAAAGATGTGTCGGATGTTAGCCAAAACTACAAAAATGGTTCTTGGTCCAGAAGGGATCAAAGGTCAAGAAGGCTTTTCATATACTCTGCAAAAACAACACAGGATTTCTTCCATGCCCGCGTAAGGTTTCGACCGCAAAGAACGAAATGAACCTGCAGGTAAAGGTGGTGTTGAAAGTGATACTTGAAAGGTTCAAAATTGTGATGGAGAAGGGCGATGGATGTGGTGATAGTGTTGAAAGGATGCGTGATAGTGGACGTGGTGATGGTGATGGAGAAGGGGTTTGCTGTGGAGGAGATTAAGGTAAAGAGAGGAATGGTGGTGATGTATGGAGTGATGGGGTCGCTGTTATCGGAAGGGTAATTGCCTTGTTGCCCTTGATCAGGGTCAGGTTGTTCAGTGGTTTGCGAATCCCTTGTACATGCGTGAAGCTGTTTTCCTTTTTTTCAGAATTCAACATGCTTAACATGTAGAGTTAGATAAGTTCTTCGATACTTCGATTCCATATGTCGGCGTTAAAAAGGGTTTCCATCTATATGTGACTGGCAACGCGTCCGCCAATGGTAACCATAGCAATGGACGAAGACAAGAGATTTTATACTGTCTATTCACGGCAAACCAGAAAGTGACAAAAATCTTTTCACAATAGTACACTCTCAACCAAAAGTTCTGCTACGCTTTCTAAATTAAATTATGCAGATAACACTTTTGTTACTATTTTATGTATTTACAAAATTGAATTATCCTTATACATTAAAATGCATAATAACTCTAGTGTGTTTGTGTGTGTGTGTTTGTTTGTGTGTGTGTGTGTGTGTGTGTGTGTGTGTGTGTGTGTGTGTGTGTGTGTGTGTGTGTGTGTGTGTGTGTGTGTGCTGTGTGTGTGTGTATGTGTGTGTATGTGTGTGTGTGTGTGTGCGTGCGTGTGTGTGTGTGCGTGCGCGCGTGCGTGTGTGTGTGTGTGTGTGTGTGGTGTGTGTGTGTGTGTGTGTGTGTGTGTGTGCGTGTGTGTGCGCGCGTGTATGTATCCATGTGTATGTATGTAGGTGTGTGTGTGTGTGTGTGTGTGTGTGTGTGTGTGTGTGTGTGTGTGTGTGTGTGTGTGTGTGTGTGTGTGTGTGTGTGTGTGTGTGTGTGTGTGTGTGTGTGTGTGTGTGTGTGTGTGTGTGTGTGTGTGTGTGTGTGTGTGTGTGTGCGTATGTGTGTTTTCTACCCAGTTGTTCTTTAAAAAATTGGATGTTGTTTTTATATCTATTCTTCTTCCGACTATTCCAGAACGACATATTACTATTTTCTTTTCTCCAAGATAAGAGAAAAGAGATAAAGATAAGAAAATGTAGACATACGATGTAGTGAGAATGTAACATTGTGAGACTGAAAGATTAGAACATGGAATTATAAAGAAAGGATGAAAAAGTCGAAACAGCTTTGCAAATAATGTTGGGGCGAGTGTGGAGACAGGAAATGGACATGGAGAAGGCAAATACGCTGATACAGACGAGGATATTGTCGCAAGTTAATACAGTGGAACGGAAGAGAAAGCCAAAAATGGAAGAGGAGGTGAGCAAAGAAAAATATTTTCTTATTTGCATATAAGTATAGAGTAGAAAGAACATTAAGATAGATGGGGTGGATAGTGCAGTTTGGAGGAGCAAGCTAATAGAATGGAAAGACATACAAGAGAATTTAGTTCCATTGAAATATAATGATAAAATTTATCGATAGGAGGCCCTTTGGGCCATAACGAGGTTGGATACAACATATATATATATATATATATATATATATATATATATATATAATATATATATGTACATATATGTATATATATGTATATATATATATATGTATGTATATATATATATACATATACATATATACTATAATAAAGTAGTAGCCTCTGTCTGTCTGCTTGCTTGTTTGTTTGTTTGATCACGAACTCCTCCTAGGGTTTTGCAGATAGACCCCCTTGACCATATATATTCTGATACCCTATCCCTCCAGGTACTTGGATAACTATATTTCATTTCCAAAAAAAAAATTTGGTTAGGGTTAAGGGTTAAAGTTAGGTGGGGCATGGTTAGGTGAGTGATTATTCACAAACTACTCTTAGGTTTTTGCAGATAGACCCTATAACCATATATATTCTGAAACTTTATAACCCAAGGTACTTGAAAAACTATCTTTCATTTGTCTGTCTGTCAGTTTGTTTGTTTACATGTTTGTTCAGGAACTCTTCCTAGGGTTTTGCATATAGACCCCCATAATCATATATATTCTGATACCCTATTACTCCAATTATTGGATAACTAAATTTTATTTTCAAAAAAATATATATATTTTGGTTAGGGTTAAGGGTTCAAGTTAGGTAGGGTATGGTTAGGTTAGAGATCATTCACGAACTCCTCCTAGGTTTTTGCAGATAGACCCCTATATCCATATATATTCTGAAACCTTATAACCCAAGGTACTTGGATTACTATCTTTCATTTGTCTGCCAGTTTGTTTGATTGTTTGTTTGTTTGTATGTTCATGAACTCCTCTTAAGATTTTGCAGATGGACCCCCATAATCATATATATTCTGATACCCTATCACTCCAAGTACTTGGATAAGTATGTTTCATATAAAAAAATATATATTTTGGTTAGGGTTAAAGTCAGATGGGGTATGGTTAGGTTAAGGATGATTCACGAATTCGCAGTAACGCCCGGGTAATTTGGCTAGTATATATGTATATATGTGTATATATACATATATATATACGAAAAAAAATAGAAACAATAATAACAATGATATTAATCTACTCAGCTCTGCAATGAGAGGCAAATCTTTTCAATACCGGGGAAGGTTTCCTAGTGTTAGAAAAAATGACAAAGGTGGCAAAAGGCAGCGAAAGGAGCAAATGGTTGTGGATTTACCTCCTCTTTTTTGTTTATGGGTCCTATTTCATTTATGTATTCATTTTGCATCAACTAGTAGTTTTTTTTATTATTTTTGGCTGAGGTGGTACCTCCCAACCCCCCCTCGTCGCTTGTTAGAAATAGAATAGAATAAAATAAAATGAATAATCCTTTGACTAAAACAAAAATGCCATCTGCATTTTTGTATTTCTATCAGCATTGGTAATTAGATATATTTTTGTGGCCATATATATATATATATATACATATATACATATATATATATTTATATATATATATATATATATGTATATATATGTATATACATAATATACATACACACACACACATATATACTGTATATATATATAAATGAATATATATACATATATATATGTATAAATATGTAAATATATATTTGTATATATAATATTCATATTATATATATATATGTATATGTACATATATATATATATGTATATATATATATATATGTGTGTGTGTGTATATATATATGTATATATGTATATATATATATATATATATATATATATACATTTTTCTTTTCTTTTTGTTGTATACATTATCATTATTAATCTTCTATGTGACCATGACACACGTCACACTAGGTTGAGGCAACAAGTGACTAGGTTTTCTCCCATTGTCCCATGACGTACTAATACATGTGTCACAGGCATGCTGCGTACCCCTCCGGCCCGTGATACAACAGAAAACGTGATGGATAAAAAAGCACGTAACGCGGTGTTACGTAGAGCTCACGGAGTGGTGGCGCGTGTTATCGCTCCCTGTGATGCATCACGTAGCACTATGATGTATCGTTGGTTGAGATAACACATTGATATGATCACGACCGTTTAGCGTTCTGGCTTGTCGAGGATCCCCGCTGGTTAGGGGGAGAAACGGAGAGGCGAGAAAGGGGTGGTTGGAGTGGAGGGTAGCGCTGGGAGGGAGAGGAGGAAGATAGAGATAAAACAAAGGAGAAGAAGGTAAGGAAGGAAGTGGAGGCTTAAGATAAGAAGTGGGAGGAGCGTAAGAGAAAGGAATAGGAGGTAATTGGAGGGAAAATGTGAGGGAGTGAAAATGAAATAGATATGTCGAAAAGGAAGGTGGAGATGAAAGAAGGTAAGCTAGGAATAATGGAGAGAAATGAATAGAAATAAAGTGTAAAAAGAATACGTCTTTGTACTATGGGTACATACGTGTTTGTCC
>NC_134782.1:12625225-12637725 GCF_046742065.1 Oratosquilla oratoria
GAATTGTGAAAATTGTCCTGAGTGTGAAACAGATCACCCACTAGATCCAAATAACAGAAAAAAGTGGAGAGGGTGAGTATGGGTCACCAAAAATATCTAGATCTAATAAAACGACCTCTCTGGATAATTCTAGCAAACTATTTGGCTCTAAGAAGAAGAGGAACAAAGAACTCGTGAGTAAAGGTCACCAAAAAAATCTAGATCCGATAAATCGAGTTTTCTGAATGATTCTAGGAAATTATCTGACCCTAAGAGGAAGAGGAACGAAGAACTCTAGAACTGGAGCCAAGGTCAGCCAAGGTCATCCTGCGGCGGCAGACGATCGCGAGCCATAAATCGCGGCGAAGCTGGATCAACGGACACCTGGGCGCTCTGAACCAGGTGGCCGGCCTTCTATGATTATTTGGTAAACATATACATGTATGTATATGTATATATGAATTTATGTATGTAAATATGTATGTATGTATGTATGTATGTATTTATTTATGTGTGTATGTATGTATGTATGTATGTATGTATGTATGTATGTATGTATGTATGTATATATGTATGTATGTATGTATGTATGTGTGTATGTACGCACGTACATATGTATGTATGTATGTATGTATGTATGTATGTATGCATGTATGTACAGTATGTATGTATGTATGTATGTATGTATGTATGTATGTATGTATGTATGTATGTATGTATGTATTTGTATGTATATATAAGCATGGATATATTCAAATATGTATATATGTGTATAGATGCTTAAACATATACATTAACATCTACATGTATACGAAGCATAAGCATTAATATATTCTTGTCAACAGGATACTTATTTTTGGACCCCCAATTTAGAAAAAATAAGACGGCTATGTATACATTTTTACTAGTAAGAACATTTCTTTAAAACTTGAACTCTCAGGTTACTAGATGATAGGGAAAGGCCTACGAAGTGGTAGAAAGTCTCTTTTGGGCCAATTGATATTAAAAGTAACTCTACAGAAGAAAAAAATTGATCGCGTCTTCAAGGATATTGTAATCTCTGTCTTGTGTGGGTGTTTGGTTTTGATTATCAATTTGTATTTCGAGTAAATGAGCAACGTTCCTCTTCATCAGATAGCACTGGATCAATCGTTTCTCAAGTCATCAGATATTCGTCCCTTGTATTAGAAAATGAATAATCTGCCGTTGATCACACAAGGTAATCTGCATTATCACAGGTGATCAGAAAAGACGAAACAATCATTCAACTTGCCATTTTAATGTCGGCCCAGGTCACATGATCATCTCCGACATTTTGTATCGAACTAAAAATGATGGGAAGACCGGGTATCTGACTTTGAGCCTGACAGAATTTGGATCACTGTATGTGTGTGTGTGTGTGTGTGTGTGTGTGTGTGTGTGTGTGTGTGTGTGTGTGTGTGTGTGTGTGTGTGTGTGTGTGTGTGTGTGTGTGTGTGTGTGTGTGTGTGTATTTACCTAGTTGTATCTTACGGGAAGGGGAGCTATGCTCGTGGTGTCCCGTCTTTGTATCTCGCAGTGTCTAGTTTGCTCTTAAATTCGTGTATGATTTTTGCACACAATATTGTTTTGTCCAGTTTGTTCCAAATGTCTACCACTCTGTGTGGAAAAATATTTTTTTTCAGGTCTCTTCTATAACTATTCTTTTTGAGTTTTTCCTGTCCTCTTATGTTTCTCTTGTCCCAGTTTAGTAAGTCCTCTCTATCAAAGGACTTCCGTACCTTTCATGATTCTGTAGATGGTCAATAGGCCGCCTCTCTCTCTTCATTGTTCCAAAGTCGATAATTTCCAATTAAACCAGTCTCTCCTTATATGACAGGTTTGAAAGTGCTAGAACCATCTTCGTGGTTGCTCTCTGGATTCTGTAAATTTTCTTTATATTCTTTTTGGTACTGGGTGACCATAGTGTCGCAGCATATTCCAGTCTAGACCTTATTAGAATTACTAATATTAAAAAAAAAAAATCTATCTAAATAGGTAACACCAACCTTTATTGATCTTAGTAAGTTATAGGATTTTCGACAACTTTGTTTATTGTTTATCAGAAGACAAGTCATTTAAGATAATTACTCCCGAGTCTTTTTCAGGTCCCACTTTCTTCACTTTCTTTATTCCAATTGTATATTGTCCTGATATTTTTTTTTCCGTATTGTATATTATCCTGATATTTAAATTATGCTACATTTCTTAATGTTGAAGTCTACTTCCCACTTCTGACTCCATTTCCAAACCTTGTTTAGGTCTCTCTGTAGTGATTCACAATCCGTTTCGGTTTTTACTTTCCTCAACAATTTAGCATCGTCTACAAAGAAGCTCATGTAACATTCTACACCTTCATCCACGTCATTCATAAAATAGCGGACATTTTTTGAGCCAATACTGATCTCTGTGGAACTCCACTTATCACCTCCTCCCAACCTGAACACTTTTCTCTGGACACTACTCTCATTTTTCTACCATGCAGGAAATCCTCCATCAAGTTTAGTAAATCACACACACACACACACACACACACACACACACACACACACACACACACACACACACACACACACACACACACACACGAACACAAACACACACACAAGCACACACACACACACACACACACACACACACACACACACACACACACACACACACACACACACGAACACACACACACAAGCACACACACACACACACACACACGCACACACACACACACACACACACACACACACACACACACACACACACACACACACACACACACACACACACACACACACACACACAAAAACAGAATTGGAGTGTATGGTGTATATGGTGTATCCGGTGAGTGTGGTGTGTATGATGTGCGTGGTGTGCATGGTGTGTATGTGTGTGTGTGTGTGTGTGTGTGTGTGTGTGTGTGTGTGTGTGTGTGTGTGTGTGTGTGTGTGTGTGTGTGTAACTCTCTGCTGATGTGGCATTTGTTTTCGTTCATAAATTTGCTCTGGAAGTATCGACCATTGTCTCTACAGTACAAGACGATAAATTCTGAAAATACACCTTAATCTCTGAAACAAGTAATTCCCACATCATATCCCTTCAGCAATAGGGCAGTCTTTCAACTGAATAAAACCTACTAGCGTTATCTAAAAAAGAATCTATGAACTAGATTGGCTGATGTAAGATGATTTTATTCCTGGTATCGCTGCGGGATCTTACTTCAATTAACCTTGGATGTTTTTCTTCTGGCAAGCCTCTTGCAATTTATAATTGGTTACAATAGATTACAGTGACAGAGACTAAGCTACGACAGAAGACTTGGCCCATACTGAGGTCAGATGCAGAAAAAATCACTAAAGAGGTAAAACATAAACAAGAAAAATGTAAACAAACGAGAAAAATGCAATGCATAAAGAAGCAAACAAACGATAAAGACAAAAACAAACAAGTAAGAAATGAATAAGCAAATTGATTAATTAAACAAACAACAATTAAACAAACGAAAAGTACAAGGGATAGAAAATTATTAATAAAGAAATAAACAAACAATAAAGATACAAACAAACAACGAAAATTAAAGCAGCTATGAAGACTCAAACAAACAATAAAGACGCAAACAAACAATAAAGACGCAAACAAACAACAATCAAGCCAAACGTAACCAATCAAACTTAGCAGACGAAACCTTATGAGAGAATGGACGATCCTGTTCACTATCTAAAGTCCATCAATCTCCGGAAGACTTCCTTCAGTTGAAGGCAATTGTTTCGTGTTCGCCAACAATGAGAAGACAATCAAGTGACCACTGTATATAAGTAAGTTCAAGTTATACCCTAGCCCCCACTGAAAAAGATGTTGCGAAAAGTCTCCCTTTCCCAAGCATGTGAAACTGTGTAATTCTGCAACAAAGAAACTTCGCAAAATGAGCAACTGCGCAAATGTGCAGGTGTGCAAATGTGCATCTGCGTAAATTTGACTGCCCAAATGCACAACCGCGCAACTACACAACTACATAAATGCGCAAATGTGCAACTGCGCAAATATGTAGCAGTACAACTTTAATTACCCAAATGCACAACTGCACAAATGTGCAACTACGTAAATGTGCAGCTGCGTAAATCTACAACCCAGCAAATCTGGAACTGCGCAAATCTGAAAATGCGCAACCGCACAACTACACAAGTGTAAAACTGCGCAACTGAAGCACTATCTAACCTTCCTCAAAGTCAAACGAGTCCTTTCTATCCGCACTTCCTCACTGTGCCAGCGCTATCTCTCTCATCACTGATGTAACTCTGACACGCACACACACACACACACACACACACACACACACACACACACACACACACACACACACACACACACACACACACACACACACACACACACACACACACACACACACACACACACACACACACACACACACAAATACACATGTGCCCAGACATACACACATACGTCCACACGTCCGAGTACATTCAGCATAGATCTGCACATTTACATGTGTAAATGAGAACAAGAACCTGAACGCATACTATTTTGATGAGACCGCGTGATCCATAAAAACTTTTGCTTATATCCATTGGCCAGCTATCATTCGTATATCTGAATCGTCGTGGTGGCTTCTTATTACAGCAGAGGACAAAGGAGCTCTGTATGATCCAAATGAGATCATTAAAACGAGATTGAGTTGTTGAGAGGTAGTATGATATCGATCAGTAACTTCTTCGATTATGAATTACTGTTGCAATGTTTTTTCTTCTTTTTCCATATGTGTTGTTATATTTTCTTTTTTCTTTTTTTTAGGAATTGAATAGTAGATTGTATTCTATTTTAGGTGTTGAGTAACAGTACCATTCTGATATTTGCACATTGATTTTTTATATCATATCTAATCATCTCTATGCATTGATACACAATGAACAAATTTTAGATACCTATAGTTTCTATTTTAGGCGTTAAGTACGAATATCAGTATCATTCTGATATTTACACATTAAATTTTATATTATATCTAATTATCTATATATATTAATCTAAAGTAAACAAATTTGAGATACCTTGAGTTTCTTGTCAATTCTTAGGAAAGCACCACTTACTCCACTTTAATGTCGTCAGGGAAGTTATTTAGATAAGTGTTTGCTTCTCATCATAGTCAGTGATAATGAATAGTGGAGGTTTCACAATAGAGCCCTGGGGTACACCACTTGCTCCTGTTTTCCTGCCATACTTAGAAGAAAAAAAACTGTCCTTAACCAGTTTGTTAGTAATTTCCTTACCCGTTCTGCAATATCTCAAAGTACAAATTGATTTTTCTGTAGATGCGGGAATACACAGATCATGTTGTTTTGTATACTACCTTGCATTTGCCCATTTCAGACAGTACTACAATTTTTTCCCGTGACTGATCTATGGGAGAACCCTGTGGCCACGGCCGAGTTCCTTAGACCCACGGATATCTTGAAAAAAACATAAGAAAATATTTTTCTCCATTAGAGAGAGACAACCAAGCCTTCAAGATAATATCAATAAAAAATCATTGTCATCACAATCTCTGTTATCACCATACTCTCTTCATGGTCCTCATCTTCATCTTCATAGTCTTCATCACCTTTATTCGCTTTGTCTTCTGCAACATTTTCATCGTCGTCATTACCATCATCATCACTGCCATCACCATCACTACAATCATCACCATTTCCACCATCAGTATTTCATCTCTATGGTCTCCATTCCACCTTCACCACTTCATCTCCATCATTTGCTTCATTATCCCTTGTCTTCATTCCCCACCTGCTCTCTCTTCCTCTCTTCCTCTTCCGCCCCCTCTCATTATAAAACTCTCATTGTCACTCTTCGGAGTCCTCCTTCCACTCCCCACCCGCATACTTCTCCAGAGCTGCTTATTTATGAAGAGGTGACGCGGCAGTGAGAAAGGAGTCTGCGTTGGAACTGTGGAGTCTCTACATATATATATATATATATATATATATATATATATATACATATGTATGTATGTATATATATATATACATATATATATATATATACATATATATATGTATGTATGTATGCATGTATGTATAAATACATGAGATCTAGCTAACTTGTTTGAGTTATGAGAAATATTGGAGAGATACTATGGTAATAATCATTGTAAAACCTAATTCAATTTTAGATAGGAAAAAGTTAGAAAAGTTTAGTAATTAGTGTGTTCTGTAAGATTAATCGTAGATGGGTTTAGTTAAGTATTGAATATAATTTATTGTATAGTGTTAATCTTAAAAACACTACCGAACTTAGGTCCTGTATCCTAATTTTAAATGCAAATGATGATTGTCATTTGTAATCAATACCAAAAGTTTATGTAAAGATATAAGAAACAAGAAACAAAGATGTTATGTTTAACAAAGGTTTAGAATTGTAATTAGTTACAACAGATATAAGGGCAGATATGTCCAATCAGCTAGTTTATAGAGACTTATAGTTGAAGACTAATAGTTTTAACAGTACGAGTAATTAACTGTTGTTGCAATGAGTTCTGGTTAATACTAGATTCTTTGATTCAGGCTTTTCTTCAGAAGTTAGCCAGAATGAGATTTGTAACCTGATTCATGGCTTTGAAGAGATTTAAAGGAAGAACATTCAGTTGCAATCCCAGTCGTGCGAAATATTTAGCTCCATCTGCAAAATAGGATCCAAAGCGACAGTAATAATATTAATGATAATGATAAGAATGATAATAATAACACCCCTCGACGGACGTTGTCTTAATTGCGATCCGCCTGCAGCGATACACCTGTCCAACGACTTCGGAATACATTGTTTCACTCATACCGCTTTGTTTCGCATTTGCCGTTGTTTTTTTTTTTTTAATACATATAAGGGCGAGAGTTGGAGGAGTCCATTACGTATACATGTCTCTTTCCGATTCTTTTTCCTACAAAGTTGGTTTTGTCAGCTCAAGATTATTTTTTCACAACACCTACTGGATTTCTCTAACTAAAATCAACAACAACAGCAAAAGTAGTGACAAAGGCTGCAGTTATAGTAGTAGCATATACTATAGGAACAGCAATAATAGCGGTAGTAGAAACACTGATAGCATATTTAACAGTAACGGCAGCATTAGTAGCGATTATATTCTCCCACAAAAGACAAAATTCATTCCAATTCGTTTATTCAAAATTGTACCTTACTATCATGCTTAGGGATATATAAATTTCTTGTCTCGTTAGGGACTGAAGAAAATTCACTGAGTTAGTAACACCAACAAAAGAAAGCCAGAATGAACATACAAGGCGTAAGAATTTACATGGTAATTATAATTAACATTTTGATAACAAAACCATTCACCATTTCAGGAGTGAGAGGATTTTGACTCACCTGAATGAGATCGCCTGTCGTTGAGTAAGATTATCTACAATGATGGCGACACCGACTAGTTAATTGAGAAAGAATCTTAGGCTATCTATAAATTCGGGTGCTTCCTTATACCTGATTGGAATCGCTTGGTGGAAACCAAAGTGAAATATACATAAAAAATAATTCGTAAATGAGTTAAAGGAATTCTAGTTTATATATATGATTACAGTTTCAGTTTAAGTTTCATTTACAATGACAACTACAATTACAACTATGTTTATAACCATAAATAAGATTATTGCTCTTACCATGACGACAAATACAATCACTTATAAACGTAATTGTAATCGTAATCACAATTCTAATCATGTTTATAGTTATAGATTAATGTAATCAGATATACTTCCCAAGCTACCTCGATCTCCTATCCACTCCTTAACCCCCTCTCTACTCCCGGCCTTCGTCCGAACTCTCCATCCACTACACAAGTCGGACGCTTCGCCAGAATCCGCGCAAATTTGCTTCCTCTCCCCGCTTAGGGTCCAACTTCCCCGGCGAGTCACAGAGATGCACCTGTCCCCGGCCGGAAGTCACTTCAGCCTCATCTTCTGACTCCTTCTCACCACCAACATCACCATTATTGTGACCGTCATCACCACTTTCACAACCACCTCTAACAACAGCACCATCATCACCACTGCCGCCATAGCCATCGTCATCACCATCACTGCCACCACTATCATTAATCATCTTTGACACTACCTTCACCACCAACACCTTCATAATCATCATCACTATCATCGTTATCACCATCATCATTATCACCATCATCACTGTTATCGCTATCATTACCACCACAGCCACCACTTCCACCACTTTCGCCATCACCTTCCCCACCATAAGCTCAACCATCACCACCACTACCTCGGACACCACCACCAGCACAATTGCTATCATCATCACCTTACTATGTGTCCCATGAAAAATTCCCACACCACAAATATGGTGACCTCAAAAACGTTACTACCATTTTGATGATTAACATCACATAAATTACAATTCCGACAATTACTGCTACCACCACACCACAAGTGTCACCACCACCTCACCATTTTCACCTCATTACATTTTCCATTACTATTAGAGCACCATCGTTAATTTCATCATCATCACTGGATAGCCCGGGGATCCTGCATCTGTCCACTCTCTTCTGTCTTCATGATGCTGAGCTGACACTCTCTCTTATTCAGCAATTTGCCTTTTCTTTATTATTCTATCTTATTAGACATTATTCGTACTGTGTATATACCATTTCGTTTACTCCTATTTTAACTTAGTTTAGTTTCATTATTTTCTATCTGAACTAATTTTAATTGATCTTAATTCACCTGTTTTGTTCTTTATATATATATCTGTATTCGTATATTCACTTATCTATTCATTAATTATTCTTTAAATATGTACTAATTTATTTTGTTATCTACGATTTCATATATCAATTTATTTATTTGTATACATATATCATCATCAGAAGGTGACACTAAAAGAGGTAAAACCGTGCTGGAAGAGTATTGACAGGAGACAGGAAGAGAGGGCAGAAGGGAGAGCTGGAGGGAGAGGTTGGGAGGGAGAGATGGAGGGAGAGGTTGGGAGGGGGAGGAAGGGTTGAGGCAGGAAGTAGGGGAGGGCCATGAATTACTGGGCGCAAAAATAAATAGGACGAAGAATGACGTAGCAGATGACGGTGATCTGAGGTGGGACCCACCCGGAGACTGAGTCCCTTGCACTGACTCTCTGGGGAAATCTTACTTAATTGGTCTTTCTTTTATTGTTTTTATATACTTATCAATACATTTATTCATTTATTTATTCATTTGTTTATTTATTTATCTATCAATTTATTTATTTATTCATTTACCTATCTATTTATCTATTTGTTTATTTATTTTATATAATTTTTTTTATTTTTTTATTTCCTTATTAATCCATCGTTTTATCTTTTTACCTATTCATATATATATCTTATTTGTTTATACAAAAAATTATTTGTTTTTCATCTATATCTATTACTTCATTTATTTTAATATAATCATCTGTTTATTCATTCATTTATTAAATATTTATATATATATATGTTTGTTTATTCTTTAACTGTTTGTTTTATTATCTGTCTATCTATTTATTCATCTATTTACTTATCTATTTATCTATTCATCTACATGCTTCATTTATTTATACAACTGTTTATTTATTTTTCATTATCTCTATTCACCTGTTTATCTATATATATTCATTAGATTATTCATTAATTTATTAATTCCTTGTTTATCTATATGTTTATCTATTTTTCATTTTATCATTTATTTGTTATTTGCTTTTATATATATTTATCTATTTGATTAGTTATTCAGATTTTTATCTATTCAGCTGGTTGCTTATCATTTCATATATTCATTTATCTTGTATTTATAATTCTATATACTTATCTATTTGTTTCTTTATCTAGGTATCATTTTATATGTTAGATTGTTCACTATTTTCTTTATAAATGTGTTTTTTTGCTTATTTATATGTATAGGTATTTATTTATTTATTCACTTATTTATTTATTTATTTATTTTACCCTTATTTATTTACTTGCCATCTCAATCCCATGCAAAGCTCCTGTCAGTTGTGGCAAGCTTATCGTTATTTTTTGTTCCTTGAATTATTTGTTTATTAATTTGTTTATCAATATATTTACTCACATTTTTCTACTTCTTTGTAATCGATGAACTGATTTTTTGTATATTTTCCCATTTATCTTTTCGTTTATCAATTGGTACGTTATTTGTTTGTTTGTATATTTATCCATTCATTCATCTATTTCTTTATTTATTTCTTCGTTTTTCTATCTTATATTGATCTATTTATTTACCTATTTACGAATATTTATCTAATCATTTGTTCTGAATTGTCATTTTCAACCAAGGTAGCTTACGCTAACTTCTGGATATGTCTTCTGTCCTCAATAGCCCTATTATTCTCCTCCTACCCCCTCTTCTCTCTTTTCTCCCTCTCTCCCCTACTCCCTCTCCATTTCTCTTCCTTCCCCATATCTCCTCTCTTCCTCTCCTTCATATTTAACCTCGTTTCCTCCTTAACTTTCTCACTCCCCTTGCCTCATCATCTATATGTCATCCTGGCTATCACACCACTTGTAACTTACCTTTAACCTAACATCCTATCCTTCTTAACCATCCTCACAAATCTGTCTTTCAGGAAGTCCTTCAGTCATTTCAGAAGGCTTCCTTTGAGTCTTGTTTACCTAAATGTTTGAATTAGTCTTTTGTGAGGAACCTTATCTAAAGCTTCTTCTAGATCCAGGCTTATCAAAAGCTTTCTCTAGATCCAGGGTCACAAATTCAAATTTTCTAAAGCGCGTCGACAAAATTGACACAAGTGACCTTCCTCTTCTATAGCCAAATTTGTTATCTGCCGGGGTCTTCTCGCCTTCTTGTTCTATCTCTATTCTACCATTCCCTTGCGGAACAAAGCTGTCACGTTAATCCAGAACAATGGTCTATAATTCAGAGCTTTCTCCCCGTTTCCTTCTTTATAAATTGATACTACATTGACCTTCTTTCATTCTCTAACAACTTTCCCTTCTTCTATTAAATACATTATTAGTTCACGTATCGTATCCATTTTTTTCTTATCCTTTGAGTATTCAGCAGAAGATTACATTAAATCCCTGGGGCTATCTTACATTTGGGGTCTCTACCAATCATAATATAGACTTTAGATTCCCCGCATTTTTACTATTATATCATTTAAGACAACGTTTCCAAACATTTTTTCTCGACTGTTGGTCCTAATGCTGTGTGGAACTTTCTATGTGTCCTTTGACGGATTCGTCCGGCTTCTGCTTAATTGCACTTAATATTGTGGCATTCCATATTCTACCTCCAGCTCAAGATACCGTGACTTTTTTTTTCATCACGTAGGGTTTCACGTGTGTGTGTATGTGTGTGTGTGTGTGTGTGTGTGTGTGTGTGTGTGTGTGTGTGTGTGTGTGTGTGTGTGTGTGTGTGTGTGTGTGTGTGTGTGTGTGTGTGTGTGTGTGTGTGTGTGTGTGTGTGTGTGTGTGTGTGTGTGTGTGTGTGTGTGTGTGTGTGTGTGCAATTCACCATGGTCTTGGAACATGTTTTGGACTCGTGATCGACATCTATTTTCCTCCTGGAGGAGAGTTCATAGCTCATATATGACCTATCTATGGGTTATAATGTGACCTTACACGCACATACACACACACACCCAACTCCCCGCCCACATGAGTTGGAGCAACAACTCGCAGCGCAGCGATAGTGAAATTATTTCAGCCCTGGACGGGATTCGAACCCGCACCGCCATAGTGGCAGCCGGGAACTCTAGCCACTGTCCATGAGGTGTGTGTGTGTGTGTGTGTGTGTGTGTGTGTGTGTGTGTGTGTGTGTGTGTGTGTGTGTGTGTGTGTGTGTGTGTGTGTGTGTGTGTGTGTGTGTGTGTGTGTGTGCACTCTCACGTGTGTGCACATGCGTGTGAGAGTGCACGCATATTTGAAATATACCTCAGAACTACAGCCGAACCAAATATCACACTTAAAAAGAGGGCTATGGTGACCAACATAAAAAAAAAACAAAACAAAAAAACATGGAAACCGAGTACGAGTACAGAACACAAAGAAGCAATGGAAGAGAATCCTTGGTGACTTCAACCGTACAGTAAGAAGTAAGCAGACTGACGGCATTGCGGGCGAAGGAGGAAGTCTAGTATCGATCCAGTCCTGGAATTGCCGTCATTACTCCAGGCGGAGGCGGTGGAGGTGATGGTGGTGATGGTGGCTAAGTGTGCGTGTTGGTTATGGAGGAAGTGGGGGATCTGGTAGGTTTTCGACCAGGACGGGTAAATGGGTGGGGAAAACCCCCCTTAGGAAAGAATTCCTCCGTTTCAGTGAAAGCAATTGGTAGCAGAGATTTTTGACTCAGATTATGGGAATGTTTGTCTCTCTCTAATCTAGAATTTTAAGGAACTTTCTATCTTTATAATGTGATGGACATCAACAGTACTCAATTGTATTTCCTAATATTTGCCACTTGCTGGTATTTAAGTATGCGTTT
>NC_134782.1:12645225-12650225 GCF_046742065.1 Oratosquilla oratoria
ATGAGTTGGTATTCTGGTTTTATTACATTTCAGATAATAATAGTGTTTCAGATAATAGTGTTCAGATAATAATAGTGATTAATAGTCGTGGCTGTGTTTGCAAACGGAGTTATGGTTCCAGTTGTTATATTGTAGTTGTTATATTTCTTGTTGCAAAACCCCAATGAAGCATTTTATTTAGAAGACATTCTTGATTTGAACGTGACATTTTTTTCCTTTCTCATCTATATAAAGCTACAGATATCACCAGGATTCCTGGTAACTGTCCTAGCCGTCTAAATGTATCAGTGTTGGACTACATGTTATGAGGGTTAATCAAAGTCCGATATACAATACTTATGTGTTATACTGTACATTTGTACCACAAGGACCTTGAGGTCTTGGTGTGGCGGACGCGCACGCTTTAATCCCACTGAAGGGTCTCAATGGCTACATTATATAAACAGCAACGTCCAAGCCTACTGATCCTCGACACTCAGTATTGCATCAGCTTGTGCTTAGCAAAGCACTTAGTCAGGTGTTTAGGAAATAAGATTCGTTCGAGATTTGAATTTCCAGTTTGAGTATGAGAATACAGTCATATCCTCATGACGTGAATAAAATGCAAGATACAAGGACACATAAGTACCTAGGGCAAAGGTGGTGGATTTAGCTAAATCTAAGTAATTTTGGTTGATGAAGCAAAGTGTTGGGTTAAGTTCACCTTGATCCATTCATTGACTTATAGTTACCTGCCGCAAGGTGATTTTATTGATTGAAAAGGAACATCTGACACCCGAAGGGTTAGGAAGAGGGGACAGGTGGGTGATATGGCGAGTTGTCGACTCTGGCCTGTGACTATGCGCTCGCCTGACCCCTACAATTCGGTGATGCGCCTTAGATTGCTGTTCTGTTAAAGGGCGTCACCGTGTTTAGGGTCTTAATCGTGGGAAAGAGTACAAGAACGCCACGCGCTCTGTCTTCCCAGGCGCGACTTACCACATATTCTTCCGTTTACCGTCCATTTGCGGGACTTACAGCCGTCTCATGCTTATCGTTTTTTTTACTATTTACCATCGTCTTTCTCTTACCGTCGTACAACGCCTACTGTCTTTGTTCTACTTGCCACCGTCTTTCTCTTACCACCGTCTCACGCTTACCGTCTTCAGGCTGCTTGCCAACGTCTTTCTCTTACCGCCATCCTACGCTTACCATCTAAGGGTTATTTACCACTGTCCTTTTACCTCCGTCTCACACTTAACGTCTTTGTGCTATTTACCACTGTCTATCTTTTACCGCTGTCTCACACTTACCGTTGTTGTGCTATTTACCACTCTATCTTACTACCGTCTCACACTTAAGATCTATGTTCTATTTACCACTGTATCTATTTCACTGTCATCTCACACACACTGTTTTTGTGTTATTTACCACTATCTTTCTCTTACCACCGTCTCACACTTACCATCTTTGTGCTACTTGTTATAGTCCTTCTCTTACCGCCGCCTCACACTTATCATCTTTGTGTTACTTGCTATAGTCCTTCTCTTACCGCCGCCTCACACTTACCGTCTATGTACTACTTACCACTTCCTTTCTCTTACGGATATCTCACGCTTACCGCCTATTTACAATTTACCATTGCTTTCCCCACTTGCTACTCAAGTGTGGATACTTGCCAACGTCTCAGACTTACCGTCTATGTTTTAGTTACCTCTGCCTTCTTCTTACCGCTATCCCACGCTTACCGCTAACTTACAATTTATCAGTGCCGATTCGTCCGCTTGCCACCTGTGCGTGAGTAGTTATCACAGTCTCCTACTAAATGTATCACAATTTCCGCTTGCCGTTCAGTATGTGTGATTGACAACTACCATTCGCTTACCGCTTATTTGTGACTTACCACCGCATTCCGTTTGCTGGTTAGGTGTTTTTTTTGCCACTATCCTCCCCTTCCACCAACACGTGATTTGCCGCAACCTTACATTTACCGACGACTTATTGTTTACCACCGTCATTCCCAAACACCAACTAATTGAATTATCCATTCATTTATCTATTCGTTTTTTTTATTTATTCGTTTGTTTGTTTATATGTATATATATCTATTTATCTTTATTTATTTACTTATTTATTTACTTAATTATATATGTATATATTTATATACTTATGTATTTGTCTATTAATGTACTTAGGTTTTTATGTACCTATTCATTTGTTCATTATCTATTTATTCATTATTTATCTATATAATCATTATTCATTCATCTACTCTTCTGTCCAAATTTACTTAATTGATTTATACGACCGTGACATCGCATACCCACATTCGTTCTTCTTCCACGACCATCGAAGTCTTTGGAACATGTTTTTCAACGACCATACAGAGGTTGCATCGTCTTCCCATGGATAGTGAGACGGTCCTGTATTGGACGCATAGCTGCAGTCGATGGCATCAGCTTTGCCGTAAGGCCCCATTAGTCGTTGGGAATCGAACCAGAGACTATCACGTAGATTCCATTCATGACCAAAGAATATATTTCGTAGTGTTTATTTTAGACAACGCAAGTTTTTTTTTTTTTTTCTTAACTCTGGACTGAAGGGTTTTCGACTTGTTTTATTGTTCTCCAATCTTCTTACTGTGTAAAGCTTCAAGTTCACAATCTACAAACTCAAATTTACGATCTACAACCTTAAATATACAACCAGTAGTCTCAGGCTTACATTCCACAACCAAACCTTTCCAATCTACAACTTCAAGTTTACATCATACAACTCATTCATATTCCACAACATTAAATTCACAATCCATAAACTGAAACTCACAACCCGCAACCTATTTGATTCTTACAACTTTAAATTCACAAATGAAGCTTATATCTCATAATCCACACCCACGTTCAAAGCTCACAACCAAAGGATTACAACATTTCATAAGCTACATCCTCAAGTTCACAACTTACAACCTCATAGTATACAGCCGCTGCCTGTCAAGCCAGCCGTGACTTCGGTCAATCACGACACGATGGCAGCTGCAACTGCGGAAGGAAGAAGGAACAAGCAGGAGAACAAAGAAAAAGAACAATAACAATGACGAAACTAACACGTTGTAAAGGGTGATACTCGTTGGTGGATGAAAGGTAGTAAACCAGGAACAACTTTGAGCTTATATGTGTTTATATATATATATATATATATATATATATATATATATATATATATATATATATCCACACATATACATATATATATATATAAATATATATATATATATACATCTAAATATATATATATATATATATACATACATACATATAATATATGCACAAATTTCACAAGGCACACGTGAGTCACAAATATACAGAGGCCACTAGGATGAGGAAATACACACGGAGGCCAGGTGTTTTCGTTGTATATTCACATTATCAAGGAATACAGAGAAGTGAGAACAAACAAGTTAATATACAGTGTATAAATAGGATAAGTTGGACATGTATGTATGTATGTGTGCATGTATATATGTATGTTTGTATGCATATATGTATTTATGTATATATATGTATGTATGTATGTATGTATGTACAGTATGTATGTATACACGTATATATGTATGTATGTAGTCGTGTGTGTGTGATTCACCATGGTCTTGGATCACGTGTTGGACTCGTGATCGGCAGCTATTTTTCTCCAGGAAGAGAGCTCAGAGCTCATATATGACCGATCTATGGGTAATGATATGACCTTACAAGCACACACAAGTCACCGCCAACGAGAGTTGGAGTAACGACTAGCAGCACAGCGATACTGAAATTATTTCCGGTCTGGGCGGGATTCAAATCCAGACCGCCGTAGTGGCAGGCAGGAACTCTACCACTGCCCCACTACTCGTGTGTATGTGTGCGCGCGCGCCTGTGTGTGTGTGTGTGTGTGTGTGTGTGTGTGTGTGTGTGTGTGTGTGTGTGTGTGTGTGTGTGTGTGTGTGTGTGTGTGTGTGTGTGTGTTTGTGTGTGTGTGTGTGTGTGCGTGCGTGCGTGTGTGTGTGTGTGTGTGTGTGTGTGTGTGTGTGTGTGTGTGTGTGTGTGTGTGTGTGTGTGTGTGTGTTTGTGCGTGCGTGCGTGCGTGTGTGTGTGTGCACATGTGTGTGCCTTCGTGTGCGCGTGGAACCACGTAACCTACAATTACATGAACAGTTACTAGGTATGGCACGAGAGAGGAGACTCGCCTCCTCTCCTTACTGCTGCTCTTTCCTTCGTCAGGGGGTCGCTAGAGGCACGGGAGCGGCACGCGCCGGCGCCGGCAACCAGAACGGCAAAGCGGTGACACTCGTAAAATCTCCTTCCCCAGCCGGCTTGTGGTAAGCGTGCCGGTTGGCGGTCACTGGCCGACGGTTACTTGTCGCCGGTCGAAAGGGGAAACGAGTGTCTGGACAATCACCTAAGGGTCGTTTTCTTTAACTTCGTGTAATATTGTGGGGGGTGCAAAGTTCCTATTGATTCGATAAAGTTTAGCTCTGTTGCTATTATAGCACACTTTACAGATTTCGTTCCAAGATTAGACAATTTTGCTCATGTTAAGGCAGAGCCCCGTGCTGAAAAAGCTTAACTCTTTCTCTGTAATGTTGCAATTTACGAATTCTGTTCTGGCCGACTTCAAACTATTTCGTTCAGGATCTTTGTCGTTCAGTTTTGGGAAGAACCTCATACAGAAGAAGTCTTCAAGGAGCACCAAAGAGGGTGAGAACAATAATTGAGGTCCTCACCCTAATTCGGTACTCTAAAGTCACCTGATACCTTAGAATCTAAAATCAATAAAAAAAATAATAATAAAAATGATGATTGTAATCGCTTGAAAGATTCGGAACAAAATATCGTAAGAACCTTACTGATGCGAGAAGGGGTTAAGGTTGATATTAGCAGTAATCAGGCCAGAAAGCTCGACCTTATCAGTCAAGCGAGAAGGGCCAACAAATCTGATAATTCTGAAGACTCTTCCTCGTTTAATTTTGACAGTATTTCCTCTAT
>NC_134782.1:12655225-12667725 GCF_046742065.1 Oratosquilla oratoria
GAACGAAGAGAATTTATGGTCTTTAGTTTATTCATATTGTTTCGTCTAGTTTCTCAGTGGAAGCGAACAAGACGAAGTAAAGGTTTCGGACCAATTAACAACGTTTCGGTTGACGTTTGGGAGGAAGTAAACATCGTCAGGGAGGATGGGTGGGGAGCAGTGAAAGTCCCGGAGAAAGGTCATTTTGGGGATGATTAAGAAAGAGGGTGATCAAACCACATATAACAACTGACCTATCCATCGGGACTCGAACCCAGGCCATTATAATGACAGTCTTTGACTCGGACACTTGTACAACAGGGATTGAAAGTGAAGAATTATATTGTTCTCTGGTATATGTTGAAAGTTACGTCCAGGTTAGTCAAATGTTGTCGACTGTGAAAAGTGACTTAGAAATCGATCAGTCGAAACGCCGAGAATAAAATTTATGTTTTTCATTGTTTTTCATCCTTCTTTTTTATTTATTTTTTCTCTTACGTTTTCCCTTCTTCCTCCTCCTCTCGTTCTTCTCCTTTCTTAATTTTTTCTCCTTATTTCTTTTCGTCCCTCTCTTCTTTCATTTCCTCTCTCGTCTCTCTCTTTATCATCCTATTGCTTTATTTTCTTTTTCCTCTCTCTTCCTCTACCATTTTTTACCTCTAATTAGTTTTTGTTTTCCTTCCTTGATCTGGAAGTTGTCATCGACCCAATGGAGGCTTCTTAGGCGACTTCGAGTTCCATTCAAACGTCGTCCTCCTCGTCCCGCTTTGTCATTTCTCGTTCCTCGTCCTTGTCTTCCTCCTCTTATTCCTCCCCTTCTAACCCTCTTCTTCTCCTCTTCCTCCTCCTCCTCCTCCTTCTCTTCCTCCACCTCCTCCTCCTCCTCCTCCTCCTCCTTCTCTTCCTCCTCTTACTCCACCTCCTTCTAACCCTCTTCTTCTCCTCTTCCTCCTCGTCCTCCTTTTCTTCCTCCTCTTACTCCACCTCCTCCTTCTAACCTTCTTCTTTCCCTCTTCCTCCTCCTCGTCCTCCTTCTCTTCCTCCTCTTTCTCCTCCCCCTCCTTCTAACCTTCTTCTTCTCCTCTTCCTCCTTCCTCTTATCCTCCTTCTCTTCCTCCTCTTATTCCTCCTCCTCCTCCTTCTAACCTTCTTCTCCTCTTCCTCCTCCTCGTCCTCCTCCTCATCCTCAACCTCATCTCTTCCTCATCCTCATCTTCATCTTCATCCTAATCCTTATCCTCATCCTCATCCTCATCATCATCCTCATCCTCATCCTCATCCTCATCCCCATCGTCATCCTCATCCTCATCCTAATCCTCATACTCATCCTCATTCTCATTCTCATCCTATTCCTCATCCTCCTTATCCTCATTCAACATGTCCCCTTCCTTCTCCTCGTCCTACTCCACCTGTCCGTCAAGAATGGTGGAGCATGTGACGGCGGTAATTGGCTGCAGCTGGTCCTCGAGGTCGCGTTCTTCAAGGAGGACCGTCATGCTTCGAGGGGGACGTCGGAAGGAGGAGGTAGAAGAGGTGGAGGAGGAGGAGGAGGAGAATTACACTGGGGGAGAGGAAATGGTTGCGTAAGTGCTAGTGACAACCTGGTGGTGGTGATGGTGATGGTGATGGTGATGGTGATGGTGATGGTGATGGTGATGGTGATGGTGATGCCGGCGTTGGTGGTGGTGATGGTGGCGTTGGTGGTGGTGATCGTGATACCAGCTTTGGTGATGATAATGGTGATGGTAGCGATGGTGGTGGTGATGGTGATGAAGGCGTTGCTGGTGGTGATGGTAGCGTTGGTGGTGATGGTGGCGTTGGTGATGGTAATGGTGGCGCTGGTGGTGGTGATGGTGGTATTGATGATGACGATAATGATGACAATGACGATCACGGTGATGATGACGACGACCATGATGACGACGATGATGATGATGATGATTCGGTCGAAGTCCTTTCTGGTACGCAAGAATCGAGGACACAATTCAGATTGACGGTGCGACGAAGACCTCGGAGAACCTGATCTTGAAGGAGAGATCAAACTTCCAGCTGAAGCAGTCACATGTAGCGCCATTCGATATTTATTAGATACAATCGAAGGATTTTTTTTTTTTTTCTTTTTTTTTACTTGCCCACTTCACGAAATAAATGGTTATCTTGTTTGGGTTACTTTTATATTCCTATTCTATTCTATTCTATTCTATTCTATTCTATTCTACTCTATTCTACTCTATTCTATTCTATTCTACTCTATTCTACTCTATTCTATTCTATTCTATTCTATTCTACTCTATTCTATTCTATTCTATTCTATTCTATTCTATTCTATTCTATTCTATAAGATATAACTTATACACGTCACGATCAAAAGAAGACCTTCAAAGTACAAGAATCTTTAGAGTTTTATTTTTGAAAAAAAGGCTAAAAAGTTACTATACAAAATATCAACCTTGTACTAGAAGAAAATACAGGCCATAGTGGTCTACTCTCACGGCCCCCAAAATTTTGGTTAAGAATGTATCTTTCACAGACCAAATAGATAGAGTACATTATAATCTTCAACGTTAGATTACATTGTTCCATCTCCAAGACTAGATCTTGCAAGATGTGACAAAAAAAGGTTTAAAAACGACGGTGGATAAAATAATGAATACAGCGTAGTAGACAACGACGATGACGACGACGACGACGAAGGCACAATCGACATTAATAACGATGACATTAACATCAACAATAATGATGATGATATTGACGACGTACACGTGACGTCACAGAATGACATCACGACGTAAATCGCTGACTGCGAACACCATCCTCACATCACATCCATCTATAATCACCAAATCATCACTCATACGGACTCGATCACAGGAGTTGGCAGGGAAGGACGCTAACCAACAGACCACAATACACCGCAAAGCTATGGTTTAGATAATCGTACTACGGCGCGGCCGTTTGTGCGCTGCCGAGAGCGTTAATAACAACAATAACCACGGAGCAGCTGGCGACCCTATAATGACGTCACAGGCCAGTCACGTGATTTACCCTCGGCTGCGTCTTCAGAGATCTTTGTCTCCAGGAAGACAGGATGGGAGGGAAGGAGGGAGAGAGGGAAGGAGGAAGGGAGATAGGGAGAGAAAAATAAGGCTTAGATGTTCGATTCATTTCATTCATTTTTCTCGTTCATTCATGTGATATGAATGAAGAGGAGGAGTAGGCGAGAGAGGAGGAATGCCCCGATTTCCGGTTCTACAGACGGGGGTGTCCTCGAAGTGGCTCCAGTTCGATGGAGCCGGGTGTTTGTCTTCGCTTGTTTTTGCTTGTCTTCGCTTTTCTCTCTTCATCCTCTAGCCTTACCTTGCTTCTATTGATGGTGTTTTTTCCATTGTTGTTGTTGTTGTTGTTATCATTATCATTACTATCACTATCATTATCATTAATAATATTGGTGTTTTTCTCATTGTTATCATTAATTCTCACAGTTTAAATTATTTTGTTTTACTTATTTTACTTGTAAACTTATTTATCTTTTGTTATCTTTGGGGATTGCAAATGGAAAGGGGACGCCTCCAGTGGCCGTTGGGGATCGTTCCAGGACATTTTTATTCATAAGCAAGAACAAAACCAAAGACGCAAGGTGTTCACATCTATCCATTCAAAGACTGAAATCCTACAATTGGTTCCACTTCCAAGTACCACAGTGGCTGTCGTTATCTGGGAAGATGTCGACATTGTATCTCTTTAGAAAATGCTATGAAGCTTCCGATGTCGTAAACTTACTACCCGCAGACGACCTTAACCATTGTGTGACATACACGTTATGCAACTACCGTGAAAAGTCAAAACGCACTAACTCCAAGATTCTTCTTTTTGAGAAAATCGATGGTAAAGGTTTCAATGTATATTGCTTTTTCATTATTATTATTATTATTCATATCTCCACCTTGTAATTTTGCATACATTGCGTGAAAAGTCAAAACGCATTAACTCCAAGATTCTTCTTTTGAGAAAATCGATGGCAAGGGTTTCAATACATAATGATTTTTTGCTATTTATATCTCTATCTTGTAGTTTTGCAAACGTGGGGATTTACATCGTTAGAACTGTTGATTCATGGCGTTGGACTCCCACAAATTGTTAACTAAATAGTCAATACGTTATACCTTCTAATAAAGTAGGAAACAAGTGTACTCTGCCTGTTGAGACCCCGATGTAATGGCATCTCTAAAAATATTAGAAATCAATATACATATATATATGTATATATATATATATATATATATATATATACATATATATATATGTATGTATATGTATATATAAATGAATGAAAAATAAAAGACAAACATTGTTGATTGTACAGTTTGATACAAAAGTATCACTGAAAATTTCAATTGAATAGAAAAAAAAAAATCCGTAGTTGACTTCTTCGAAGTGAATTCATTCCTAGACCTACTTAGCTACGACCGAAACCGTCACCTTTGCCTTAGGTGTATGGATAGCTGGGCCAAATGGGGGTTACTAGTATTCGAGGCTTTGTGAGGTGTGGGGTTCAACCTAAACTCGCTACAGTGGACAGTGAGAGCTGGCAAACATAGAGGGTCGTAATCTATGGTTCCCATATATCTTAATGTTGACATTTGCCCATGTAATGAATGGGATATATATTTCTTGTCATTGCCAGGTCGTAGGCGTCCATTACGCTCGCTTCAGGCTTCGGAGGCCTCAGGTCCTCTTTTATTTATCTATTTATCTTTTTTTTTTTTTTTTTGCGCGCGCGTTTAGGTTCCTGCTTTTACTTGCTATGGATTGATTCCTTTCCTTGTCTTCTCTCTCTTCCTCTTCCTCTTTGTTTTCCCTCTTTCTTTCTCTCTATTCCTCTTTCTTTGTATTTTTCTCTTTCTCCTCTCTTCATTTAACTCTTTCTCTTTCTCTTTCTCTTTCTCTTCCTCTCCGTCTTCCTCTCCCTCTTTCTCATCCTCCTCTTCTTCTTCCTCCTCTTCCTCTTCCTCTTCCTCTCTTTCTTTCTCTTCCTCTTCCTCTTCCTCTTTCTCCTTATCTTCACCTACCTTCTCATCTTCCACTTCTTCCTCTTTTTCCTTCTTTTCCTGCTCTTTTTCCTCCTCCTCCTCGTGCTCTTCCTCCTTCTCACCCATTCTCTTCTCTATCCCCATCTCTACCTCTATGTCATTTTTCTTAAATTTCTTCTTCCCCCTCCTTACTCCTCCTTCCTCCCTTCCTCCTCAACCCCACTACCTCCTCCTCTTCCTACTCCTCCCTCTCCTTCTCCACCTTCCTTCCTCCTCCTCCTCCTTCTCCTTCTCATCCTTTCTCTTCTCTATCTCCATTTCCATCTCAATGTAATTTTTCTCACACTTCTCCTTCTTCCCCTCCTTAGACTACTTCTTCCTCCTCCTCTTCCTCCCTCTCCTTTTCCCCCTTCCCCTCCCTCTTCCCCTTCCTCCTCCTCCTCCTCCTCCTTCTCCTTCTCCTCCTCCTCCTCCTCCTCCTCCTCCTCCTCCTCCTCCTCCTCCTCCTCCTCCTCCTCCTCCTCCTCCTCCTTCAGTGTCCTCCAAGAATTCCCACGTGGCACCTGCCGGCATGTCAAGGGGCGCCAACACCGTGACGTGTGCTGCTGCCGCCGCTAGATCCTTCTTCCCTTCTCTTCCTCCTCCTCCTCCTCCTCCTCCTCCTCCTCCTCCTCTTCCTCCTCTTCCTCCTCTTCCTCCTCCTGATCCTCATCTTTATCCTCATCCTCACCCTCATCCTCTTCCTTATCACTTTCCCCATTCTCTTCCTCCTCCTCCTCCTCCTTTTCTTACTCTGTCTATTCATCCTCATCCCTCTCCTCTTCCTCCTACCCTCTCGTTCCTCCGACTCTTCTTGTCTTGCTCTCATTCCTCTCTCTTCCTAATCTCCTCTTTATTCTCCCTCTCATTCCTCTCTCTTCCTAATCTCCTCTTTATTCTCCCTCCTCCCTCTTCCCTCTTCCCTCTCCCTCCTTCCTCCTCCCTCCTCCCTCCTCCCTCCTCCTTTTCTCCCCTATCTCCTCCCTCTTCCCTACTCCCTCCTCTCTCCCTCTCCTCCTCCTTCCTCCCTCCTCCTTCCTCCCTCCTCCTTCCTCTCTCCTCCTTCCTCCCTCCTCCTTCCTCCCTCCTCCTTCCTCCCTCCTCCTTCCTCCCTCCTCCTTCCTCCCTCCTCCTTCCTCCCTCCTCCTTCCTCCCTCCTCCTTCCTCCCTCCTCCTTCCTCCCTCCTCCTTCCTCCCTCCTCCTTCCTCCCTCCTCCTTCCTCCCTCCTCCTTCCTCCCTCCTCCTTCCTCTCTCCTCCTTCCTCCCTTCTCCATTCTCCCTCTTCCCTCCTCTTCCTTTCTTCCTCCTCCCTCCTTTTCTTTTCTCCCTCCTCCCTCTTCTCTCCTTTTCCTTTCTCCCTCCTTCCTCCTTCCCTGCCCCCGTCTTCCCTCCATTCTTGTTCTTCATCTGAGAAGAGGAAGAAGAAGAAGAAGAAGAGGAAGAAGAAGCAGTTTTCCCACGTGGCACCTGCCGGCCGGGCTATTATGAATCATCCACGCTTCTTGTCTCTCCTCTCCTCCTCCCCCCCCCCGACCATCCTCTTCTTCCTCCTTCATTAACTCTTCTTCTCTTCCCTTCTTTTTCATCCTCCCACTCCTCTTTCTCCTCTCTTTTCTTTCATTTTCCTATCTCCTATATTCTATCTCTTATATACTCTCCTATATCCTCTCTCCTCTCTCTTCTCTCTTTCCTCTTCTCTCTTCTCTCCTCTTTTTCTCTCCTCTGTCTTCTCTTCTATCTCTTCTCTCTTTTTTCTCTATTGCTCTCTCTCTATTGTCTCCTCTCTCTTGTCTCCTGCCTCCTCTCTCTTCCTCCCCTCTCTCCCTCCCCTCTCTCCCTTCCCTCTCCCCTTCTACCCCTCCCTTCTCCCCTCTCCCCTCTCCCCTCTCTCATCTCCTCTCTTCCCTCTTCCCTCTCTCATCTATCCTCTCCTCTCTCCCCTTTTCCCTCTCTCTTCTCTCCTTCCACCTCGTACTGTTCTTCTACCTTGACTCTTTCACTTCTGAATGCCTTTCTATTAAATGGCTAAGATGGCCAGGGAGAACCTAGAATAAAATCGTGACCTTGCAGAAATATCACTCAAGACAGTTTAAACGTTTTCGTTGAGGAGAGGGATTCCCATAGCTGAATAAAATCACCTGGCGACAGATACACCAAAGGTCACGGAGTTCATCGAAAGGGTTAGATGTGGAAGATTTTGTAATCTCACGGGGTAAACACTTCTTTATATATTTCATATATTAACGACACCTGTTACCTTATGCCTCTACTCAATGACACCTGCAGCCAACACCTAACCGTCCTTACAACCTGTTAGGACATAGCACCTGTCCGCTTCCCTTTGCATCCGTGACACCTGTCTGGGATCTGGCAACAACATGTGTTCTCCGCTGTCCTCTGAGTTTGTAACACAATGGGCGTATCTTTATTTACACTATTGAGGGCTCGTCTGGCAAGGTCTAGGTACTTGGTCACGAGAAAGGATGGATAGAAACTGTCATTTTTTTTTCTTTATATATATACTGTATATATATATATATATATATATAATATATATATATATATATATATATATATATATATATATATATTACATCTTCACCCATTTTTTAGCACTCAGTCTTTTCCTCTTTGTTGAATTAAATCGTCTAACGTCACTCTAATATTATACATTTAAACTGTCTATTACTCCCCTTTCCTTACTCGGGTGAATGAAGTCACTTGAAAACAATAGGAACAAAATACTAAAGATGAATAATGAACAAAAATATATATATATTAATGGATGCTTCTCCTTATGAAGCGAATCCTACACCAGAAGACACTGAGTAGCTGCGGCCGAAGCCATCACCTTTGCCCTATACTCTAAGCAAGCTTGCTGAGGCAGGTAACAGTCACTGCTGAGAATTGAAGAGGAGTGCGGGACTCGAACCCACAACCCAGCACACTTCCGATGACGACATCAGCGAACATGAGCCTGGTACGATAAGAGGTAAAGATCTCCTGACAACGAAATTCTAAGTTCAGCCTTTGGAATAAATGGATTAGGGCATTTTGTCACCAATAACCGGTGTTTTTATCCTTGGGGACAATATTATAACAAAGAGATGGAGTTATAGATGTGATAAGAGAGAGTATTAAGAAGGAAAACAGGACTCAGGGATAGTACAAGTTTAGAATGATCAGTATTGATTTTTGAGTGGAGATCTGACTCTATCCATAAAAGAATACTAAGTGACTCTGGTCCATAGGGATTTCACCAACATCCTTAAAATGCCAACTACATGAAATATGCAATCACTATCCTAAATAGGGAAAATTGAATCTTGCATGCAACAAGTGTACTGTAAGTGAAAGAAATACGTCTGGTTTCTTTCTAAAGGAAATTTTTTGATATGCATTTTACGAGTTATTAAATTGTTCCGTCCCTAATAAGTACAATTACCTACACTTGGTAATGAAAGGGTTAAAAACTGAATTTCACGTTGTTAATTTTCCAAAATTATTCGAGATAAACATGCCATCCAACAACACTAATCTGCGTGCGCGTGTATGTGTGCATGTGTGTATATCCATACATATGTGTGTACGTGTTTGCACAGCCTAAGAGATACTCAATCCAGAGGATCCTATGTTATATATCAGAACCCCGGACAGGGTACTGACCATAAATCTTAAACAGACACTATCTTTTAATGACATCTCTACGGAGGGTCAAGTAACATTATTTGATAACACCATATAAAATGAATATCTGTTCCTGTTTTGTAATATTTTCATATATTACTTAGGTCCCAAATGAATAAAAAATGCTATTAAACACTTTTAAGTTTGGGTTTGCAAAAATCCTAGGCTATCCACTAGCTTTCAGCCTAATAATATTTTAATAAAATTTTAGTGTTGCAGTAAAAGTATGGTGGATGTTAGTAAGCGGCGGAAAGGAAAGAATGCTGTTGCTGTGCATTACCCAGATTTCCTATCACCAATTGCTCCAATTCCTCACTGCCCAAAATATCACGTGCCAGTGCCACCTGCTCCAGGTGAATTCCAAGACAAGTATATTGATGAAGAGGAGGAGATGAATGCTGAGGACTTGGCTTACCTGCCTGAAATACCAGAGGGAGTTACATACTTCCGAAATAAAAAAAGAAATAAATGACTTGGTTATAGATATGGGTCTGACCAAGTCCAATACAGAGCTATTCATCTCCAGGATGAAGCAGTGGAACTTGGTCAAGGAGGAGGTGCAGGTGACAAGTCAGAGAAGTCGGCACGAACATTTCTCAGGCTTTTACACTCTTAGGGATGGCCTCTGCTTCTGTCATGATATGCCTGGACTGTTTGACGTTGTTGGGGTGCCGTTTGTGCCTAAGGAGTGGCGGTTCTTCATAGACAGCTCTACCACAAGTTTGAAGGCTGTCCTCATCCACAATGGAAACAAGTTCTCGGCGCTGTCCCTAGTCCAATCAATCTGCCTGAAGGAAGCTTACTATATTGTGAAAGTCCTCCTGGAAGTTCTGCAATACAATCAGTACAATTGAGAAATCATTGGAGACTTTAAGATGGTGGCTTTCCTGCTTGGTCTCCAGGGAGGCTTTATCAAATTTCAATGCTTCCTCTGCTTTTGGGACAGCAGAGTTACCTCTGACCACTACAACAGGAAGAACTGGGAACAGCAAACAGAATTTATATTTGAGACCCGGAACGTCATGTGGGAGCCACTGGTTCATCCCATGATTGTGCTCATGCCGCCACTGCACGTAAAAATTGGGGTCGATGAAGCAGTTCGTGAAGGATCTAAACCAAGAATCAACCACTTTTAAGAACCTTCCTGAGTTCTTTGCCAAGTTATCTGAGGCCAAAATCAAAGGTGGGATTTTTGTTGGACCTCAAACAAGGTGTATGAGTCTATTGAGTTCTCCAATAAGTTCATTAGGATTGAGAGAACAGCATGGAACTGTTTCATAGCAGTTGTCAAGGGCTTCTTGGGCAACCACAGAGCTGAAAACTACCAGCAGCTGGTGCAGTATCTGGCAGACTTTTGATGCCATGGGATGCAGGATGTCCCTTAAACTTCATATGCAGGACGCTCACCAGGACAAACTCAAGGACAATATGTGCACCTACTCAGAAGAACAAGGCGTGCAATTCCACCAACATGTGAAGGAGATAGAGCGGAGGTACCAGGGCCACTACAACGAGAAAATGATGGGGGAGCTGGTGTAGGAGTGAGACCTGGATTACAACCGAAAATCCAAGAGAGCCAGTGATTTCTGACGTGTTTAAGTTGCTTTATAACTGTCATTTGTTTTTACTTGTCTGTTTTTGATAAGTTTGTATCCCAAAATAAATATATACTTTGTTGATTTAATTATATGAACTGATTTCTTTTTTGAAAAATAGGAAAATTTTAAAATATCAAAGTCCTGATCACAAACCCAAACTTCTGATTAAATGATACTGTTTTTTTATAATAATGGGATATAACAAACCAGAAACATTACACTTAGAATCGCGGAACAAAGAATATGTTGCACGGTGTAATTGGAAACTAATCTCTTCTAGAAAAAAATAAGAATGCTGATCACATTCAACACCTACCCCTCCGCTCTTCTACTTCATCTTAAAAATCTCTCTTTTACTACCTCCATGACTACTTCTTCGGTACGATAGTAGACAGAAGCGCTGGTTATTAGTTAGGAAATACTAAATATCGAGTTTATCTCAACAAGAGCCAACCCTCAATATAGGGGACGAAGGGGACGCCCGCAGAACGAACCCATAACTGAGTCAAGTTTATCGAACCTGTCGAAAGTTATTTGGAATGGGAAGGGTGACTGCCTGGGAGCTTACTCGAAGAGACCGGGGGGGACTGGCAACGGCGTGTGAATGAAGTGACGCGCCCCCTGGCGTGTGCTCCCAGTTGATGAGGATGATTTCTCAGACTCTCCTTTTCTTCGTCTCCCTCTAGAAGGTTCTCCAGAAAGGTTTGGCCTTCAAGAGCTTCTCTTCGCCTCTCCGAGACCCCTCCGGAAGCCGCGATCGGAACAGAATCCGGACACCTGCCGTTTCCTCCGTTACCTGAACGTTACCACAACGTTACCAGAACGTTTGTCACAGTATTCGTGAAGGGTCGTCATTCATTCTCACTTCCTGTCATTATTTGTATTAGCGGGTACTATTACTACTGAGTCGTCAGTTTCTATAATTCATTTTGGGAATTCGAAATTGTTTCCCGTGTATTAGTTATGCCAGTTTGCTTCGTGGTTGTAGCCGACTGTTTCTCATTCATTGGTTCCAGAATTCGCTCAGCTTCCTGTCTATCTTCATTTGCATAAAGACATAATATGTTTATACAAACGCGTGTTGTGTTGCGTGTTTGCGTGTAAGAGTCCGTGTGTGTGTGTGAGCGCGTGCGCGAGCTCGTGTACGTGTGTGTGTAAGTGCGTGCGCGCCCATGCGTATGTGTGTAATTCACCATTGTCTTGGATCACGTGTTGGACTCGTGATCAACAGCTATTACCCTCCCAGATGAGAGCTCAGAGCTCATATATGACCGATCTATGGGTATTGCTGTGACCTTACACGCACACACACACACACCTCCTCGCCCATGAGTTGGAGTAACAACTTGCAGCACAGCGATACTGAAATTATTTCAGCCCTGGGCGGGATTCGAACTCGGACCGCTGTAGCAGCGGTTGCGAACGCTACCAATGCGTCGTCGAGTTTGTGTGTGTGTGTGTGTGTGTGTGTGTGTGTGTGTGTGTGTGTGTGTGTGTGTGTGTGTGAGAGAGAGAGAGAGAGAGAGAGAGAGAGAGAGAGAGAGAGAGAGAGAGAGAGAGAGAGTGAGTGAGTGAGTGAGTACCAGAGAAGAGAAACGAAAACTAGATGGAAAGAATGAGAGAAAGGAGGAGGAGGAGAAAGAGGAGGAGAACGAAAAAAAAATGCGAAGGATAAAGAACAGGAGGAGGAAGAGAAAGAGAAGAAAGAGGAAGAAGATAAGAAGAAAGTAGAAGAAGATAAGGAGAAGAAGGATGAAAAGGATAAGAATAAAAGGGAAGATTATAAAAAAACAGAAGAGGATGAAGAGAAAGAGATAGTAGAGGAAGGGAAGGAGAAGGTGGAGGAAGAAGATGATAAGAAGAATGAAAAGAAGACTTAAGGAGGAGGAGGAGGAGGAGGAGCAGAAGGTGCAGGAAGAAGATGATGAGAAGAAATGAAAAGAAGACTTGAAGGAGGAGGAGGAGGAGGAGCAGCAGCAGAAGGTGGAGGAAGAAGATGATAAGAAGAATGAAAAGAAGACTTAAGGAGGAGGAGGAGGAGGAGGAGGAGGAAGAGGAGGAGGAGGAGCCAGGAGTGAAGGAGCAGCTGGGAAAGGCTGTGCTACTTGGCTGCTCCCTCTAATTGCCCGACCTCAGAACACGTGCGTCTTAGTCGTCGCAGGTTCC
>NC_134782.1:12672725-12675225 GCF_046742065.1 Oratosquilla oratoria
AATTCAATAGTCAATCCTAGCGAATGCCTTGCAATATTAGAAGGTAGAATTGTATCAACTTCATCGGGCATAACTATGCAAATCACCGGTATACCTTAGAGATAAACCAAAGCCAGAAAAAATAAACAAAGTAAAATTATATTTTCTAATATGTAGGATGCATTCTTTAGGGTAGGCGGAAGGCTTAAAAGACCTGGCTTTTAGTTTAAATGATCCAGTGTTGCCTGCTGTAGGTATGTAATGTATGCACACACACACACACACATACACACGCACACACATCACACGCACACACACACACACACACACACACACACACACACACACACACACACACACACACACACACACACACACACACACACACACACACACACACACACATTTCGTTCTCTGAGCTGAATGTAATTACCTGGCGTAAACCAGAATAAAAACTGTATCGGGCAGTATTGAATCTACCGGATCAGGCAAGATACCCTCGCTACGGTTTTTTTTTTTTTTTTTTTTTAATGGAAGATATAAAGAGCTCCTTACATTTTTTTCTCTGTTTCTTCCCCTAACACTCCCATGGAGTGGCCTTCCGAATGAGACTGCAACACTCTTCTGTTCTCAGAATCTCCCCATCGGGTGATGGACAAGAACTGAAAAAAAAAGAAGGAGAAGAAGAACAAGAAAAAAAAAATCCACGGACCTCATGTGATCAGTGATATTGTCCAATATTGTACATTACACGATATTATTAACAAGGCAAGGATAATAAGAGCCAGGTATGAACGGACAGAAGTACCGAGCCAAATTGTTATACCGTTGATAATGATCATGTAAAGGCCTTTCGCGTACATATACAGTTGAGACATTCTGATATATTAAAGAGAGTAGGAAGAGGAAAGACTGGAATCTTAATCCGAGTTCTATTCTTATTTAGTTTCGCCACAAGTTTTTTCAAAAGAATGTTTTGAAAAGCTTGTAGCAAAGCTAGTCAAGAATAAAATTCGGATTAAGACTTCTGTCTTTCCCACGCACATTATACATATATAGATATACATATATATTTTACACACACTGAGTACTCCCTAGTGTACAGATTTTCATATTTTCAACCACATTTTTTTCACTTTAATTCCATGACATCACGGTCGAGACTGACGAGAAGCTTGATGGAAACATATACAGAAACTGATATCTGTATCTATTTTACTCATTTATATGTACATATTTTTCTACCTGGTCAATGTCAAGGAGTGATATTTTACATTATTAATTAATTTCTTTGATTCAATATTGCTTCAATGAATAGCTATGAAGAGACAGAGAGAGAGGGAGAGAGGACATACATGGAACAGTTATAATACATAAGTGATATTCACGTGACAGAATCGACCCAAGACCCGTTGCCTTTCCAGCCTAATTCCCTAACTGCTCAACCGTGCTGTGAGGAAGACTACAGGTTATAGATTGACGAAGGTGATGATATGTAAGCAGTAAAACAGTTCTCGTAAAATGGCAGAGGCTATTGGCACTCTGACTTCGTTTGCTTGAAGATGAACTATTTTATCATAATAATGAAGTGAAAAGCATCAACAAAGAAAATTGTGTGTAACCAACCCTTCAATCTGTTTATTTATCTATTATTCTATTTATTTGTTTGTTTGTTTATTTTTGGTCCTAAATTGAAAGCACATGATTTGTTGCACTGATTTGACGAAGAGAGGACCTGAGAGGCCGGGCGGTGCGGTTGCTGGTGTCTGGGAGAGAAGAGGTTCAAGACCCACATAATCAACGCGTGATTTCAGTAAGGTCATACGTCCTTATATCTATCTCCGACGAAGACTATCATGTCTAGCCACCTCGCTGTGCAGGTGACAACTCCAAAATTGAAGAAAACCATCACAAATATATGGTTTTGTCTACAGTGATTAGCATTACCTTACGAAACCCCATTCTTTATCCAGACCCAGAATCAGAGTCCAGGTCTAATAGATAGGCTTTTGCTAGTACATTCTCCCACAGTATTTTATTGGAACCTCTGATTATAACCACTTATAAACATTCTAGACAGCTATTTATTGATCAGAACACGATCCCTCTCTCATCTGGAGTTCACATCCTTCCTCGAGTTTCTCACATCCTTCAATTGTGTCCCTCACGTCTGTCTTCCATTGTCTTCGTTCTTTTCCCTCCCTTCTCAGGTCCGCACGTTTCTGGTACCACAGAGGTTTTCCTTATTCTTGTCCTTCTTTTTTCGAATTTTTTACTCTCCCCCTTTCTTTGTTTACCAAGTCAAAGGTTTTCCGCTGACTCTTTTTGTCCCTCTTCTCTCCTTGCTCCAGTGTCGAGGAAGTGCCCAGGCACGTACACATGCATACACACGTGCACACTCGCGTACACACATACACATGCATGCACATACACAAACGCACACATAGAGACGCGCACATGCACGCACACACACACAAATACACACAAACACACACACACACACACATACACACACACACAC
>NC_134782.1:12690225-12695225 GCF_046742065.1 Oratosquilla oratoria
ATCTGGTACCTGGTTATGGTGCAATGTCACGCTTGCACCATTGGGCGCCCCAGGATGACACGCCGCCTTTTTGGTGGCTTATGCCCTGGCTTTCGTGTCCATGCCATGTATGATTTTTTATTATATTAATCTTACACATTCATATTTTTCTATTTATTTATCCATGTATTTATTTATTTGTGGATTTATCTATTCGTCTATTTATGTATTTATCCATTTACCTATCTATTTATTAATTCATTAGTTTATGTATTCGTTATCTATTTACTTATTTACTTATTTACCTATCAGTTTGTCCAATTGTATAAATATTTAATTATTAGCGTATTTGTTTTCCTTTTTTTTTTGTACACTAACGTGATTTATTCAAGATTGTTTCCTCTTCTCACTCTGGAAGAATCCGATTTGATTCTGGTGAATCCAGCTTGCTTCGGGTGTCCAAGCAAATAGGCCAAAGGTGACAACTTTACCTGAAGTTAAGTGGCTTTTGGCGTAAACCCTTCAATTTCTTTAAAAGAGTTTTTGCCTGTTTGAGAGAATTATATATATATTGTAAAATTATGTTCTTCTTAAATTCACGCTAGACAAAGGCTTGTTCAAGCTGAATAAAGTCGTCTGACAATAACAGAAATGAAAAAATATATCAAAAGAGATTTAAGAGTTGTTTAACTAACAGCAATACTGAATGAAATAGTCTGCCAGAACAAAATAATTAAACCATGTCATTTTTACGACATAGAATATTTCAATAAAAGAAGACTCATTCTTTATTGTCAATGTTCATGTTATGATTTTTTTTCCAGGACAATAACTGTGTTCCATGCGATTGCCTTTGCTGGAAGTAATAGCTTTTTAGTTTTGTTTATTTATTTATTTATCTATCTATTTTTTCATCTATTTTTTCATTTTATTTATTTACTTATTTATTTATTTATTTATTTATTTATTTATTTATTTATTTATTATTCTTATTTATTTATCTATTTATTTATTTATTTATTTATCTATCTATTTTTTCATCTATTTTTTCATTTTATTTATTTACTTATTTATTTATTTATTTATTTATTTATTCTATTTCTTTACAATCTACTTACACCACGTAGCTCGGTCAGTGCACGTCATCATAAATCAAATCACGTGGTCCATTTATCTCCCTACACGTGACTTGCCACGTGGTAGCACGTAACAACCCGAGTGACGCTTGTTTGTTTGTTTATTTACTTTCTACTGGTACACGGCCTGATTGATTTTAAGGTGAGCTCAATCAACCCAAACCACAAAGGGTCACGCCCTCACTGTGGGTTATTTATGTTCTTATTGGCTGTAGTTTTCCCAGCGCTTCTATCGTTTTGCGTTCTCGCTCTTGGTAGTGAATGAGGATGAGGAATCATCAGTCTACACAAAATTCATAACTTGGTGTCATATTTCTATTCAATAAGCACACACACACATACACACACACACACACACACACACACACACACACACACACACACACACACACACACACACACACACACACACACACACACACAAACATACACACAGACACACACGCACATATGAATATACAAGTATCCACACGAATACACACGCACACACATGTACACACATGCACACACAATCACGTTCACACGCGCGCGCCTGATACGTGTGCTGCGGTCAAAAGCATCGCGCCTGTTTTCCCAGGCGGTTCTTCTCTGGGGTCCAAGAGCGCAGGAGTCACGCGTGCGCCCGACACCACGCTGAAGAGGGACTCAGTCGCGACTGAATGGTATACCTGTAACTCTACCTGAATGGGATTCCATACTCCTCGTAATGGAATCAATCTCTGTTCAGGTTTGTTTATTTCTATCGGGTTTTTTTTTGTGTGTGTTTTTTCTCGCTCGTCTTTCCTACCTTACATTCCGACTTCGTATTACTTGTTTCAGTTATTGTTTTCGTCTCATATTGTGTGATGAAGTTCATAGCTCAGAGAATCCTAAATTGCCTATGATTAAGGCAAGACTGTAAGACTGTGTAAATGTTTTGAGTTGATTAATCCATTTGTAGTTACTTTAGGTAATTGCCCGTGGGGGTGGGTGGATTGGTAACTGATGTACCTCCTTACTGCTCAGAGATAGAGTAGATGAGTGGATGGTGGTGGAGAGAATCGGTTAGAAACTAATTCATTGTTCTGAGGTTATAACTGACATGATATTTTCCCTTCCAACCATTCTCCTATTTGTCTTTTCTGCTCTAGATACCAGTTTAAGCTTTCACGTCACCAAGATCAATACTTGTCTATTTGCTACAAAGGTGAGATTGTTTCAGACCATCAGAATGCGGCTCCTCCTGTCTAATCTACCACAAAGACCTGCTTTCATTTGTTCATTAATTCCTTTCCTCTATACGTTTTTATTAGATATGTTTATCCCTTGGTTTTAATTAATCCGGTTATCCTTCGATATCAACATACCGGTATTTTATTGTTAGAATATCACCAACTATCAATCTCTGTTGTCGCGAATATATTATTCATTGCTGGGGTAGACATAGTAGTAATGAGCATTTAGTGAATGTGAGCCCTCTGTTTTGGTACTGTGATCGAGATGCTCGGAAAACTCTTGGCCATTAGAAAAGGACTACAGACTTGTAAATAATTACAACAGGAGTATTTGGATAGCGCGTGTATGAAATCACTTTCCGGCAGATCAAATAAAAGACAAACCTTAGTGGGAATTTAAACACATTTACTTGACTATGCGTCTTGTGTTTGGGAGTGTAGTACGCGAGTAGTAACGTCGTGGTCGGTCCATTGGTCTCCACTGAAGTCTAGCAGTCGAAGGAACCTTGGTTCGATTTCCGTGGTGTGTATAACTCTTAAAATGGGCAATTGGATGTTGGATGGGTTTATTTTTGAAGGATGGGGTGCATGCCTTGGCTGGCTATATCCCTTACAAGAATAAAGAGTCCTCTCGGTATATAGATAACGAGTGTACACCTATACAGGAAGATGAAGGGTTGCGTACTGAAGTTGGTGTATGGATGTGTGATCTGAACATAATCAGAGACCTTGAAGTCTCGTGTAGATGACTTCGACGTAATATCTTTCCATAAGGTTATTATGTATCACTGGAGTCACCGTATATCAAACCAGGAAGTATTTCAACGGACACCAGAATCTGACCTAAATATATACCAAAACTATGAGAGTATATATTTTGTTGATGTTACATTGATATAGTTATAAGATAATTAACAACGAAAGATCTACTTGCAACCTTGTGATATAACATGGATCAGCTTGCTTTGGATGTCCATATTAGTACATGTTAATGCCAGGATTCAACAAATAAGCTGCCTTATCACTGAACGCCAGTTGAAGCAGTAAGGTCACCTGAGTTTCCAATATGCTGACCCTGTTTATGAAGTCATCTCTGAAAGAGATGGTCTTGTCTGAATAAGGCCAAGAGAACGTCCACATGGATGAAACAAGTGTCTACCTGGGAGCTTGTCAATTGGAGAGATTGAGTATGTCTATATACCTTTACTGACTCTATATATAGACTTCCTATCTGTAGTCTTATCATTCTGTTTGTTATATCAATTAATGCTATCTGTTTGTTACTTTCTTGTGTTTATGGCCTATAATCATTATTCATTTATTTTACACATGTTTTGGTTCCTCTCTTTCATTCACGCCAACTCGTTTATCCATTTCCCTCTGCTGCACACTCACGTGGATAAAGGCACGATGAATGAGCAGAACACGAGAGTAATTAAGGAGGAAATGAGGGTAATAAGAGGCGAGGGGAGGGATGGGGTGGCAGAGGCCCCGTCAGGGTGGGAGGTGGGGGGGGAACTGGGGAGGAGGGGGAGGGGGGCGGAAGCGTAGGAGGCAATCGTGGAGGTATTCTTGCGTGGGGAGGGAAAGAGCAACAGGAAATCTGGCCGCAGCAAGCTGGTTATCATTAGTGAGGAGGAGGAGGAGGAGGAGGAAGAGGAAGAGGAAGATGATTTAGAATTTTGTCGGATTAAGCAGCGCTTCTAATCTCGATGACAGTATTGCAATGAAGATGATGGAGTCACAAATATGAGAAGAGATTTAAGGGCAGCAAAACGGAGAAGGAAGAAGTTGAGGAAAAGGAGAAAGAGGAAGAAGAGGAGAAAGAAGAGGAAAAGAGGAAAAGGAGGAAGAGGATGAAAAGAAGGATGAGGAAAAGGAAGAGGAAGAAAAGAAGAAAAAGGAAAAGGAAGATGATTTTGGTATTTTGTTGACGACAGTATTGCATCGAAAAGGTGGAATCATATTTGAGGTCAAGAAGAGATTTAAAGAGAGCAGCAAGACGAAGGAAAAAAAAAGGAGGAGGAAGAAAATTGGCAAAGAAAAATAAAAGAAAGTAGGAGGAGGGGGAAGAGGAAGAGGAGGAGAGAGAATAGGACGATAAGGAGGAGGAACAGGAGAAAAGAGGAAGTAGGAAAAGAGGGGTGGGAGAGGCAGTGCAATGGAATGAAAGAGATAGGAAGAATATCAACATAGTGTTGATAGGAGAAGAAGGGTGTGGAGGATGGGGAAGATGAAGAACTAAAGGTTATTCAAAAATAAGAGGAGGGAGAAGAGAAAGATGATGATGATGAGGAGGAGGAGGAGGAGGAGGAGGAAGATGATCTAAGAAGAGGAGGAGGCAGAGGGAAGAAGAAAAGGAGGATAGGGGATGAAAAGTTAGAGAAGAAGGAGGAGGAGGAGCAGGAGGGAATAAGTATGAGTGTAAGAGATATGAAGAAGATGGATGTCAGATAATGATAAGAGAGGTGTAAATGATAAAGTGGTCGAGAGATCTTTATGAGGAAGAGGGAAAATTAGAGAAAATGCGTAGGAAGAAAGTATGGAAGAGGAGGAAGAGATGGCGGAGGGAAATAGAAAGGAAAAATATTAAGAATGAGGAAGATGATGTGAAGGGGTACAGAAAGAGGAAGGGGTGAAGGAGAAAGGCAAGCAAAGAGAAGGAAGACGA
>NC_134782.1:12700225-12710225 GCF_046742065.1 Oratosquilla oratoria
TATTTTTTTTCTCTCTCTTTGAAGGCAATATCGAGCCGAACTTCCTCATCTTTGACCGAGAACAGACATGAACTCTATTACAAATATTTTGTGTAAATTCGACCTCAATATAACAAAATATTTTCCATATACCAAGTAACATTTTTGTTAACGTGTGATCTTCGAGTTGACTAAATTGTATTTTTTTTTTCTTTGAAGGTAATATCGGGATGGTAAAGTAGAGATTTAAGAAGGACAGTAGAAAGGTAGAAAGGAGGTAGAACAGAAGTTAAAAATTATCAGCATTCTATTTTCTCTTTGACTGTAGAATAGTCTACAATCATAAAAGACTTCTATGTGATTCTGGTCCGTAAGGGGGCATTTAACCCTGAACAGGGAACGTCCAATTTTATGATTTTGCATGGAAGTTCTACCACTTCTGGCACGCCCACTTTACTTAATAACTTGGAGCACTTCTTCCCATAAACCTTTGGTTTTTATTGTTTCTAAAAGTGAGCGTGCCAGAAGTGGTACAACTTCCATGCAAAATCATAAATTTGGACGTTCCCTGTTCAGGGTTAAGTCCCCTATAGTACTGAATGCAGTCAAAAATCTCCAATGGGGTCAAAATAACTAAAGTATCAACTCTTGACCATATATGTCACCAATATGACGTAACAAATAATGTACCACCTTAGTGACCTCACATGAGGCTACGTCATCCTTGACGTCACTGATGCCAATGAACATGAGAAAAATTACAAAATAATGACCACAATATCGAAAATGTAAACATGTATGCTACCTTTACACGTAACATACATGAAATAATTAAGTACAAATATCATTGGCATCGTTTTCTAAGTAACATCACTAGTATTGGCTATCATGCAGTCACAAATGTATATGAACGACATGACGTGAGGGTAAACTATATCAAAGATATTCATTGATATCGCAAATGTGTTTCCAAAAAAGGGAAACAAGTGAGTGTTGATGGGTGTGGGTGGAGGGTTGGTGTATGCCTTGGCTGGCTACCTCCCTTGTAAGGGAAAAAATTCTAGTATAAAAAAGATAATAACAACAAAGAAAATAAAGAGGCATTGTTCAAACAGGTATGGGATAAGGACGAAAATGGAATTCAGCACTGTGGAAGAGTACCTCACCACTCACAGTATTTGACTTATGACTTTTGGGAACGACGTAAGTCGAGACAGTTCGAGTTACATGTTGTTCGCTTGACAAATCCACTTCTTTCTATCGTTTTCCAACATATTCTAACCTGTTTACTCATGCCACACACACCATAGTTACAATGAGGGTAATGGTAGGACAAGATACCCACGCTTATGAAGACCATGGTTAGAGCCCCACAGAGAATGGCACTACGGACGCTTTATTAATTCATAGTTTCAGTGGTGGCAGCGATGGGACAGAAACTCTCACGCCCCTGAAGACCTATGTTCAAGCCCCGAAAGAATAAAATCACGAACACTGAGCTAGTTTACGTTATGTCAGTCACCTTCTCGCTGTCATGAACACGGTTAACTGCATTTCGACAATGACAAGTCATTATCAACACGCCATCGGCTCGCTCCTCATCATCATCAACGCCACGTCACCGTTACGACAAATTCTACGTCATCAATGTGATGTCATTATCGGTGTGCCGACTGCATGATGTCATCAATTAACATTAACATTAACCTTTCTGGTCCAGGGATTGTCTCTGTGCTGAATTGTCTGCCGTTAATCAGAAACAAAAGCATGAAATATATCTCTAAGTTGACGGGGTCAATCAAGAGTAAAACGATCCCTTTCAGACTTATGATGATAACGATATAGATTATTTTCTCTATTGGAAATCTGTAAGATTTGGAAATCTTCAATATCCTGAAGGAGAAATAAATGAACTACTTTTTATCGTGGAAAGTTTTTGAAAAAAAATAGCTTCGAATACTGGAGTTTTTTTTCTTCAAAAATTACAAATAAAGAGAACTATATTTTACACATCTTCAGGTTATAATATAATGGTTCCTGCTAACATTATAAAACTATACGATGCTGATTCTATGTCACCACCATGTCTCCGGTGTCTCTTACATGTCCTATTCTTCAGTTACATAAAAATTCTAACCATCACAATCACAAGCAATTGCAATCACTGTCACTGTCACTGTCACCGTCACCATCACCATCACCGCTATCACTATCACTACCACCATCACCACCACCATCACCATCACCATCACCATCACCATCACCATCACCATCGCTATCACCACCGCTATCACCATCGCTATCACTATCACTATCACTATCACTATCACCACCACCATCACCATCACCATCACCGCTATCACTATCACTACCACCATCACCACCACCATCACCATCACCATCACCATCACCATCACCATCACTATCACTATCATTATCACCGCCATCGTCACCCTCATTTTCACTCCTGCCCTCACCATCAAGACCACATTCTTAGCGGGAACATCCAAGACACTTTAAATAATAAAGAAAATATATATCACACAGGACGAAAGGGACGAACATCATTCACCTTTACCGTCAACTCTCATTCTACCATCAATCAGCTCTCATTCCATCATCAATTTCCTAATTACGTTATTTACAATCAATCAACGCAATCAATTATCATCACATCTCGTCCCATTATCACGAACGCACTGAGTCAGGTGATACGCTTAACGGCTAAAAAGAGAGAGAGAGAGAGAGAGAGAGAGAGAGAGAGAGAGAGAGAGAGAGAAATTAGTCGTAACAAGATAAGCAGTGTTCTTCATGAACTCGACGGGGAACGAGCTCAATCCCAGCTCGTTGATGTTACTGTATAACCTTCAGAATACGATACATTCATATCACATGAATGAAACCACCATGCGGCAGTAATAATCCTTAGGGATATCACTCAGCTAGATCAAAGTATTTGGCGTTAAAAACAATATTCCTAAACTCCCGTGAAGACAGTAAAGGTTAAACCTTTACGTATCAATTTCCTGGAGTTAACTGTGTTGTGCTTAATCCCCCAAGGCTGGTTCCCTCTCCCTTCCTCCCTTCCTCCTTCCCTCCCTTCCTCCCTTCCTCCTTCCCTCCATCCCTCCCTCCGTCTTTCAGTTGAATGAAATCAACTGGAGACAAAGTATAATTTAAGAAGAATGACGCTTTGTTGAATGGGTTCTTACTATGGAGAAGTTTCCTCATTTGAATAAAATCGCCTGGCGGCAGCTGGAATAAACGACTTCAGTCTTAAAGTGACGTGATAAGTACTGTATAATCGAGATAGAACCGAATTAATGACAGAGGTGTTGACGTCATTATTATGACGCCACAATATACGTCGTCAATATGACGTCACAATATTCGACCCAAAGACTTAACTTGTTGTCACTCAGAGGTGTTCCTTCAAGATTAATAAAATCGTCTAGCGTCAGCCATCATAAAGGCATGAAAGTAATCATTGAAGTCCCATGGGATGGATTTAAGTACTGTAAGTCATCCAAAGTTGAATAAAATCGCTTGGCGCCAGTAGGAATAAGGTGATTAAAGTAGATTTCAGGTTTTAATGTGTTCGGTAGTGATTACTTAATCACGTGATCGAGTGAAGTGAACAAAAGGTAAAGGAAGTCAACCTCAGGACTTTACCACGTGCTCCCACGTGACAGACAGCCCGGGAACGTAAAACGTGGAGGAGGAGAAGGAGGGGAGAGACGAAGAAGAGGAGGGGAGGAGAAGGAGAAGCGGAGGAGGAGGAAGGGAATAATGGAGAGGGAAATTGGAAGAGATAAATGTGGAGGAAGAAGTGAGGAAGACGAGGAGAATGGAGATGGGGAAGAGAATGGGGAGGACAGAGATGAGATGGGGAGGAAGGAAGAGGACAAGGAAGAGGAAGAGGGAATGAACGATTTGGAGAATGGGGAGGCAGAAGAAGATTTAGAAGGAAAAGAAGGAAGAGGAGGAGGAGGAAGAGAATTAAAAAGAGGTAGACAAGGAACCCATGGTTAAGAAAAAGCAGTCCATGAAGGAGGAGGAGGAGGAGGAGGAGGAGGAGGAGGAGGAGGAGGAGGAGGAGGAGGAGGAGGAGGAGGATGAGGAGGAAGAGAAGGAGATCTCAGAGTAGGAGGAGGAGGAGTGGACAAAGAAGGGAATGAAGAAAGAAGAACAGGAAGAAGAGAAACAGGAGGAAGAAGAGGAAGAGCAGAAAGAGGTTGTGAAGAAGGTAAAGGAGGAGATAGAGGAGGAGGCTGTGGGGGAATAGGAGGAGGAGAAGGAAAAGTCAAAGAAGAGTTAGTGGAGGAAGAAAAGAGTGAAAAGTAGATGAAAGAGGAGAAAGAGGAAGAGCAAGTAGAGGGGAAGGTCCAGGGGGATGAAGAGGAAGATAATGAGGAGGAGGTAGATTAGGCAAAGTAGATAAGGAGGAGAAAGAGAAAAAGGAGGAGGGGAGGAAGAGAAGGAGGAGGAAGAGGGGACCATAATTACATCCGGCCTGAGTACTTTACCGCTGTGGAAGCTGAACCATCGATCTGGCAGCGGCCAGTCATCCTCACCTCCTACTACTCCTCCTCCTCCTCCTCCACATCCTCTTCCTCCTCCCTTCTCCCTCCTCCCTCCTCCCTCCTCCCTCCTCCCTCCTCCCTCCTCCCTCCTCCCTCCTCCCTCCTCCCTCCTCCCTCCTCCCTTCTCCCTCCTCCCTCCTCCATCCTCCATCCTCCATCCTCCACCCTCCCTTCTCCCTCCTCCCTCCCTATTCCCTCCTCCCTCCCCCTTCCTCCCTCCTCCCTCTTCCCTCTTCCCTCCTCCCTCCTCCCTCCTCCCTCTTCCCTCCTCCCTCCTCCCTCCTCCCTCTTCCATCTTCCCTCCTCCTTCCTCCATCCTCCCACCTCCCTTCTCCCACCTCCCTTCTCCCTTATCCCTTCTCCCTCCTCCCTCCTCCCTCCTCCCTCCTCCCTCCTCCTTCGTCCTCCCTCGCCTCCCTACTCCCTCCTCATCCCTCCCTCCGTCTTCCTCCCTCATCCCTCCTTCCTCCTCCCTCTTCCCTCCTTCTTTTCTCCGTCCTCATTCTCCCCTCCTCCCACCTTCCCCCTTTCCCCTCCTCCCCCTCCCTCCTCCCTCCTCCCTCCTCCCTCCCCCTTCCTCCCTCCTCCCTCCTCCCTCCTCCCTCCTCCCTCTTCCTCCCTCCTCCCTCTTCCCTCCTCCCTCCTACCTCCTCCCTCCTCCCTACTCCCTCCTTCCTCCTCTGTCCTCCCTCCTCCCTAATCCCTCCTCCCTCCTTCCTACTCCTTCCTCCCTCCTTCCTCCTCCCTCTTCCCTCCTTCCTTCTCCGTCCTCACTTCTCCCTCCTCCCTCCTACCTCCATCCTCCCTCCTCCCTCCTCTTACCTCCCTTCTCCCTCCTCCTCCCTACTCCCTCCTCCCCCTCCCTCCTCCCCCTCCCTCCTCCCTCGTCCCCTCCCTCCTTCCTCCTCCCTCCTTCCTCCTTCCTCTTCCCTCCTCCCTTCTCCCTCCTCCCTCCTCCTTCCTCCCTCCTTCCTCCTTCTTCTTCCCTCCTTCCTCCTCCCTCCTCCCTCCTCCCTCCTCCCTCCTCCCTCGTCCCTCCTCCATTCCCCCTCAACCCTCCTCTCTTCTCCCTCCTCCCTCTTTTGTCCTCCCTCCTCCGTTCTAACTCCTCCCTCCTCTTCTTTTGTTCCTATTCCTCCCTCCTTTCTCCTTCTCTTTTTTCCTCTTCCTTTCTTCTTCTCCTTTCTCCTCCTCCTTTTCCCACTCATCTCTCCTCCCTCCTCTCCTCCTCCTCCTCCCTTCCTACTCCTTTCTTTTTTTTTTCTTCTCTTCTTGCCTCTCCTCCTTCTTCCTCCTCTTCTTTTTCCCTCCTTATTTTTCTTACTCCTTTTTCCTCCTTCCCCTTCCTCCTCCTCCTCCATATCCTACTCCCTATTCCTTTCTCTTACTCCCTTCTACTTCCTCCTTCCTCCTCTCCTTCCTTCCTCTCTTCCTTTTTTATTTCCTCTCTTCCATCCTCTTCATTCTACTTTATCTTCCTGCCCTCCTCTCCTCTTAACCTCCGCCTTCACTATCACTTCCTCGATCACGCATTCTCCATCTTTATTGTCTCGTTAAAGTTACCTTTTCAGTTTCCCTGTTTCCCTCCTTTCAGTTTCCTTCCTCCTCCTCCTCCTCCTCCTCCTTCTCCTCCTCCTCCTCCTCCTCCTCCTCCTCCTCCTCCTCCTCCTCCTCCTCCTCCTCCTCCTCCTCCTCCTCCTCTTCCTCCTCCTCCTCCTCCTCCTCCTCCTCTTTGTAATCTTCCCACTCCTCCACTTCTTTGTTCTCCTCCCGTCTTCCTCCACTCTTTCCCCCTCACTCAGTGCTTCCTCCACAATCATCTCTGCCTTTAAATTCCTCACTTACCTTCTACTTCCCTCTCTACCCCCTTACTCCCTCTCTACTTCCTTCCCTCCCTCCCTCCCTCCCTCCCTCCCTACCTCCCTACCTCCCTCCCTCCCTCCCTCCATCTCCCTCATCCTTTGCACCTTCGTTGTTTCCATCCCTACATTGAAAAAATAAGTTTCCTCATAACTCTTTCTAAAGCTTCATTGTGTCTCTCTGTCTCCCCCGTATTGGGGAAAACAGGTTGTCGATCACATCAAGGATAATAGGAGAGATTTAAAGCAACGTGTAAGGGATCACGTATGTTATGTGGACATGTAGTGTGTGTGGGTATGTACGTGCGTGTATGTATGTTTCTACGATGTGTGTGTGTGTGTGTGTGTGTGTGTGTGTGTGTGTGTGTGTGTGTGTGTGTGTGTGTGTGTGTGTGTGTGTGTGTGTGATTCACAATGGTGATTCACCACGGTCTTGGATTCGTGTAGATTTTTTCCACACACTATTGTTTCATTCAATTTGTTCCATATATCCAGCACTCTGTGTGGAAAGCTGTTCCTTTTCAGGTCTCTTCTATAACTGTCTTTTTTGAGCTTCCATTCATGTCCCCTTGTATTTCTCTTATTTCAATTTAGTAAGTCTTCTCTATCAAGAACTTCCATGCCTCTTATGATTCTATAGATGGTCAACGAGTCACTTCTCTCTCTTCTTTGTTCCAGGGTCGGTAATTCCAGTTTTGATCATCTCTCCTCGTATGACAGTTTTGAAAGTGTTGGGGGCCATCTTCGTAGTTGCTCTTTGGATTCTTTTAATTTTCCTTATATTATTTTTACTACTGAGTGACCATAATGTCACTGTGTACTCCAGTCTTGGCCTTATCACTGTGAGTAGTATTTTCTTACCCTTTCTTCGTCCAAGTAGGTGAAAGCCATCTTTATTGATCTTAGCAAGTTGTAGGTTTCTCCGATAATTTTGTTTATCTGTTTATCAGGGAATATTTCCTTTGTGATGATTACTCCCAGGTCTTTTTCAGATCCCACTTTCTTTACTTCATTTGTACCGATTTTATATTGTCCTGATATTCTCTTTTTACTTTTTTCCAAATTCCATTATTCTTCATTTTTAACGTTGAAGTCCACTTCTGACTCCATTCCCAAACCCAGTTCAGATCCCTCTGCAGCGACTCACAATCCGTTCAGTAATCACCTTCCTCAGCAATTTTGTGTCATCTGCAAAGAAACTCATGTAACATTCCACACCCTCATCCATGTCATTTACATAAATAACAAATATTATTGGAGCCAATGCAGATCCATGTGGAACTCCACAATCACCTCTTTCCAAGTAGAACTCTTATCTCTGGATACTACTCTCATTTTTCTTCCATGCAAGAAATCCTCCTTCCATTTTAGTAGTTGACCTTGTATCTCTCCTATGGTTTCCAGTTTTAATAATTTTCGTGTGGTACTTTATCAAAAGGTTTTTGTAAGTCTAGGAAAGCACAATCAGCCCATCCGTCCCTTTCTTGTATTATATGTATTAGTCTTGTGTAGAAACAGATCAAATTTCCGGCACATGACCTTCCCTGCCTAAATCCCAGTTTGTCTCGGATTTAGTATATTGTTCTCCATATGTTTGGTCCATCTATTTTTAAAACTTTTTCACAAATTTTGGCTACCGTGTTTATAAGGGAGACTGGTCTGTAATTTGTTGGGTCTTCCTTGTTTCCGCCTTTATATATTAGTGCGATAATTGCATTTTTTCAGTCTTCCTGTATTTTCCTTCTTTGAGTGATCAGCTAATTACATTATATATTTTGTCTATTAGTTCTTTACATTCTTTTAATATCCAGTTTGCAACCCCATTCGGGCCGTGCGATTTTCTGATATCAAGGTTCATTATTTGTTCCATTATTTCTTATCGTATTACTATTATTTCCCTCATGGAGGTAGGGGGATCTCACTTGACTCCCTTCATCCCAGTGCTATATATTTTCTCTAGTGAACACCGACTTGAACTGCTTTGCTCATGACTTCAGCCACTTTTCTATCTTCTATGCATTCTATATTCCGTTGGCGCAATTTCCCTTCTTATGCCTTTACTGGTGAGGTTATTTAATGCTTGTTTAAGAGAGGGTAGAGTGCCGGGGGACTGGAGGAGTGCCTGTATAGTTCCACTTTACAAGGGAAAGGGGGACAAGTGTGAGTGTAGTAGTTTCAGAGGGATCAGCTTGTTAAGTGTAGTTGGGAAGGCTTATGGGAGGGTCTTCAATGAGTGGATGGGGTGGTGCGAGAGGGGAATGCAAGGGTAGTGGGTCAGGGATTGGAGATGGTTAAAGAAAATGGAGAAAAGTGGGAGATAAGCCAGTTGTTGTTTGCTGACGACAATGCGCTTGTATCAGGATCAGAGGAAGGATTGAGGAAGTTAGTGACAGAGTTTGGGAAGGAGTGCGAAAGAAGGAAGTTGAAGATAAATATGGGTAAAAGTAAGGTGATGAGATGTACAAGGGGAGAGAGTGGCAGCAGACTGGAAGTAAGTATTAAGGGAGAGAGACTGGAGGAAGTGGATAGTATTAGATACTTGGTTGCAAATGTGGGAGGAAAGGAAGGAGGGGGGTGAAGGTAGAATGTAGATTGAGAGAAGCGAGTAAATGTCTTTGTGGATTAAAAAGTGTAATGATAAATAGACATTTGGGAATGAATGCTAAGAGGGGATTGTATGAAGGAATGATTGTGCCGACAGCACTGTACGGGGTAGAATCATGGGACATAAGAGAGGAAGAGAGGAGGAGTTTGAATGTGTTTGAGATGAAATGCCTGAGAAGTATGATAGGGGTTACTAGGCTAGATATAGTGAGAAATTCTTCTTCTTCTTCTTCTTCTTCTTCTTCTTCTTCTCCTTCTCCTTCTCCTTCTTCTTCTTCTTCTTCTTCTTCTTCTTCTTCTTTCTTCTTCTTCTTCTCCCTCTTCTTCTTCTTCTTCTTCTCCTTCTTCCTCTTCCTCTTCCTCTTCCTCTTCCTCTTCCTCTTCCTTTTCCTTTTCCTCTTCCTCTTCTTCTTCTTCTTCTTCTTCATATTCTTATTCTTCACTTTTGTGTTCCACCATTCCTCAGCCCCACGAGCGTGTCTAGTCCGAGGCGGAGTCCCACAGGGCAAGGCAGTGTCCTTGAACCACTGCTATTCTTAGTCTGCGCATGACTACAAATACTTTTCTCTATCACGGTCTCTGGAATTAGGAAATCTTCAGTATTTGGACTCTAAAGGTCTTTCCGTTCCAATTCTTGAAGGATTTCCAAATTCTGGGGAGGTTTCATTGTTATAAGTGTTTTTTTCATGCTCTGGGACAGTAAAGGAAAATGGTGATCATTGGGGATCTATCTAAAGAAAAAAGTTTGACGATAAAATAAGATAAAATGGTAAAGCACTACAGAATGAGACCATTTGATTGATTGCGAGGCCTGCTTGAGTTATGTCTTAGAGAATCTTAATTCTTTTGTGATCTTTTATTCCATTTTATCTTATTCTATCTCCTATTGTCTTGTCTCATTTTATTCTATTTTATTTTTATTTTTATGTTATCTTATTTCATCTGACTTTCAATTCATTTGTTATTCTACTTTGT
>NC_134782.1:12720225-12740225 GCF_046742065.1 Oratosquilla oratoria
TCCTATTGACCCAGAGCTCCTCTCCTGATAAATATATAGAATCATCTGACAGCAGCTCAGGGACCCTTAATTGGCGTGATACTCGAAAACTTCATCCACTTCTTTCCCACAGAGGTACCACATGCCTGAATTGACTCGTCAGGCGACGGCTAAGGTAAAAGACTAAATACTCTTCGGGCGAAATGATGCATGGTGTAGTCCCGAATTAAAGTTATGAACAACATCAGGATTTTTACTTTACAGATGGAACGTATACTTTTGAGTATTTTATATTTTCCCGTTCAGTATTTACAGTACAAAGTACATTATTCTCTTTCATGTGACTATGGAATAACAATAAGTGGAATATTAGCAGATGTAAACCCATATTGTAGATAAAGACTTTTTCCACGGCTGTAGAATAAAGCCTTGAGCCTTTACTACCAAAGGACAGACCAGTGATATGAATGAAATCACCTGACAGCAGTTATAATGAAAATCATAACTTCCCTTTAGTCGCGATGAGGATCTTACTTCTGCCCTGGTACTTTCTCAACCTTCTCCTTGCCGAAGAGGTACAAGGGAAATGAATGAAATCGCCTAGCGACAGCCAGAATGAAAAAGTAGATTCCCTTTTGGTACTATGGAAGCCTAACTATAGAATACAGAGACATGTTTTTAGCAGCTAATTCGGATTCCTTTGATCAGAGGAGATTTCGATCGTACCTTGTAGGATCATACTTTTGTCTGAAAATGTCATTTATTTTGTATCTACTCGTTTATTTGTTCATTTATTTATCTATTTATTCATTTATTCGTTTGTTTAATTTACTTAATTCTTTTTTACGTCTTTATTTATTTATATATTCATTTATTTGTCTGTTTATATACTTATATACTTATATACTTATTCATTTACGTATATTTTTATTTACACATTTATTCACTTATCTGTTTATTTATCTACTTGTTTATTTCTTTATTTGATCATTTTTATATTTTCTTTTTTGAAGGTACTATTTTGGATACATTTTCTAAATGTTCTAGTAGAATTTTGTTTGAAAATGTTGAAAGCTTGTGACCAAACTCTTTTCTAGTTTGTCTAGCACGCTAGCATACTGCACCCGAAAAGAATCGTTGGTTAGTAAAAATAAAATCTAGTAAGTGAACCAACGTTTTGGAAACTGAAGAATCCAGGAACTCTGTTTGTTTTGTGTTGGAAGTACAATGAGGCACAAGGAGAGAGAGAGAGAGAGAGAGAGAGAGAGAGAGAGAAGGGAAGTAGAGGGAGAAAAGGGAAATAAAGAGAGAGAAATGGAAGGGAGAAAGAGAAAAGGAGACAGAGAAAAAAAGAGGAAGAGAGAGAAAAAAATTAAGAGAGAAAAGAGGAAGAGAGGAAGGGAGGGAGGAAAAGATACTGAGAGGCGTAAGATTTTTGTTTAATTGAATATTGGAATTTCAATTTTTCCTGCCTGCAACTGTTCAATTTATTGGTTTACTCTTAATCATTTTTTCCTTATTCTTCAGATAAACCTCACAAGCACTAACCAAAAAATTAATTAATTTAACTATATGGTTTAGAATCTTTCTAGCACATTTTTGTTTTACATAAACAATAAACACAAATTTCATGTATGTGAGATTTCATGAATTAAAAAATCAAAACAAGAAAATCAAAATAAAGGGTTGATTATGAGTTCCAAATGGACGAAAATAATCAAAATTCCCATTCTTTCTGCCCTCCAAACCCCAGCGTCTGGACTTTCCAGCTTCCAGATAAACAGAAACTTATCCAAACAAAAATCATATCTATCAATCTGACAGACAAACAGACAGGTACTCCATCTCAGTAGAAGCATCCTAACATCAACGGGAAAAAAAATCTTGTAGATTCTTGTAGTTGTAAGAAGCTTCCACCAAACATTGTTGACAACCCGTCTTCAAGAAAAAAATGCCATTGAAAAATGTGACGTCATGTCGCTGAGAGAGACAGAGATAAAAAGGAAGAGCTATTGAGAGAAACAGAGAGAGAGAGAGAGAGAGAGAGAGAGAGAGAGAGAGAGAGAGAGAGAGAGAGAGAGAGAGAGAGAGAGAGAGATGAAGAGGGAGAGGGAGAAGGAGATAGAGATAGAGAGGGAGAGAGCGAGGGAAAGAGAGCGAGAGAGAGAGGAGAGGAGGGAGGGAGAGAGAGAGAAGAAGAGAGGAAGAGAGAGAGAGAGAGAGAGAGAGACCGTGCGAGCGTCGCCATCCAGGGGGTTCATTGATGTCACCTTAGCCTGACGTCTTCGAGGAGCCGTTCCTAGTAAAAAGGACTTCGAGTGTTTGTCCGTCTTCTACGTGCGAGGAGGCGCCAATGGACGTGTTGAAATGTGCTTCGTCGATTGGAGGGTGAGGAAGGGGAAGAGGTGGAGGAGGAGGTGGGTGTTGGTGGCTGGTGATGGGTGGTGGGTGCTAGGCGGTGGGGCAGTAGTATGGTGAGGGTAACATAAGGTAGCTTTGGAAGTCAGAATGTTGAGTCCGATTATAGTAATGGGGTAGAAGATGAGGAGCCTATACCAGAAGGCGCGTAACTGCGGCCGAAGTCGCCACCCTTGCGGGGAGTAGGAGAGGAGTGAGTGATTCGAACGCCCAAGTAAGCAAGAGCGAGACCAGCACGCTTCCGATTGCGCTAGTCACTCAATATAGTGAGTAAGGGGTTGGTATAGTGAGGATTAAACGTAATGACTTAATGGTATGGTGAGTGTTGTGTAGGGTGATGCGGGATGACGGTATGGTGAGTAAAGATATTGTCCTTAAATGAGTATCAGTACGGTAACTTGAGGGATCGATATGGTGAGAGTAAGAGGTCCCTGAGTCAGTGGTATGGTGAAGTGAGGATTAGAGTATTGTGAGAATGATGTGGAGCTTTCGTATATATGGTGAGAGTGAGCGCTGGGGAAATGGTGAGGATGGTATGGAATTTGAAACGTTATCTTTATGTCATACTTTTATCTCTGTCGTTATATCTGTATTTACATCTACAGTATCTATATCTCTGTCTATATCACCATACCGTTCCATCTCCATCTTCTATCTTTAACTCTAAATCTTTCTCTTTATCTAACTAACTTTGTATCCTGTCTCTATCTCCATTATATATATAAATATATTTATATATATATATATATGGCGTACTATTTGCTCAGGCCTACATGTGCCATCTTGAAAACCACGTCCTCGGCACTTTAAGCCAGAAACCCAATATGTACCTTAGATACATTGACGACATCTTCGTAGATATTGAAGGAGAGGAACAATTAGAATGCCTTAAAAACAAAATGGAAGAAAACTCATGCCTTACTTTTACCGTAGAGAAGAGTATTAATAACAGAATTCCCTTTCTAGATGTGTGGGTAGATGGCTCAGAAGGTGCATTCATCACTAGTGTATACAGAAAACCAAACAACTCAGGAAGATGTCTGAATGGATCGAGTGAATGCCCTTCCAAATATAAAAGGAGCGTGGTACGTGCTTATGTCACAAGAGCCTTTAAAATTTCGTCCAATTGGCTCCTCCTCCACCAAGAACTAAATAGAGTGAAACAAATCCTTACTAATAATGGATTCACAATGACAGACATCGACAAAGAGATTGAAATTAATATGGAAAAAGCCAATAGCAACAGTATCAAGGTAGATAATAAGGTGAATAAATTAAACATTTTTTACCAAAATACAATGTCACCTGCATACAAAACAGATGAAAAAGTACTAAAACACATAATATACAAGAACTGTAAACCCAAAAAACAAGAGGATAAACTTAATTTAATTATCTATTATCGCAATCCGAAAACTTCGTCTCTTGTTATGAAAAATAATATGACTGCCACTAGAGACAAATTAAAACAAGACCACGTTGTGTATAAGTACTCATGCAATCTTAACAAAGACGGTGTGCTTTGCAACGAAGAGTACATAGGCCACACAACGCAAACATTAACACAAAGACTGACATTTCACATGCAAAACGGCGCTATCAAAAATCACATCACAAAAACACACAACACTATCATATCACGAGACCAATTAAACGAAAACACAGTCATAATTTCAAAGACCAACGACAAAAGAAAATTAAAATGTTTGGAGGCAGTTTTGATCAAAAACCATATGCCAAATATCAACATACAGCAAAATATGTGCGGACATTTGGAACTTTTCGGGGCATCCCACGTCGCGCCACGAAGATGAAAAGTCCGGCAGCACTCTTGCATCACCATCTCTCCTAGTATTTCATATTTTGTAACTTTTTGTATATATATATATATATATATATATATATATATATATATATATATATACATACATATATATATATATACATATATTGCAGTATTTCACAAATGACACGTGAATATAATATGCAAACAAAAAAACAAAACAAAAACCGCTGGTAAACAGGAAACGTAACCCGAACGTTTTCGTCTATTCAAGACATCATCAAGGTAATACAGTAAGGGAGATACAGAGACAGTATATGTACTACAGAAGTAAAAATTTTGTAAGGAACATAGGAAGATGAATCACACAACCCTGAGAAAATTACCCACAGCCCTCAGGTCACAGATGGACCAAATGTCCGGGCAGTATAACATCCAACAATTTTCTTTGAAATGAAATTATCAAGCCTGTACATGCCTAAGCTTAGATTAATATTTTGATCAAAGTTTGTTTTATTTGGCTTGAGTCAATGATGTTCCTTTCAGTAAAAGAATTACAAGAGGTTATTTTACTGGTATTTTCCAGTCAATTAGACTGAGTTTCTGGATAATGAGGTGAGCAAGATATACAGCATTGCATCAGACTTAAAATATCCAAAACATTTGGTAGACAATTCCCACAATATGGCTATAAAAAATTGTCATAAAACTCCACAGGAGAAAAATAATCTTTATAATAAGAACCTCCTAGTGCTTCCATTTCATGGCAGTATGGTAAGACTACTAAAAATTCTCAAGGAATTTAACATAAATATAGTCTTTAAGAACGATAGCACTGTTGAAAATATCCTAATAAAAATTGTCCACATAATACTGAAGGTTGCGTGTACACCATTCCTTGTCTGCAGTACGAAAATATTTACATCGGACAAACTGGCAAATATATACAAACAAGGATTAACCAACACAAATACAGTGTGTGAAGTGGTCAAATGTCTAGTGGTATTTTTGTTCATGTGAGGGACCAAAATCATGTAACTGACTGGAAAAATGCCGGTAAAATAACCTCTTGTAATTCTTTTACTGAAAGGAACATCATTGAATCAAGCCACATAAAACAAACTTTTGATCAAAATATTAATCTAAGCTTAGGTATGTTCAGCCTTGATAATTTCACTTCAAAGAAAATTGTTGGATGTTATCCTGCCCGGACATTCGATCCAACTGTGACCTGAGGACTGTGGGTATTTTCTCAGGCTTGTGTGATTCATCTTCCCATGTTCCTTACAATATTTTTACTTCTGTACTGTATATACCGTCTCTGTATCTCCCTTACTGTATTCCCTTGATGATGTCTTATATATATATATATATATATATATATATATATATATGTATATATATATATATATATATAATATGATATAAATAGAAAGTTACAAACAATCTAATCTAAGAAAACCACATTCACAAATTCCCAAATACCTATAAAAACAGAAATTATTACACATATTAACCAATAGAAATATACCAACAAGAATCACATATACAACTATATACAAACAAATTAACACATAAATCAAACAATAAGTGCATACAAATATAGGAAAAAATATTAACTAATGCATTAAACAGAATCTACATACTAAAACGTAAAGTATTAAATACTCACATAATTCACTACAGTTATTCAAATCAACATAAATGAGGCATTCAACAGAATAGACATACATAAATGTTAGGTAATAAATACACGCATAAGTGAATTTATAACCAAATCTTCAAATCCACATATATCAACGTAAATTAATGTACATATCAGCCAACAGCTATATACAAACAAACGAACACGTACTAATACACAAACTCTTAGTACAAAAAATAGAAATAGTATTCTACAAATAATACCAAACACTATGTAAATATATCAATTCTCAGAAATATAGAAATCAATAATTACATAACAAACATCTCCCAGTGCATTTTGACCCAATATGTAAGCAAGATATTTTTAATGCATTCTATCAAATACAATACACCTCTCAGGTACAAAGCATAAAACTTAGACACAATAACTATAATATCAACCCAGCTATTATGTATTTTTATATACTCAATATCTTTCTTATTAACCCGTATATAACAGCTCAATATAACATAAACTTTAAACTAATTCAAACAAACACACCCAGGAATATGAACAGCTCAGCAACTTCCACCCACACAACCCCCAACGCCACCAGCTCCAAGGCAGACTTACATCCAGCCACCAAAAACCAACATATAATAAAATAAACAAATCAAACACCAAGGAAAGCACAACGACAAAATTACAAAGCGAATAAACCAACGCATAAAGCAGAAACAATGCATTGTCACTAAATATTCCTCCCATTAGACATAAGACGTCGTACGTCTCAATAGCTAAATATGGTACCAACGTTTCCTTACTTACCAAACCTATCCCATCTATATAAAGATTCTCTACCTTCCTTCAGATCGTGACAACCTAGCGATAATACACGCATTCACAAAGATAGATATAGTATATAACGTTACATGAATATTTAAGATAAACAATCACATTTCAATAGTATCAACCTCAAAAATACAGGTACAGTTATGGTGGACTGGCTGGTGAGGTTATTTAATGTTTATTTAAGAGAGGGTAGAGTGCCGGAGGACTGAAGGAGTGCATGTATAGTTCCGCTTTAAAAGGGAAAGGGGGACAAGTGTGAGTGTAGTAGTTTCAGAGGGATCAGCCTGTTAAGTGTAGTTGGGAAGGCTTATAGGAGGGTCTTGATTGAGAGGATTAGGAGAGGAACGGAAGGAGTAATTGGTGAGTAGTGTGGTTTTAGGACAGGTAGGGGTTGTGTAGATCAGATTTTTGTGGTAAGACAGATATGTGAAAAAGCTATAGGAAAAGGTAAGGGTGTTTTTTGGGCTTTTATGGATCTGGAAAAAACTTATGACAGGGTAGACAGGAGGGTACTGTGGGAGGTATTGCAGATATATAGGATAGGAGGAAAGCTGTTAAGTGCAGTCAATAGTTTTTACGAGAGTAGTAGAGCTTGTGTTAGGATTAGAAATGGAGAGAGTGAGTGGTTTGAGGTAAAGGTGGGACTTCGTCAAGGATGTGTTATGTCACCCTGGCTGTTCAATTTATACATGGATGGGGTGGTGCGAGAGGTGAATGCAAGGGTAATGGGTTGGAGATTGGAGATGGTTAAAGAAAATGGAGAAAAGTAGGAGATAAGCCAGTTGTTTTTTGCTGACGACACTGAGTTTGTAGCAAGATCAGAGGAGGAGGAATCTAGTGACAGAGTTTGGGAAGGTGTGTGAAAGAAGGAAGCTGAAGATAAATGTGGGTAAAAGTAAGGTGATGAGCTGTACAAGGGAAGAGAGTGGCAGCAGGCTGGAAGTGAGTAGTAAGGATAGTTTTAGATACTTGGGTGCTAATATGGCAGAAAAGGGAGAAGTGGGGGTGGAAGTAGAATGCAGGTTGAGAGAAGTGAGTAAATGCCTTGGTGAATTAAAAAGTGCAATGAGAAATAGACATTTGGGAATGAATGCTAAAAGGAGATTGTATAAAGGAAGAGATAAGGAGTTTGAATGCGTTTGAGATGAAATGCCTGAGAAGTATGATAGGGGTTACTAGGCTAGATAGAGTGAGAAATGAGGAAGTGAGGAGGAGAACGGGGGTGGAAAAGGAGTTGGGAGATAGGGTTGATGAAAGAGTATTAGGATGGTTTGGACACATGGAAAGAATGAGTGAAAGGAGATTAGTAAAAGAGGCGTGGAAAGCAGAGATGGAAGGTTGAACATAAGGAGACGTTTTAGGATGAGATGGATGGATGGGGTAAAAGGGGTATTGGGAAAGAGGGGAATGTCTGTTGAGGAAGGACGGGAGAGGACAGAAGATATTGGTGAATGGAGAAGAATTGTACATGGATGATGTGATGCATGAGAGGGAGTGGATGGGGGATGGTGGGTGAGGGAGTATGTATGAAAAACAAATTGACGCAGCCCGAAGGGATGTTTCTCCCCTCTTCTCTGCATGAGGGGACGGAGAGGGGTGGTCGCCGAATTAATGAAGCGAACTTGCTGTGGATGTGCTGTGTCTTGCGACACTGCTTCTGATCCAGGGCAGTAGACAAGATGCAAGGATGACCCGTCATCCAGGAGGTGCCAATATAAGAGGGAGCGAAGAGGGTAGAGGGGAGTGGAGTATGTAGGGGATGGAATGGGTGAGAGTGGTTTCTATGCGTTTGTCTTTTGGCTACCTCCCGTGTAAGGGGCAAAAAAGTCTTTGGTATATGTATGTATGTAAAACTATAATAACTCTATTAATTGCAAACATAATACAACAATTTCCAATATACTTTAGATTAGATTGCACAAATTTTCATGCATTTCACCTGAACGTATAGAATCTTCTCACCTTAACAACTCATCTCTGATACAATATAACTGACAAATCCAACCAACGTACGGAAAGAACTCACACAAAAATCAAGAAAGAAACATCCTTAGGATAAAATAATAAAACTTCCCACACAAAGGTAGCCAGTCATTATTTCATATAAAAGATAATCAAAGCCCATACACCAGCTCTAGTATTTACAATTGAAATACTTCCATCTCAGACATACACTCTTTTAAACTCAAAGTCAACTACCTTGAACCTAACACAAAACTCGCAGATTTCCGTAGTCACAATACAGGTTAGATATGAACATCAGATTACCTTACAAAAATATGCCCAATAGTTATTCACAAAACCTCGACATGACATCCACGAAACAAATATAAGAAAACATTAATTTACCACATAATGAAAAAATAATTGATAAAAAGGTAAATAAATAAATAAACAAATAGATAAATGAATGAACTTGCGTCCCACCAACTTATGAATACAAATATATATCAAATAGACCAATCAATTTTATGTAACATTAAGATATTTGTTAGAAATTTCTCACAGAGACAACAAAAAACAATGGCAGATACATATTCTTACATAAATAAATATACTATAGTCCTACATGAACATTATGTAAGACAGGAAAACTGATATCAGACACACACACACACTGATACCTATATGTCCCTTACATGAGAGTGTGAAATATCACAGGAAAAAGACTACCAGTGAAATGTACAAAACTGAAACAAAGTAAAGTTCTCGTTGAAAAAAAAAAGAAATAGTCCCTTTACGGAATGATTTGAATTATGTAAATCTCCAATGCAAAAAAAAAATTCATATATGCCATTATATTTTAGATATGTTACAATAAACAAACAAATACTGATTTCTAGGATGCCTTGGATTCATTAAGATGTGATACCGAGTGAAATTGCTTCCCGATTCTCATTTGAACTACAGTAACAACGGAACTAAACATCTCATCGAAAAGAGATCCCGAACTACAGTGACAGACGTATTCCCATAAATTCTCATTGCAAAAAGAATCGAAGCTGACAATCAAACTGATAAAGATGTTTAGTGCAAAGATAAACATTTTACCATAACTTACTGAATACATACTAGGATGTGATAATAGATGTAAATCCCCTCCCTTTACTAGAATTTATTTATGCCAATAATGATTTTTACAAGTTAATGTCTCCCACTGGCGACGTGACACAAAACCATATTTCTTTTGGAACTGTATACCAATCCTACGCCATCTCAACCTTGATCCGAGGTACAAGGAAGCACCTCAAAAAGGTCAGGGAGGCAATGTATTCATATACCATTACCAACCATTACGACATGTCACATGCCTGACACATGATCCACGTCCATGCAAGAAGGTGCCGACAAGCACTGGCCCCTTCCAATACCCCCAATCTTGCTGACCTCCACATTCTCAAATCGTAAACACCTGACTCAAATATACAACACACGCCATGCCATCCCCTAACAGAAATTCATCGAAACAAGTATACAGTGTCGGCAGACAGATAACAATTTTCTTATACCTACCAAACTACACAACCATATCTCCTGATTCAAATATACAACACACACCATGCCATCGCCCAACAGAAAGTTATCGAAACAAGTATATAGTGTCGCCAGACAGATAGATAACAATTTCCTTTTATCTACCAAACTACATGATCTTATCTATAATCAATACACCATGTCAAGACACACTCTAATACTAACTAGACACTTAATACTGCAACTAACGCACAAATAGTATTGTATAAATCCCAAACCTATGATTAGATATAAATCCTACACCATACATGCAAAGACAGGCATATTCACATATATATGCGGCGACTGCGTCGTCACAGAAGCATAACTCTTTTAGAGGGAGCACCTGGGATCTGCCCATAAGAGATTACACCCCTATCCTGTAAACATCTCTTCAATAAATCAAGAAACCCCGAAGAGGGTTTACATTCCCTACCACAGGTGTAGCCATTAACCAGTTACAGTCTTGTGTCCTGTGTCCTGTGTCCTGTATCCTGTGTCCTGTGTCCTGTGTCTTAAATCAGAACACAGGTCTTCGCCATAATACATAAGAGTCCAGATCTCACCCAATGAGAATGAGTATTTTTTTTTTCTCTCGACTCAGCAACACTTCAAACCACATCTTTCCACATTTTTATTCTCAGTTGAATAAATTCACCTGGTGGCATAAAAATAAATGTCCAAGATAACAAAATGTTTAGAATTAATTAGCTGCACCTATTAGATGCATTGATCATCTCATACATGTCCACAATTCCATAAATGTTCATACCATGAACGTACAAACTTACTAACCACCCGTATGATGCAGCTTTCATTACGCTCAGTAGTTGTAATCTTGTTCATCCATAACAAATAATGTGCAAATACTAAACAAAGAGTGTTTATATGCATAGCGGTAACTATATACTTTGTGTGCTTGGTGAGGAAGTGTAGTGAGTCATATTAATTGTCATTTTAATGTACTGGACCAGTTCTGTTATACGGTGTCATTGTTCCTGATAACAGGAGTTACTTAGTGTGTGTTTGTGTGTGTATGTGTGTGTGTGTGTGTGTGTGTGTGTGTGTGTGTGTGTGTGTGTGTGTGTGTGTGTGTGTGTGTGTGTGTGTGTGTGTGTATTCACTTGGTCTTTGGATCACGTGTTGGACTCGTGATCGACAGCTATTTCCCTCCTGGAAGAGAGCTCAGAGCTCGTAGGTCCGATCTATGGGTAATGCTATGACCTTGCACACACACACACCCCCAACTCCCCGCCCACGAGAGTTGGAGTAACACCCCTCAGCGCTGCGATACTGATATTATTTCAGCCCCGGGCGAGGATCGAACCCGGACCTCCGTAGTGGCAGGCCAGAGCTCTAACCACAGCGTGTGTGTGTGTGTGTGTGTGTGTGTGTGTGTGTGTGTGTGTATGTGTGTGTGTGTGTGTGTGTGTGTGTGTGTGTGTGTGTGTGTGTGTGTGTGTGTGTGTGTGTGTGTGTGTGTCTGTGTGTGTGTGTGTGTGTGTGTGTATGTGTGTGTGTGTGTGTGTGTGTGTGTGTGTGTTTGTGTGTGTGTGAGTGATATATATATATATATATATATATATATATATATATACATATATATATATATATATAGATAGATAGATAGATATACACGCACACAAAAAAAAAATCATTGTCCAACAGAGCATTGTAACAGCTTGCAGTTCTGTGATGTTTTTAATCCTAGGTTAACTTCGAGTGCGGTACCATTACGCCAGCAAGCCTGTGTATTTGTTTGTGTGTGTGTGTGTGTGTGTGTGTGTGTGTGTGTGTGTGTGTGTGTGTGTGTGTGTGTGTGTGTGTGTGTGTGTGTGTGTGTGTGTGTGTGTGTGTGCTTGTGTGTGATTGTGTGTGTGTGAGTGTGTGTATAGGTATGTGTGTGTGTATGATTCATCATGGTCTTAGATCACCTGTTAGACTCGTGATCTACAGTTATTACCCTCCTGGATGAATGGTCAAAACTTATATAAACCGATGTATGGGTAATTCTGTGACCTACTACACACACACGCACACACGCACACACGCACACACGCACACACGCACACACGCACACACACAAACACACACACACACACAACTCCTTGCCCACCAGAGCTAGAGTGCTGGTTTGCGTGCTTGTGAGTGTGTGTCTGTCAGTCTATCTGTGTGTGTCTATTTATCTGCTCTTTACCCTTTATTATGGTTGTGTTTTTATGATGTATCTGCTCACAATCACTGCTGAAAGTTTTATCATTATGACACGTTGTTAAGTAAATCCTAATTTTTTCTAAGTTCTTCAGAGGCGAATCATTTCCCTTTGCTAAACTCATTCCTTCTAGTATAAGCACTCCTGAGCTTACTTTCCCCTATTAAAACCCTGTGTTCCATTTTGGCTTTTTTTCTAAACTTCAAGCTCTTCTCGTATCTATAGTCCCCAGGATTCGATTCCAGACCCCTACACGTATCTGCCACTTATTCCGACTGTCTGGACCCAGAGGGCAAAGATGATGTGTTGATAGTCACTAAACTCTCAGTGTGTGCTCCTTACCTTGCCTTGTTTTATCTTGTAATAATGTGTGTATCGAACATTTGGTTCATAGTCCGCGCAGGAACCGTGATTATGTTTATTCATGTTTTTATTATTCACGATGGATAGGGTGAAAAGGGCTCTGAGCAAGAGGGGAATGTCTGTTGAGAAGGAAAGGGAGAAGGTGGAGGCTAGGGGTGAGAGGAGAATTGTTGTGTACGGTGGATATTTTGACACAGTCCAAAGGGATTTCTCCCCGTCTTCTCTAATTTCCACATGAAGGAACGAGGAGGGAGGTCGCCGTGTAAGTGAAGCGGTTCTGCTTTGCATGTACTGTGTCTTACTGCATTGCTTCTGGCCCAGGCGGTAGGTGGGAGACAGGAACACCCCTTCATCCACGAGGAGCTAAGATGAGAGGTAGGAAAGGGTGGTGGATGGGAGTGGAATAGATGGGAGTCCGTGTGTGCCTTGACTGACTACCTCCCTTATAAGGGAGAAAAATCCCTCTTTATATAGATATAGATATAGATATAGATAGATATGTTTCACGAGTAGCACATTAGGTTCGATCCCAAGAGCCTACCATGGATCTGCTACCTTGATCCGAGTGTCTTAGCACTTAGGGAAAAGGTGGTGGCCGTGGTAGCAGCTAGCAGCTGCATCCTTTTATTCTTCATTATATATTTTTCATATATATTCAACTTTCTTGTTTTGTCTTCTATCTTTATCTGCTGATTTCTTTTAACCTGAGTAGACGCTTTACGTGTTTTATTACAAATATATAGAACAAAGAGTTTATGTTGAGCAGGGGATAGCGTTCATACTATAAATGAGTAAGGTCCGGGTACGATCACATATACGTCTCACCGTATATACAAGCTTACTAAGCCGGAATAACCTACCATGGTAAGATATAGAAACTGTGTCGTCCCCCAGTGGATAGGCCGATGGTGATGCAGCGGACTATAGAAGTTAAACGACACGACTCGTGGAACACCCAAGTACAAGATGGCACGAGTTCGCAAGTTTGCAAACTATTAATTTTCATCTAGCTTTCACTCAATTTCGATTGTAATGTTCTTCTAGTTCTGCCTCTATATAGTGGTAGTTGGAGCGATAAATTTCGAGTGTATACTTTTCTCTTTAAGAAACGACCTCCGCTTGCCCTAAGACTATATTCTTGTTCCCTCATTCTTCTCCATTTCCAGCTCATGATCTGAGCAGTCTCCCCATTCTAGAGAACAATGACTCACGATGTGACTACCCTTTCGTTAATATTATTTGTTTATCTATTCATATCTATTTATCTATATATCTTTATTTCAGGTTGATCAGGGTGACAAACAAGTATGTACAGTCAATGGAATGTTTATTGTAATATCAACATTAACAAATTCTTACCAATTGAAGAAAATTGTACTTAATAACCTTATCTTCAACATCACACACAAACACACAAGGCAGCAAGTGCTTATAAAATAGTATACAAAATATCTCATTCATATATATATTTATAGATATGTACAACATTTACAAGAAAGGTTAGGTACATTTAAAAGCTAATTAATGTACAAATGCCGCAGTTTTAAAGCGTCACCAAAAGGAAGAAAGGGGCCTTGCAAACCCCCAAGGGCCTTCTTCAGAATCACCCTCAAGAACCCATTCGACTGAAAGATCTCTGGGGGCTCTCGTCAGAAACCATCTCCTTTGGAGGGTCTCCGGAGCTACCAGAGAGAACCTCGAAGGCTTCTGGAGCATCCAGAAGGAAACCCTCTCGCTCAGAGGTCTCTGGAGCTACCGTGAAGAACGTCATCCTATGGGGTAGTCTTCGCGTGGTCCAGAGAAATCTGGAACTGCCATGAAGAACTTCTACCTGAGGGAGTCTTCGGGTTGTCCAGAGGAAAGCCTCTGAAGCTTCTGGAGTTACCTGGAAGAACTTCTAAGTGGGATAATCTTCGAGTCTTCCAAAGAAAATGGTCTTGATTACCTGAGACCCTGGAAAGTCTTATGGTGTGACCGAACCCCACTGCAGTAGGTCTTCTAGAGGAATCACCGTGAAGTACTAAGCAGCGTAGCCCAAGGAGTGCGGGTTCGGCCCTGACTAGTGGACAGCGATATGTCTTATTCATAGATTGTTTCGTTACATTTCCCCATTGTATCGAGGCTTCCTATCGTCATGCAACTCTCCCTCCTGCCTCTTTCCGGTTCGTTCCCAGAACCCTCCTAGGAAGAAAGAGGGCAACCGCCTTACCTTTGCCAAGATAAAAATTAAAGGAACCGCATTGGCTCTCTTGTTTTACAAGGACATGTGTCTCTTCATGTGGAGGCTGAGGTGGTCTGATCGCGAGAAGGCCCTGTCGCAGAGGCGGCATTGGAAGGGCCGGTCTCCGGTGTGCTTCCGGTAGTGTCTGGTCAGTTCGTCCGACCTCGCGAACTTCCAGCCGCAGCCCTTCCACTTACACTGGTACGGTTTCTCTCCCGTATGGGTCCTCAGGTGCGCCTTCAGGTGCGAGGACTTCGTGTAGGTCTTTGCGCAGTTCGGCTGAGGACACGTGTGGATGATGACCTTCCTACGCGCCCGACGACGGCGTGGGCGAGGTGCTGGTGGTATCGTGACGGCAGGTGGATGGTGGATGGGCGCCGCGACGGTCCCAGGGGCGTGGGGGGAGGATGGTGGGGTGAGAACCATCCCATTCCCTCCTCCCCAATACTGATACAGGGCGCCACCGCTGCTGGTACTTATGTAAGTCCCAGGGGCAGCACCTAGGGTACCATTCGCACTGAAAGATGGAAGAGCCCCTGGGGAAGAAAGGACCTGTGCGGACGTGGTGGCGGTTGTGGTGGAAGGAAGGAGGGAAGGAGAGAGGGAGGACAAGCTGGAGGAGGAAGAGGGTGGGAGGAGGGGGGAGGAACTGGTGTGTGAGAGTTGGTAGTGAGAGTACGGGAAGACCCTCTGGTACTGATCTGAAGGGATGCTCACTCCCCGGTAAGAGTGACCAGAGACTTGTTGTTGTTGTAGATGTTGCTGTTGCTGCTGCTGTTGCTGGGGGACCACATGCTCGTAGTTATTGTTACTGCTGCTGCCACTGCTCTTCGCGAACTGCTGCAGATGTTGCTGGTGGTGGTGGGCGAGGGTGGTGAGTTGCTCTTTGAACTCTGTGACGGAGTAGTCCTGTGGGTAGGATGTGACGAGATCTGTTGGGGCGAGAGAGTCTTGTTGTGGAGGAGTAGGAGGGAAAGAAAGGGGAGATACGCAAGAAGAAGAGGAAGTGGAGGAAGTGGAGGAGGAGACCTCCTGGTTGATGGAGGGGCCAGGACTGCAGCTGCTGCTGCTGTTGCATCCATCGAGCTGCTGCACATCGACAATCCTGCCCTCGGAATCCTGCAGCTGTGGGGTAGGATGATCTTCCTGCCTCTGGTCGTCCAGGAGCACTGACTCCAAATCCAGCCACATCTGTAAACAGAGACGATAACGAAACTATAATTAACGACTTGGATCTCTACTCTCTCTCTCTCTCTCTCTCTCTCTCTCTCTCTCTCTCTCTCTCTCTCTCTCTCTCTCTCTCTATTTTGTTTGAGTCACGAAATCACGTTACCAATGACACTGGCATAATGTTTCTTCAGGTCTAATAATATATATGTGTGCGTGTGTGTGTGTGTGTGCGCGCGCGCGTGTGTGTGTGTGTGTGTGTGTGTGTGTGTGTGTGTGTGTGTGTGTGTATGTGTATGTGTGTGTGTGTATGTATGTATGTGTACACATTTCCTCTTCAAAAGACACTTGAGAATTCATTATATTGTGAACCCATAGCGAAACCGTTGACCCAGTATCGGTGTCCATCTCTATTACCTCCTCTTTATGAGCATAAACTTTAACATCTGAATAGGGAAGCAAGTGCTCCACTTGTATTTTATATTAACATGATTATTAACATTAACATGAAAATCATATTACTATAATTAACATTAACTGTGTTAGTTTGAGTTAGTTTGGGGCGCTTACTTCAACCGACAAAAGTGACGTTATACAGAACAAAATACAAAAATTGTTACCATAGAGAAGTGGACTGAGTCCCTTTCAAGGATCTTCGGCCTAATGCCATTAAAATAATAATGATAATAATGATGATGATGATGATGATGATGATCATCAATAACAATGATGATGATGATGATGATGATAATAACAATTATAATAGTAATAATAACAACAATAGTAATAACAATAATAATAGCAATAATGATAATATAATTATTACATTATTATTATATTATCATTATCATTATCATTATTAATGATAGTGATAATACAGAAATGTAGAATTCTTACCTCGTGAAATTCAGATAAAAAGGAAGAACTTGAAGCCGAAGACACTGAGGGTACTTGAGGACTTGTTGAAGGCTGAGGTCCGAAGAGACTCGAGTTGTTCTCCACCAGCACCTCCATCATCAAGGTCCACCTTGTGTCCAATCCTCTTATCGTTCCTTTTCTCTTTTTCTTCTTCGGGTATAGTCAGTGTTCCAAGAGATAGGTGTATAGCTAGTCTAGCTTCCACGCCTTTGACCTCAGGTCATCGGGCGCTCAGAGAGTTGGAAGGCAGAATTCACAGGAACACACTGATATGCTACAAGTTCTCACAGTCAAGTTCCTCACTTCAGGAAGTTCTTCAGCGATCACAGAACACGTTCTTTCCCAGCGGGCACGCGTCGCTGACTGGCTTGGAACCAGAATAACACCTGATGCTCTGCTTACCTGGATAGAAGGTACCTGTTCCATCGCGGGAGTTGCCAGATAGTGAATTATATCACCGCGGCTCCATGGTGGTATCTCAGTTTATACCATCTAAGATTATATTCATTTTACAAAGTTAAAATAATCATATATTTAACACCTTTATTTTCTCTTTTTAGACGCTATGATAGTAGCCATGTAACATATAAAAGTGGTTTTCTTTGAGTATTTTACCTGTCGCAATCAACCATGACATCATTACCGACCAATGAGAGAGCTCGCTCGGCGGAACAACCAATCGGAGGGCGGGATGGGAGGAGCCACTTCTCCCCACGTACGTTCAATGAAAGAAAAGCCTTGTTAAAGCCTTAAATGGGGCGAATTATCAATCAACATATAAGTTAAAGCTGTGTGGGATGTACATTTAATATAGAAATACATTTTCTTAGTTTTATGGTCATATTCGTCTTTGTCAATTTGAGGCGTTTGCGGAGGCAGGGTGAGAAAAACGAGGAAATTGCTAAAGACAATTCGTACCTATCAGTGATGAATATCAAATACACCTGTAGAACCATTTCCATAAGGTTTTAAATACTTCAGAAAGAGAAATGAATGTAATTATGCTTCCCTGATCATTCCAAAGGAGTGATAAGGTTTCAAATATTTCAAGAGGAGAAATGATCATTACTATATTTTAATAGAAATTCGAAAATCTGTACTTTTTTCGTGTTTAGTTAATGTTATGATGTCATGTCGCACAAAATGAAAATATGTTTCGGAAGGTTTCATAACAAACTGAAAAAGAGAAATGCAAAGCTAATACGTAAGGTTTGAATTTTGACAATTTTACGAAAAAGGCAACGATATTTAGTATCAACCATACAAAGTTCTACAAGAAATAACTTTAGTAATAACGTAGACGATATAGTGCCAGTATAGAAGTTACATTTATCTATACACCCAGGGAATGGAGGTTAGTCAAATGAACCTAACAAACCTACTCATGCCTGTGATACATTTCAACAATTTCAAATTGATGGAATTGATGGCAGACGATTCTTGTCAGCTGAGGGGCTCTCCTGGTAAGACGGATCTAAGAAACAGAACCTGAGGAGGTCAATCAGAGGCAACGTGGAGGTAGTCTAGGCTAACGAGCAGCCTCAGAGAGGCGGGGACCAGTCGACCATCAAACCATCAGCTGCTACTGTCCAACGCTCTTCACCATCAGATGCTACCGTCCACATCATCCGTATATCCGTCCGGTCGGCTGGCTGACTCTCTCACGGCGTGTCTGTCTGTCTGTCTGTCTGTCTGTCTGTCTGTCTGTCTGTCTGTCTGTCTGTCTGTCTGTCTGTCTGTCTGTCTGTCTGTCTGTATGTCTGTCTGTCTGTCTGTCTGTCTGTCTGTCTGTCTGTCTGTTTCTGTCTGTCTGTCTGTCTGTCTGTTTCTGTCTGTCTGTCTGTCTGGCTGGCTTGCCTGCTGGCTGGCTGGCTGGCTGGCTGGCTGGCTGGCTGGCTGTCTTTGTCTGTCTGTCTGTCTGTCTGTGTCTGTCTGTGTCTGTGTCTGTCTGTGTCTGTCTGTCTGTCTGTCTGTCTGTCTGTCTATCTGTCTGTCTATCTGTCTATCTGTCTGTCTGTCTGTCAGTCAAACTCTCCCTTTAAAGCTGAGACAGATGTTACAAAAAAGCGACCACCAAGAGGCCTAAAGATACCGACGACAGAAGAAAAAAAACCACGACTGAATGAAATTGTCTGACTTTAGGCAAATCAAAACAAATCGTCGTACCAAAAATATTAATCAAGAATTATTATTTTTCCCTGACAAACTGTGACTTCGTGCCTATAAGACTTCTTTTGTCAGTTTTAAAATCGCCTAAATACAATAGACGGGCGGAGAATAAGTCACTTAACAAATGCAAACGCTGTCATAAACGCTTTCATCCTTCTTGTTGATTAATTCTTTTTCTTTTTAAAATTTCCTTTTGATATTGTCATAATCTGTTCAGATGAGTTATTGATTTTCCATTATATATATATATATATATATATATATATTTTTATATATACTTTATATATATATATATATATATATATATATATAATATGTGTGTGTGTGTGTGTATGTGTTTGTGTGTATGAATGGGTGTATGTATATGTATGCATGTGTGTATGTATGTGTGCATGTATGTATGTATGTATGTATGTAATGTATGTAATGTATGTATGTAATGTATGTATGTATGTATGTATGTATGTATGTACGAGTATGCATGTATGTATGTTTGTACGAGTGTGTATGTATGTATGTTTGAATATATGTATGTATGTATGTTCAGTATGTATGTTCAGTATGTATGTACAGTATGTATGTATTTATGTATGTATGTATGTATGTATGTATGTACAGTATGTATGTATGTATGTATGTATGTATGTATGTATGTATGTATGTACAGTATGTATGTATGTATGTACAGTATGTATGTATGTATGTATGTATGTATGTATGTATGTATGTACAGTATGTATGTATGTATGTATGTATGTATGTATATATGCATATATGT
>NC_134782.1:12745225-12747725 GCF_046742065.1 Oratosquilla oratoria
CATCATATCCTATAGGTCTAACCGCATTGCCTCGTGTGCTTACGAGCGGTGTGCCACCGAATGTGAGTAAGCACTCTCTAAGCAGATCCAAGTCTTGGACATTAAACAACGTGAAGAAAATTGATATTTATACTTATAACTTATGAAACCTCTCAGAAGACCACAGGCTGGAGAGTTTAATGGAAGAACTAGACATCAAGTGGGACATCGTAGGACTGAGTAAAGTTCGAAAAGCGGAAGAAAAGCTAATACAATTACAAGATAGTCACCACCTGTTCTCCTATAGAGGTAAGGACAATGAAAAATCTAGTGGAGTAGGACTCTTGATAAACCGAGAGGTTACTGGTAACGTAGTTAAGTTCGATAGTTTATCAGACAAGGTAGCTTTGATTGTGATTAGGCTGTGTAAAAGGTACACTCTAAAAATAGTTCAGGTTTATGCACCAACTTCACAGAGTTCAGACGATGAAATTTAGTCCTTCTATGATGATTTAGGTCAGGTAATGGATCAATAAAAAGGAAGTATATGTTGGTAATAGGCAATTTTAATGCCAAAGTGGGGAAGAATATGGGAGATGAGTCGTGCAATGGGAGTTTGGAGTAGGTGAAAGAAATGGCAGAGGCGAGATGTTAGTCAATTTTGCAGAGAACTACAACATAAAGATAATGAACACTTTCTTCCAAATGCGTGTAGGTCGTAAATGGACTTTGAGAACTCCAAATGGAACAACAAAGAACGAAGTAAACTTCATATTAGGAGATGAGAGTAAGAGCGTCAGCAATGTTACAGGGACAAATAAAGTTAACATAGGTATTGACCATAGAATGGTAGGCTGCAGAGCTAAATTTAATTTCAGAGCTGAGAGAAATAAACTACTTTTAAGAAATAAAATAAGTAGTGCAAAGGTTAAGGATAACAAGAAGAAATTTTAGTTAGAAATAAACTACTTTTAAGAAATAAAATAAGCAGTACAAAGGTTAAGGATAACAAGAAGAAATTTTAGTTAGAAATTAAAAATAGATTCGAAGCTCTAAGAACTAACAAGGACACCGTCGAAGATATGAATTTGAATTTAGTGAATATCATTAGGGAATTGGCAGAGAAACTAGGAAGTACAAAAAGTATTAAAGAAAACAAATACACCAAAGCTACAAATGGCCTAATTAAAAGAAGAAAGACTATGTGGGTTAAAAGCAGGAGAGACGAAATAGAAAGAGTAGAACTAAACGAGCTTATCAACAATTGGTAATTATACGAACGCGGGAAAGTATTTGTACAACACTGAATGGGTCCCAGTGAACAGATATACATTTTTATCAACGACAATACACTTAGATTCTAGCCCATTAAATATTTTCCCGCATTCGTATACTTACCAACTGTACTATCATAGTGGAGAAGTGTTGAACGCAAAATTTCGTGCACTTGTATCTAACTCGAGCATACAAATATATAAGAAAAGTTGCGCTCAACTTATATCTCTCTTGATGGTGCAATCGGTTAAGTCCCTAACATTTGTCACGTGCTAGCCCGGGTTCGAGTCCTTGGCCGTACCACGTTTCAATTTCTGCATGTTGGTCTCTCTCGGTGTTGACGGCTTTGAATTAAAGTGAATTGTTGTTGATAAAAATGTATATCTGTTCACTGGGACCCATTCAGTATTGTACAAATACTTTCCCGCGTTCGTATACTTACCAATTGTACTATCATAGTGGAGATGGGTTGAACGCAAAATTTCGTGTACTTGTATGTAACTCGAGCATACAAATATATAAGAAAAGTTGCGCTCAACATATATCTATCTTGACGGAGCAAACGGATAAGTCACTAACACTTGCCAGATGCTAGCCCGGGTTCGAGTCCTTGGCCATAACATGTTTCAATTTCTGCATGTTGGCCCCTTCGAGTCTCTCTCGAAGTTGATGGCTTAGAATTAAAGTGTATTGTGGACAATTAAAATCTATATCTGTTCACTGGGACCCTTATATATATGTATCACGGTGATGTGATTGCTTGCACATATATATATATATATATATATATATATATATATGTATATATATATATATATATATGTATACATATATACATATATATATATATATACATATATATATATATACATGTAGATATGTATGAATGCATGCATGTATGCATGTATGTATTTATGTACGCATGTATGTATGTGTGTGTGTATGCGTGTATGTATATATGTATGTATGTATATGTGTATGTATGCATATATGCATGTATGTATGCGGGACCCATGTATGCATGTATGTATGTATGTATGTATGGTATGTATGTATGTACGTGTGTATGTATATATGTATGTATGTATGTATGTATGCATGCATATATGTATGTATGTATATGTGTATATATACATGTATGTATGTATGTATGTATGTATGTATGTATGTATGTATGTATATATGTATATATGTATGTATGTGTTTTTATGTGTGTATATATGTAGGTATGTATGTATATGTTTTT
>NC_134782.1:12757725-12760225 GCF_046742065.1 Oratosquilla oratoria
CACACACACACACACACACACACACACAGCTATCCGAGTACACAGGGCAAAGGTGACGAAATCGACAAAAACTAAGTTTCTCCTACTTAAGGACATTCTCTTAAGTCAGGTGAACTCAAGTTAGGAGGAAAAAGAGCAAGATTATTGCGATCACAAACTAAAATATAAAAAGCCGTTTTGGAACTGAAGAAAAAAAACAATGAAGAAATTAAGATAATATTATCTGAATTCAAGTTAGGAGGAAAAAGAGCAAGATTATTGCGATCACAAACTAAAATATAAAAAGCCGTTTTAGAACTGCAGAAAAAAAAGCAATGAAGAAATTAAGATAATATTATCCTACAGTTCATCTTTATTTTCTTTCAACATATATTCTTCCTGATGTGGTGTGGGACAGCAAGAACAAACACAAAACCTATACTCACCAAAGAAAATCAATAAAGACGATATGAGCCTCTGATTGAACACAAGAAGGCAATAACAAACACCAAACCTATGATTACCAAAGCAAACCAATAAAGACGTCATTTTTTTTTTTTTTTTTTTTTTTACTGGTTCCAAGCCTTCTTCAACTTATGATTCTCTCAATTTTTTTCACCAATGAAGTTAGATTTACTCCTCTGTAGCAAATTATATATCAATATTAAGGGTAGGCTAGAAAATTACTAATTGAAAGTTCAGTTAGTAGGTAAATATGTAAATAAGTAAATAGATAAATTAAAAAATTATTTATAATAAGGAAACAGATACATAAATCGATATATACCTAATCAAACTCAAATAAACACACATATATATATATATATATATATATATATATATATGTATATAATATATATATATATATATATGATATATAAACGAATGAAAAAATAAATACATGAGTAAATAAGTAGATAAGTGAATGGATTTGTAAATAAATTAATATTCAAATAAGTACACGCCCATACATACATACATACATATATACATACATACATACATACATACATACATACATACATACATACATACATACATACATACATACATACATGCATACATACATACATCAAAGAATAAACGTATACATGGAAAAGGAGCCCTTATATAATGTAAGTTATTATTCGGAAAGACCGGACCTTCTGCGCTTATCTAGAACAGATCAATAAATATTCGCAAAAAGTAAACGAATAAATAAATAGATAAATTAATAAAATATTTCCTGATTTACGATCTCAAAATTGCAGACGAGGAAGGAGTCATGACTGTGGTCGGTTTGGTAACGAGCCCATTATCCCTTTGAACTTGTTGATGCCTTTTTATTGACTTTATTCTGGCTGCCGCCTGGCGATTCTATTCATTTTACTGACTGACTGGGAGTGACGAGGGAATGGGATCATCCCTGACCTCTTCGGCTCAGTCTGACTTCTCCATATATGCTTCTGTCAAGCAATCTTATTCACCTGAAGGAATTGGATTAAGTTTTACTTTGTTTTTCAGACTGATTTTTTTACTTTTTTGTAGTTTCTATGAGTTATCATGCTTTATTATCTTGATAATTTTTTTTGCAGTTACTTTGCGTTATCATATATTTTGATTGAAAATAGCATATCCTCAGTCCGTTTTTTTTTTTTTTAAGAAATAAATTATAGGTCATCAGAGGTCAGAGAGTGATGTAGAGGGTCACCATAGGTCAGAGCGTTTGATGTCAAGAGTTACCAGAGGCCAGAGGGTGTGATGTTGAGGGTTACCAGAGGTCAGAGAGTGTGGTGTGAGGGTCACCAGTGGTCAGAGTGTGATGTCGAGGGTTACCAGAGGTCATAGTGTAATGTCGAGGGTCACCAGAGGTCAGTGTGTGATATCGAGGGTCATCAGAGGTCAGTGTGTGATGTCGAGGTCCACCAGAGGTCAGTATGTGATGTCGAGGGCCACCAGAGGTCAGAGAGTGTGATGTCAAGAGTCACCAGAGGTCAATGTGTGATTTCTAGGGCCACCAGAGGTCAGGGGGTTTGATATCAAGGGTCACCAGAGGTCATAGTGTAATGTCGAGGGTCACCAGAGGTCAGTGTGTGATATCGAGGGTCATCAGAGGTCAGTGTGTGATGTCGAGGGCCACCAGAGGTCAGAGAGTGTGATGTCAAGAGTCATCAGAGGTCAGATAGTGTGATGTCTAGGGTCACCAGAGGTCAGGGGGCGTGATATCAAGGGTCACCAGAGGTCATAGAGTGCGATATCAAGGGTCACCAGAGGTCATAGAGTATGATGCATATCTCTTCTCCGCATGAAACGCATTCCGTAGCTTCGTTGAGCGTCATAAAGGAAGCCAGTAATGCCCGTATGCGTTATTATGTGTGTTATTACGTCGTGTTATTATGGGATTATTAGTGATTCAAAAAGTGGTGGTGGGGGGGAGGTGGGAGGGGGAGGGGGGGGAGTTCTCTCATCTGCGTGGAAGGCGTGGGAACTGTTCCGTTGCTACAATGAACGTATTTCCCGAACGTAACGGTTTGGTGCCTAC
>NC_134782.1:12767725-12772725 GCF_046742065.1 Oratosquilla oratoria
AGTGTCCGGAAGGGTGGAAGTGGTGTAGCATAAGAGGTGGTCGTGCTCTCCGGGGATGGAGTGTCAGTCACCGAGGATCATGACGTGACGTGACACACACAAAAAAAAAATAATAATGTACGATTATTTTGAAACATTAGAGAATAAATTAATTATATGGATAGGAAAATTTTTACGATTATTTTAAAATGAAATAGAATAGATTAGTTATAGATCAGGACTATGTACGATTATTTTCAAATCAAATAGAATAGATTATCATAGATCAGGGCGAAAATGTATTGATAATTAGCAAATCAAAAATAAAGATGATAACAAATTATATCAAGGAAAATGAAACTGAATTATAATGTAACAAAATAGACTGAAAACAAATAAGATAAAGTTAAATTAATTAAAAATAAAATAAAAATAAAAAAGATAGAACAAACCAACAGATTAAACCAATAAAGCCAATATAGAATAAGATTAATCAAATAAAGGCACTATAAAACGAAACTAGATAAAGTGACATTTGAATAAGATGAAATAATTTTACATTTTGATTGCTTTGTTTCGGGCTGATTTTTATTCGGATTGGGGATAGGGGAGGAGAATATAGAATAAGATTAATCAAATAAAGGCACTATAAAACGAAACTAGATAAAGTGACATTTGAATAAGATGAAATAATTTTACATTTTGATTGCTTTGTTTCGGGCTGATTTTTATTCGGATTGGGGATAGGGGAGGAGAATATAGAATAAGATTAATCAAATAAAGGCACTATAAAACGAAACTAGATAAAGTGACATTTGAATAAGATGAAATAATTTTACATTTTGATTGCTTTGTTTCTGGCTGGTTTTATTCGGATTGGGGAGAGGGGAGGAGAATAGTTTTAGAAAACGGGGCTCTCGACCTAATAAGACCCAGTTATACGGCCGAAGACTCAGCTGAGTTAAACCGTTCATGTTGTTGTTGTTGTTGTTGTTGTTGTTGTTGTTGTTGTTGTTGTTGTTGTTGTTGTTGTTGTTGTTGTTGTTGTTGTTGTTGTTGTTGTTGTCGTTGTCGTTGTCGTTGTTGTTGTTGTTGTTGTTGCTGTTGTTGCTGTTGTTGTTGTTGTTGTTGTTGTTGTTGTTGTTGTTGTTGTTGTTGTTGTTGTTGTTGTTGTTGTTGTTGTTGTTGTTGTTGTTGTTGTTGTTGTTGTTGTTGTTGTTGTTGCATTTAGTCCCAGCGGAGCTAGCCAATTTAGGGACTGCCTTTTGAATTTCGAGTGGCTTGATAAAAATATGTGCTGTTACCGGGAAGTGTAAGTAGCATCTAACACTCGCGTGTGGGGGTGTATACACGTGTTATATCTACGCAGATGCGTATGTGGGTGCGGGCGGGTGCATATATCAGTCTTCCAGCTGGTGAGGATTAGGCGAGTTTGGCCGCGAGGACAAGGAGGTCAGCATTGGGGGAGTCGTTGTGAGGAAGGCAGCCAGCCAAGGCAACCCACCTTTGCCCGTGGGAGTGATACTTCACTCCCAAATAAAATAAAATAAAATAGAATAAAAATAAAATAAAAAAAGGCAACCCACCTTTGCCTGTGGGAGTGATACTTCACTCCCCCCCCCAAAAAAAAAGGCAACCCACCCCCATCCATCCCACTCCCATCCATCACCCATCTATTTCCCTTCTATCTCAACTCCTCGTGGATGAAAGGTTATCCCTGTTTCCCATCTACTGCCCTGGGTCGGGAGCAATGCAACAAGACACAACACATGCACAGAAGAGTTCCACCGCTTTATTTACAAGACAACCCTACCTCCTCGCCCCTCCCCCTCATGTTATTAGCCTGAACAAACACTATAAAGAACACCGTCACCTTAACGAAGGGGTGAAAATCTGAGAGATCAACTTAAGACCCGAGTTCTAAGCCCACGGATGACCCGATTCGGAGGCGTGAAATATGACCAGGGAAGGGGGTCCCAAAACACCCGTAAAAGGGACCTAAAGAAACGTCAAAATGGGGTCCAATTAAGATAGTATAGCCTGGAAAGGAACTGGAACTGGAGTTTCTGTTTGTTTCCAGCGACCTCGCCTCCTCCCGGAGGGGAATGAGCTCGTTGCCGTGACTCGAGGAAGTACCTCTCCACGTCATCCTCTTCCGGTTGTTTTTATTAATAGGGAGTGCTTCTGGATCCGCCCCTCCTAAAAAAAAAATAATAATAATAAATAAGTAAAAATAATACATAAAAAAACAGAATTAACCCTGCTTTAATCTTGGCAGCTGAGGCATTTAACCTCAGTAACCCCGGCGTAAAAATTGATAAATAAATGAATAGATAAATATGTAAATGAATAAATAACAAAAAAAACATTGTTAAGCCTGCTCTAATCCCAGTAAGTACGTAAGTCTGTTTTAATTCAGCAATTAACCCTACTTTAAACCTAAATAGCCCCGTCGCAAGAATTAGTAGATGAATGAATAGATAAACAAATCAATGAATAAATAGCAAATATATATATATATATATATATATATATATATATATATATATATGTATGTATATATATACCTATATATATATATACATATATATATATATATATATACGTATGTACATATATATATGTATATATATATACATATATACATATATATATGTATATATATATATACATATATATATATATACATATATATATATATACATGTATATATACATACAAATTCCCATAGTTAAGACTTTTCTTATCCCGTTCTGTGCTTAAGCCTGTTTTAATCTTAGCAGGTGCGGGAACTATCCCTGCTTTAAACCCCAGTAATCCTGGCGTAGAAATTAGTAAATAGATAAATAAGTGAATAGATAGCTAAAAAATTTATAGATAATTAAATTCACATAGTTAAGCCTGATCTAATCTCAGTATGTGTGAGAGGTAGTCCTATTTCAGATCCTAATAGCCTCGTTATTGGCGATATCCTTATGTGAATGAGAATAGGCAGAGTGAGGGAACAGTTGGTATCCCAGTGATTGGTGTCTATCCCCAGCTGGTTAAGACCAGCTGGCCTTAACTAGAAATAAGAATATCAAATGACGTCACTGTATTGAAAGTGACAAGGGAATCTTAATACTTCGTCGACGATAACCAGCGCTTCTATCCTTGGTGACATCACGCAAGAGGAGGATTCATAGAGGTGGTAATGAATAGATAATTGGTTCTCAACCTATTTCACTTCAATCCCTCAATGAAACATCAACACTCGCGTGGCTCCCCTTCATCTTCCTCTCAAATTCCACCCCGCCAAATAGAGTAAAAAAAATTATGATAATAAAATTTTGATGAAGAGAAACCCTTTGCTTTATTACGAAGTTAACACTCATAAATATTCTATATTTGATAGATTTGTGCGATATGCTTAACTTACCTCACTAGATTACATCACATAGAAATGCATCATTTGTCGTGGCCCCCAGGTTGAGAACCAATTGGACAGATTCAAGAAAGTCAGAAGAACGTAGGGATAGTAGACATTAAAAAGGATCAGCTTTCTTTCTCAAGTGGGTCATAGTCTCCAGTTATAGAACAATAATGAGTGACTCTGATCCATCGGGGTGTCAGTGACGAATCCGGACAAAGCATTCCCCGGACAAAACACCCCCAGACAAAACACCCCTGGACAAAACACCCCCTTGGCAAAACATCCCCCCAGACGAATTACACCTTAACGTGTTTTACCAGTGGTGGTGATGTGATATGATGTTAAGGTGGTGATGTGCCGTTAGCGGTGACATACAAGAGGTAATGATGTGCTGCAGGTGGTGATGTGACTTTGGTGATGTGATGGTAGTGATAAGAATATTGACAAATTTAATATCAAGTGGTAATTGTTACGTGGTTAATGTGTTACTCTTCATACAATATCTATGATATACTTTCACTGATAATCAAACTGGTTGAATATATTAGGGGGTGTTTTGTCCGGGGGGTTGCCCTGGGGGGGGGGGATTGACCGCGGAGTATTTCGTCTGGGATATTGTGTCCGTGCGTGTCTCGTCCGGGGGGTGTTTTGTCCTACACTTGTCAGTAAAGCCCATAGAATATTGGCTGCATAATAATAAAATGCCAGTCAATGCTCTATACGCGATTCCACAAGTTGAGGAAGGATTAAGTGAGGGTATGTGGAGTAGGGAAAAGTACCTGGCTACCTGGGGACCCCGGGGGTGGGGGTGGGGGGGGGGGGCGATTTCGGGGAGTTCCCTGGGAAAGCGGTCAGAAACCTCCGAAGACCCCAAAGGGTCCTTGAGGAATTCCAGAATCTCCAGAAGCTTTCATGGTGGTCTTCAGGTGAAGAGTAAACTCGAGACCGCTTCGAAGAAGAGTCCAGTCGAGATCGAGAAGATGGGGAACTTCTCTAGTTCGAGTGCTCCAAGTCTAAGAGAGGATCGACCGGGTGAGAACGTAGATGTTCTGTAGAATCGGAATATATGTTCATATGAACACTTTGTACGGAACTTAGTATTACCATTTTCTCTGCTGAGTCAAAGGCCTTTTCGTAATTCGCAAAGAGTAAGTACAAAGGTTTATTGTATTCCATGGTTTTCTCGATAAATTTATTGTTCTGTAGAATCGGAATATATGTTCATATGAACACTTTGTAGGGAGCTTAGTATTACCATTTGCTCTGCTGAGTCAAAGGCCTTTTCGTAATTTACAGAGTAAGCACAAAGGTTTATTCTATGGTTTTCTCGATAGATTTATTGTGTGTAGCCGTTTGTCTATTATCATTTACTCTACTTTCGTAACTACTAAAAAAATGAAAACATAAGTTTATTGCCCGCTGTGTTTTTTTTTTATTTTTTTTTATTAATTGATGTCAGAAACGTGCTGGTCTCGCATTCGCTTCCTTGTGGGTTCGAATCCCGCACTCTTCTCCGATCCCCAGCAGTTACTGCTACTTGTTCTAACAGTTCAAGCGCATAGAACTTTGGTCGTAGCTATTCAGCGCCTCCTGGCGTAGGCTCCTCACC
>NC_134782.1:12777725-12785225 GCF_046742065.1 Oratosquilla oratoria
AAAAATAGAATAGATAATTAGAAAAAAATAGAAATGATAAAAAAAAAGGTAATAAAAAGGGACATTTCCCCATATTCCTGTGCACGCAAAAGCATAAAACAATTAATGGAAAAATAATAATAGAAAAGGGGAATTTCCCCGTATACTTTAGCACGCAAAAACACAAAATGAAATAGAAAGGGACTTTCCCCATATAAGCTAGCTTCCTGGATGTCGCAGCCACGCACCCCTTTCTCCAATTTCAGAGATCACCCGCTTCATTTCGGTAAAGACTAACGACAATTTTAGGAACTGGTTCACGAACAGTGGAAGACGAACAGAACAGACTCAGTAACAATGTAGTAGGCGTTGAAACAGTTGGTTGTCTTAAGAGAATATTAGATAACTTTATGGATAGAGATAACAAGTGTTAATGGACATGGAACTTCCTAGTATAGTCCATATGGTCTCTTGTAGTCTCGTTCATTCTTATGTTCTTACGACAATTAAAAGTCGAAAGTAACTGATTACATCGCCTGAGAAAGAATCAAATCCCTTTTTTAAATAGAATGTCACATTTCACATATTTCCTTCTTTTAGCCATCGGGTTATATCATTCAGTTGTTGGACTTTCCAAACAGAAGGGATTTCGAGTAACTACCAAAGCCAATAGGATATTTAGTAACTTTTGTTTTAAAGCATGTAGGGTTGGATTCTTTGTGGAAAGCTTTGATGATTTTTCCCAAAAACCTCCTCTTCCTCCTCCTCCTCCTCCTCCCCCTCCTCCTCTCCTTCCTCCTTCTCCTCCTGCTCCTTCTTCTCTTCCCCCTCCTCTTCTTCTAATTCCTCCTTCCTCTTCCTGCTCCCACTCCCTCATCTTCTTCTAACTCCTTCTTGCTCTTTCTCCTCCTCCTCCTCTTCCTCCTCCTCCTCCCTCTCCTCTTCTTCTTACTCCTCCTTCCCTATCATCATCATCCTCCTACTCCTTCCTCTCTTCCCCCTTGTCTTCTTCTAATTCCTCCTCCTCTTCCTCCTCCTCCTCCTTCTCTTCCTACTCCTACTCTCCCATCTTCTTCTAACTCCTTCTTCCTCTTTTTCCTCCTCCTCCCTCTCCTCTTCTTCTTACTCTTCCTTCCCTATCCTCCTCCTCCTCCTCCTCCAACTGTCACTCTTTCTACCTGAAACCACCATAGAGTCTCCTCCTCCTCCTCCTCTTCTTCTTCTACTTCCTCTTTTTCCTCTTCCTTCTCCTTTTCTTTTTCTTCTACATCCTCCTTTTCCTCCACCTCTTCTTCCTCCTCCTCCTCCCACCCCAAAGGCCATTGAAGGCATTTCTAGCTAATCTAATTACCGCAAATATCCCATACTCATTTTGCCATTTCAAATTTAGAAAATAATTTCTATTTAAACTTTAATACAAATTCAAATTTAAATTCAAATTAGTTTTCAAAATCAAGAACAAATTCAAAATCAAATTCCATTTAAATTCTAAATTCAGACTTAGATTCAAATTCGTATTTAGAGTCTACAAGCTAAGTATAATTTTAGACATGAATTCAAATCCAAATTCAAGTTTAGACTTCAACTCAAATTGAAATTAAAATTAATTTTCTACAATTTGGATTTACATAAAAATTTCAGTGAAATCAGAAGCTCATGCTCAAACTCAAAATTAAATTCAAAATAGATTTTAAGATTTAACTGAAGCCAGGTTCTTCAAACGGTTTCCTCAGCTGAAATTAAAATCTATTTCCTAAAATTTGGATTCATATAAAAATTTCAGTGAAATCACAAGCTCATGCTCAAATTCAAAATTAAATCCAAAATAGATTTTAAAATTTAACTGAAGCCAGGTTCTTCAAACTCAGCTGACGACGACGACGACGACGACAACGACGACAACGACGACGACGACGACGACACAAACACCTCAGAACTTGGCGTTCAATCCAGCATGTAAACACGAAACTTACCCTCCTCCACCCTCACCTCATGTTTGCCCACATATTTCTTATGTCGCATTTTTCTTTATCTTTGCTTTTTGGCTTTGGCCTGTCGACGACAAATGTCTCCAAAGCACGTTTGATCTTTTTCTTTTTCTGTGTGTCTATCGCAAACAATAGACTGTCGCCATACCATTCCCTCACCGAACGACGTCTCAAACCATCCAAATATTCTATCAAAACAACACAAGCTTCCACATGCACGGTGTATTCAAGTTGACCTACAAAGAATTGTCCCCTGTTACGAGTTTCTACAATTTGGAAATTTCCAATACTCTCAAATATTTCAAAATTTTCAAACTTCACGTTCAGAATGTTTCTGAAGGATTTCTTATTTTTATAGATTCACAGAGTCGATATTTCAAAGTGATCATTTCTTTATCCTGAATGGGACGGATACAGGGCCTGACACCAGAAGGCTTTAGTCAGCTATATAGTAAATTTTACCTCACTGGAGTAAGACCCTTCAACCTTGTAACAACCTAAGTGTAATCGCCGGTTGCCAGCTCTCCGTGTGTGGAAAAAATGTAAGAAATACAGTTGAAGTTGAGAGACATCTTAGGCCCTGTCGGGAGACAGGGTGTCAGCCCCTTATACACATACACATACACATAAATATACACATACACATATACGCATATATACACATACATATACATATGCATATACATATACATATACATATACGTATACGTACATATACATATACATATACATATACATATACACATATACAAACATTATGTGTCTTGACTTTCTCTCTATTGTTTTCTGTGTTTACAGAACGACATCGTTTATAAGTCACGGGGGGGACGAGGTTTAATTGACCTTGAAGGAGAGAGGTCAACTTTTCTTCATCTGTGAACTTATCTCGCCATTTTCCACCTTTCCTCACCTCTTTCCCTCCCGCTGCTCCGCCCTGCCCCTCTCATTGTCCTGCCCCCTCCATTCGCCATTGTTGCCAATAAGGCTTAGCTCGTCTGACCAAGCCCCCCTGGGTTCGTGTCAGGTCAACAAAAGCCACATTGACCTCGTGAACTGGAGCACAAAGGCAGAGGACGGACTGGGGTGCACAGGTGCGCGGGGCGTCGTCGGCGTCGTCGGAATTCGTCGGTCAGGCTCGGGCGAGTTCGGTAGTCGACGTTTCGACCTTATCACCAAAAAAAGAAATGAATAGATATGTAGATACATAGAAATAGAATATGAATTAAGAGATAAATTTAAATGAAGATAAACTGAGTAAAATACAAAAATAGCAAATAAATATATATGAATAATCAAGTAAATGAACAAAGAAATGAGGATTGAAAAAGGAGACTGATAAAATGTATGAAAGTTGAAAGCGATTCGCAAAGAAAATCGACGATACTAGTGCTCAATGTTCTTCATAAGTAATTTTTTTTTTCTGGGTTTTCAAAACCAAAGCTTACAATTAAAAAGAGAGGAAATTCTTTGAAAATGCAAATCACTCCACTCTCGTTATTTTTTCAAATTAGCCAATAGAGTACATCAAATCCTATCACACACTAAGAATTTGTAAGAAAGATTCTTGTAAACACTGAAATACCTATTTCAGAGCGCGCATGTGTTTGCAAAGGGATCTATCTCAATACTATGCCCTGGATGCATCTTGAGCAGTACGGATGAAGTTTCGAGAATATTGGAGCATTTGGAAGAAATAAGAGGATATGGATAGATGCACAAATGAAATTAAAAGAACACACTAGAAACATGAGAAAAGGAATTATGAAAAACTATATTATTCGGGGCAAAATTAGTGAGTAGGGGCTAATGCCCCTATAAGGATTGTGTTGCTAGATGGACATTGGTTATATTTTTTCTACTTCTTTTGTACACTCATACATACCATCTCATTATTTCACACACACATACACACATGGACACTTACGCACACACGTGCACGCTTATGCACATACACAAACACAAACACACAGATACACACACACAAACAAGCAAACTCACACCCAATTTCACCTTCTCGCCCATTTTACACTACTTCTCTAAATGACCTTTTTCCAACCCAACCCTCTCCTAAGAACACCATCCATTCCAATAGTTCTCCTTTTCCCAGTCCCCAGCACCCTCACCCCCGTAGATCCCCCCTCCCCCTACCCACGCCCCCGACCCTCTCAGCCCCCACTAACCCCCCCACGGACCCCACACAGGTGTCCTTACCACAAAGGTGTTGGTTCTTGCTCCATCGTTGGCGTGACTCCCACAATGGACGACATCACTTAGCGGGGTGTCCTGGTCCCTAGGTAGACCCGTCGTCTCCCTGCCTGCCCCTTTGTCAGCGTCCCTTCCCTTTGTCCCTCAGCCAGGGCAGTAATTGACTCGAAAATCCCTCCCTCCGGCAGGCAGAGCTCCAGGTGCCTTCGGGAGGAGATAACGACGGGATCGGGTGAATGGACCCGACGTCGTCATTTCCCGAAGTCAAAGGAAACGTCTTACTTCGACTCGCCGCGGGAAGGGGGAAAGGGGGATCTCACACCTGACTAAAGTCGTCTGGCATGAAGTTGGTTTTATTGTGTGTGTGTATTAACCTAATTGTATTTACTTAGTTGTATTTTACGGGAAGGGGAGCTATGCTCGTGATGTCCCGTCTTCATATCTCATTTTATCTAGAATGTGTGTGTGTGTGTGTGTGTGTGTGTGTGTGTGTGTGTGTGTGTGTGTGTGTGTGTGTGTGTGTGTGTGTGTGTGTGTGTGTGTGTGTGTGTGTGTGTGTGTGTATGTGTGTTTGTGTGTGTGTATGTATATATATGTGTGTGTGTGTGTGTGTGTGTGTGTGTGAGAGAGAGAGAGAGAGAGAGAGAGAGAGAGAGAGAGAGAGAGAGAGAGAGAGAGTGGGGGGGGGGGGGGGGGGAGGGAGGAGGAGGGGGGAGGGAGAGAGAGAGAGAGAGAGAGAGAGTGGGGGGAAGGAGATGGGGAGGGAGAGGGGGAGGGAGGGAGGGAGATAAAGGGCGAAAAATAAAACATGGTGATGAATCACGTGCTGGAATCCTGATCGACAATTATTACCGTCCGGGATGAGTGTTCAGATCTCGTATATCGACAGATCTATAGCCAATGTTGTGAATCTGCACAAACACCCATTCCATGCTCAAGGGGACCAGTAACAGCTTACAGTTTTTGAGAAGCTTCCATGCCATAGGTCGGACCTTCCGCGGAAGAGGTCAAGATGCTAACCTCTACACCAGCAAGCCATTTGTGTGTGTGTGTGTGTGTGTGTGTGTGTGTGTGTGTGTGTGTGTGTGTGTGTGTGTGTGTGTGTGTGTGTGTGTGTGTGTGTGTGTGTGTGTGTGTGTGTGTGTGTGTGTGTGTGTGTGTGTGTGTGTGTGTGTGTGTGTGTGTGTGTGTGTGTGTGTGTGTGTGTGTGTGTGTGTGTGTGTGTGTGCGCGTGCGTTTATACCTAGTTGTATCTTACGGTAAGGGGAGCTATAATCGTGGTGTCCCGTCTTTATCTCGCAGTGTCTAGTTTGCTCTTAAATTCGTGTATAGTTTTTGCACACACTATTGTTTTATCCAGTTTGTTCCAGATATCCACCACTCTGTGTGGATTTTTTTTCAGGTCTCTTCTATAACTATCCTTTTTGAGTTTCTTATCATGTCCCCTTGTATTTCTCTTATCCCAATTGAATGAGTCATCTCTATCAAGGACTTCTGTGCCTTTCATGATTCTGTAAATGGTCAGCAGTTTAAAGACTTCAAGTGACCAAAGAATGCCCTAGTTCACCAAATATTTCCCCTCTTCTTCCTCCATCGGACAAAACACCCCCCGGAAAAAACACACTCACAAAAAACACACCCGGACAAAACACACCCGGACAAAACACACCCGGACAAAACACACCCGGACAAAACACACCCGGACAAAACACACCCGGACGAAACACCCCCGGGCAAAACACCCCCTAGACGAAACGCTCCTAATATATTTAAGCAGTTTGGTTCCCAATGAAAGTATATCATAGATGTAGAAAAGAATAACACGTATTGACTACGCAACAATTACCACTTGGCTCTAAAACTTATCAATATATCTAGCATCACCATCACATCACCACCACCTGCATATCACCGCCTCCGGCACATCACCACCCGAACATCATTACCACAGATATAACCATCACCACCACATCACCATCACCATAACCATAAACATCATCACCACCAAATTAATATCATCACTACATCACTACCACCATCACCTCACCACCACATTACTACCACCATATCACCATCATCATAATCGTCATCACCACCACCATCATTACCACCACCATCATCATCACCAACCCCACCATCATCATCAGCAACAACACCACCATCGCCATCATCGTCACCACCACTGTCACTAACACCACCATCATCATCACCACCATCATCACCACCATCATCATCACCATCATCATCACCAACACCACCATCATCATCACCACCATCATCACCACCATCATCATCACCATCATCATCACCAACACTCCCATCATCATCACCACCATCATCATCAACACCACTATCATCATAACCACCACTATCATCATAACCACCACTATCATCATCACCACCATCATCACATCACCGCCGCCATCAGCACCATCAGCACCACCACCATCATTATTAGTACAGCACCACATTCACATCACCAGCACCTTCACATCACCACCGCCACCAACACATCACCACCATAACATCACATCACGTCACATCACCACAATCATAACCACAATCTTTACATCACCACCACGGTTAGAATATATTAGGGGGTGTTTTGTCCCGAGGGGTTTTGCCCGGGGAGTGTTTCGTCCGGGGGTGTTTCGTCCGGGGGTGTTTCGTCCGGGGGTGTTTCGTCCGGGGATGTTTTTTTCCGGAGATGTTTTGTCCAGGGGATGTTTTGTCCGGATATGCCTCTACCCTCCCCTTCCCCTATCTATTCCTTTTCCCTACCTCTCCCCTTCCTCCTCCCCTCCCTTCCTCACCTTCACCATCACCATCACCCTTTACTCTCCCTCACCCTCACTTCCACTTCCCTTCACCCGCATCCTCCACCTTTCTCTCCCCCTCACCCTCCCCCTCACCCACCAGACCCTCCAGACATGACATGCTTGGAATGCAGCTCCTTCTCGACCATCAGTGTCGTCCTCCACTTTCACCTCTTCAACTCAGCCACCGGTGGCCCTCGAGGTTCAAAGAAGGAGGACCTTTGATAACGACCGGCCTTACGAGCTTGTTCAATGATCAAGAGAAAGATCGAATCTGCCCCATGGTATATTTCATGACTGCGAAAAAATATCTTGTCATTACTGTGTTTATGTAATTTTGTTTGCAATATATGTATATGTATATATATATATATATATATATATATATATATGTATATATTTATATATATATATATATATATATATGTGTGTGTGTGTGTGTGTGTGTGTGTGTGTGTGTGTGTGTGTGTGTGTGTGTGTGTGTGTGTGTGTGTGTGTGTGTGTGTGTGTGT
>NC_134782.1:12800225-12802725 GCF_046742065.1 Oratosquilla oratoria
GAGTTGTGTCCAACGGAGAAATGGAGAAGCTTAGTCTTGGAAGATATTGTAAATACTCGTAAATGAACGAATAAGGATAATATTTTTACATTTCCTAATCAGATATAAAGAAATCACTCGAAGTCAAACGCTTCGTACGTATCCTTCAAGAACATCGGATTTCAGCTGGAGACTTGCTATTGCGGACATTTGAATCTGGTCTGTGATACAGCAGAACGATAAAAATGTATATTTTTGTAATGAATATCATTATAAAGAGATAATTAAAACTGGCGCACGTGAAGATCACTGTCTGAGATGCTGAAACAATTTTTAGCCCGGGTCTTGGTCGTAACGCTTGGCTATTGAATATATATAGAGAAAAAAAAAGAAATATAATTTAAAATACATCCTAAAATACTCCCTCTCCCCCCACACCAGAAAAACAAAAGTCAAAACATGACAGTAAAAGAGAAAATATATAATAAAAAGAAAAAAACTTTGCGCAGCCTCACCACAGGTATTTATGATAGACCTCCAATCACTGCGACTCGGGAACCAATCGTTATTATTTAACCAATCGCTAAAGTAGAGGGTGCAGTAAAGAGGTTTCCGGCGGCATTTGCTCGACCCCGTTAAAGAGAACCTGTGAACAACACTATTCCCTTCAATAAGTTTATTGAACCCTCGAATGCTTGGGTCCAAGTGTCATGGATCGTGACTTCGGGACCAGAATTGGTCTTTGTGTGTCTCTGGGACAGGCAGCTGCTCTAATGAGCCTTCGATGGTGATGATCGAGTCAGTGAACTCACTACAGGATACTTAGCACGTGGATATTAGCGGAAAAAAGATAAATATGAATGTTTGTACACTAGGACAAGTATGTGGAAATTTGCAAAAATTTCATTCGTAGTTTGGTATTTATGTATCTCTATATGAAGTATATCCCTTATAATGAAAGGGTTTTATTTAAACATAACTTTATTAAATGGAGCAAGGAGATATAATGGACATTTGTATAAACCCAATACATTGTGAGTCAAGTCTGACGCAATTGTGCATTTACATCTCCAGACACGAAATTCTAATTCAATCTTAGTGCGCTGGTATCTTAGGCCTAATCGGAAGCGTGCTGGTCTCGCACTCCCATAGTTGCGGGCTCGAATTCCGCACTTCTCTCCGAGTCCCTAAAACGCATAGGCCAAAGGTGACGGCTCCAGCTGCAGCTACGCGCCTCCTGGCGTAAGCTCCTCACCTGTACCTCACCTTCAACACAGGTGTCTCAGCTTGATCTGTAGATCCTCTGGAACAATTAGCAATAACACACATCAGTTAATCCATTGCCTCACTTCCCTCGTGCTGAGGACCCGCTGCCCCGAGGAAACCGTCCACAGCCACCGAGTAATCTCATAAGTCTTTTAGGGAAGAGATTTTGTGGATTTGTATAAAGTGAGTAAGTGTGTGACGGTGTAAGATAACCTGTTATCTTTGTATTCGAAGTGGAGCCTGAGATATAAGATTGGTCAGGACTTATGCCAGGAGCCGTCATCTTTGCCCTATTATGCACTTGGACTGTTGGAGCAAGTAACAGTCACTGCTGAGAATCGGAGAGGAGTGCCCGGTTGGAGCCCACAGTTAAGCGAACGCGAGACCAGCACGTCTCCGATTACGCCACCAATAGTCGCAGAGCCTCGATCCCGGGATCTCTTGGTCAGGAATCCAGTCTGCTACCGTCTTGCCACACAAAGAATCACCACGTTAGGTTCTTCAAGGTTTCTTGGTTTGAGACCAAAGTCCAAGAAAGAAGGATTCCTTTACTCGGGAAAATACTGACCATTAGATTCGTGTATTTGAAGAGATGAGAGATTCTTCTATCCTACAATTGAGGTATAAATATTCAGGTGGATTCGACTCTGAAGTCAGTAGACTAGGAGTACCTAACCTTGGATCTTTGAATGATGGGTTTCTGGTGGTCTGTGAAGACCAGATAAGACTATTTTTTTGGGGGGGAGAGGGAATTCATAGCTTTCGCTAGATTTTCAGAGGATTTTGTGATTCTAAAAGCACTCAGAACTGCACTAGACGACAGGGAAGGGCTTTAGGAATTAGAGAATGGCTTTAGGAATTAAAGACAATCTAGTTGGGGCGGGTGACAGTCAACATTAATTGTAGGATACTGAACAGGAACCTTCGTACCCAGTTTTTTCAGTTTTTATCAACTTCTTTTACTTCTGGACCTTTTAACTAAAGTTCTGATGCTGTGTATTTTGTTCTCTTAATGAATACCATTAAAGGTACAATATTAATAGTAAATGGGTTCAACCATATATATTTCTTATTACTATTCTCTTCTTACATTTCAAGACTTTTTTCTTCTCCTCTTACATTTCAAAGAGAATTCTGATATAGAATCAAAACAAAATACTTTGCAGGAGATTTGTTCCCGGATATGATAAGATTATTTTTTTTCTTGATTGTTCAGCCTAAATATAGAATGTTTACTTTGAAAGAGTGTGTTGAC
>NC_134782.1:12837725-12845225 GCF_046742065.1 Oratosquilla oratoria
GATACATGTAACGGGCATGTGAAAAGGAAGATAAACTTTGAGACAACTCTTCCATGAGACGCATAATTAGTCTACAAAGAAAAGCCATAGAAGAAAAAATTAAATTAAAAAGATATACAGACCAGAAACTACAAAAAAGAATGAGACTTTAACAATAAAATTATATAAAAAGAAAACCAGAAGAGTAGAAAAAGAAAACGGGGTTGATAACATTGTAAATGTGTGACGTCATCAATGTATGGTGATATGTTGTTGATATGCATACGTGTTTTCGTGACTGTTATTATCTAATCATGTATTCATCATATGTTCTATCTTTAGTTTCAATTATTTGTTCATATATCAAATTGTCTATAAATTGATATATAAATCATATATTTGCCTAATTATTCATTTATCAATTCATCTATTTGTCAATCGTTTTATTCAGTTAGTAAGTTATATGTTTATTTATCTCTCTATTTCAGCCATTTATTAATTCATTTATTCATTCATCTATTAATTTATTTATATATATTTACATATATATATGTATATATATATATATATATATATATATATATATATATTATATATATGTATATATATTCTCTCTTCTTTTTAATCACTATGCCTATTCTTATCCACCATTTTCATCTACAAAATGGACTTCTCCAAAACTATTTTCTGAGCGTTTGTTGCCATTAGAATTTTGTTCAGAAATGAAACAAACTTGGAATAATCCGAAATTTAGGAGTGCATAGAAAACATAGAGTACATAGAGTACCGTATATTTGAGTACATCCATCTGAACCCAGGTTCCCATTACCCATTCCGTACATAGTGATATTTAACATTTTATTCCTATTGTCGCCAAACTATTTTATTCAGTTGTGATTGACCATCCCCTTCACACCCTACCGGAAGTCCTGAAATCTTCTGATTTTTTTTTCTTTTTTTTTTTTTTTTTTTTTTTTTTTTTTTTTTTTTTTTTTTTTTTATCAAGAGTGATATTTTGGAGGGATTTGGTTAGGGTATTTTAATTTAATAAAATAATTAAATTTAAATCAAAATGCAGTCACCAAAAATGAAAGAGATAAAACAATTGAGATATGGTGGAGAGTGCTTGATGTTAAAGAAATTTTTGCTTCTGGAAAAAAAAAATCCATCATTTCAGTCTTTTATAATGTCTTTATTATGATTGTTACCAGCCGATTCTATTCAGCTTAGGGGAACAGCCCATTTTTATAGAATTAAACTTATCTCTAATAGGGACCCTACACTCGCTAGATAAAAAAAAAACAGTTTTATTGGTGATGACCATGTCAAGTTGATAACGAGTATTCCAGAAAAAAAAATATCTAGGGAATTTTCCGTTGTTATTGAGAGCATAGGTGACGTCATATCTATCTATAACAGAAATATTGTCATTGTAATTAATGCCAGCAGTTATTCCTCATGATAAAAACTTTACAAACCAGCTTTGGAACCTAGGCTGCTCTTCTTCAGTGACCTCGTATGACTTAAGCTGACCTCCGTCTTGAGGGCCCGCTGACCTTGATTGTCTACTTCCTCCTCTTCTCCACCCCCACCCCAACTCAAACTAATTTTCCTTCTTCAAGTCCCCAAATCGATGGGTCCTTATCCTCCTCCGCTTCCTCTTCCTCTTCCTCCTCCTCCTCTCTCTTCAACCTCCTTCTCGTCCTCGCCCCTCTCACATCGATGAATTCAGCCTTTTGAGTTCGTGGATCATTTCCTAAGCAGCTGTACAGTGCGCCACTGCACTTTAGGGTTCTATCATCACCGCCTCTTCCTTATTCCTCTCCTTTATTTTCCCCCTCTTCTCCTCCTTTATCGTTACCCCCCCTCTCCCCTTCGCCCTTCAATCATCCCCCCTCCTCCCCCAACACCGGATGAGGATATTGCTCAGGGGTGTATAATTCGTCCTTCTTTTAGCCACCACCACTACTACCTTCACCACCTCCTCCCCCCCTCCTCCTCCTCCTCCTCCTCCTCCTCCTCCTCCTCCTCCTCCTCCTCCCTTCCTCTTCCTCCTCCTCCTACTACTACTACTCCTCTTCTTCCTCCTCCCCTACGCCCTTTTCTTCCACCTCTCCTTCTTCTCTTCTCCTCCTCCTACTCCTCTCCTCTTCTTCTTCTCCCCTACGACCTCCTCTTCCACCTCCACCTCCACCTCCACCACTTCCCCCTCCTCGTCCTCCAACTCTTCCATCACCATCTCCTCCTCCTGTTTGTTTTTCTTCTTCTTCCTCTTCCTCTTCTTCAAACATCTTCCTCTTTTTTCTCCATCTTCTCCTCTCCTCTCTCCTCCTCCTATTTCTCCTCCCACTCCTCCTCCTACTCCTCTTACTTATCCTCTATCTGGGGGATCCCTGGAGGCTGGCACTCGTTCCCTTGACTGCGTCACTGTCATCCTTCCAGCGACATCCGGCGACTGCTCCTTTCTACGTCCTCCTAACAGCTGATGACATGGAAACAAATCTACACTGAAATAAAACTGATAAATCCAACGTTTCTCCCTGGAGAGATCGTCATGAGTTCCCGGTGACCGTTGCCTGCTGCTGGGATGCTGCGGTTTTCCAGTTCGTAAAACTCAAGGTAACAATCATCAGCAGAATTGTTATTAATATTAGTATTTGCCCTTCCTCCTCCACCCACTCTCACTCATTCACTCACTCACTCCCACTAGCCTACTCTACCTATCTCCCTTTCGTCTCCCCTTCTCATCCACTCGCCTCATCCACCCTACCCTCGCACCCTGACTTAGCTTCATCCACCCTTTTGTTTACACCCTCACCCTATGCACACCCTCACCCGTACACCCTTGCACACACACACACACACACACACACACACACACACACACACACACACACCCTATCCCCCAAACCCCCTCACACTCGAATCTCACCCTCAACACCCACCTCCTCACCCCATTCTCACCCACCTACAACCGCACCCTCTCTCAATCATCCCCACTCGTCCTCACTCACCCTCACGCCCACCCACCCACACCCACCCCCCTCACCGGGTAATAATCATTACCGCTTCCGATGCTGACGAACTGGCCGACCTTAAAATCAGAGTCGCCCTGTTCTTGTATATCTTGGTCAACAGCTTTCCCTCGGTGGTTCCAGCCGGGCGGTGTCGCGCTATGGATCTCCAACCCCCCCCCACCCTCCACCTTCTCCCCCCCCCTACATCACTCTCTCCCCCTTCCCACCTACTTCACTTCCTCCCCTTTCCCCCTTCCTTCCTCACTTGCTCTGCTTCCCATTTTCCCCTCATGCCTTTCCCATTGTTCTTTCCCTTCCTTTTTAACCTGTTTTTTGTCCATCCTGGCCTTAAGCTATGTAGTCTGACTGATTGCGCGATCTTTTGATTTCAAAAGTCCATCACTCATTAACAAGCTATATAAATCGTTAGTTCGTCCGCATTTGGAGTATGCTGTTTCCGTGTGGTCACCGAATCTCGTTAAAGACATTGACAGACTGGAAAGAGTACAACGGCGAGCCACAAAACTGATTCCAAATATCAAAAATAAATCATACGAAAATCGACTAAAACACATGAATCTGTTTTCCCTAAAAAAGCGTAGACTCAGAGGTGACTTGATACAGGTCTTTAAGATTTTAAAGGGAATTGACAACATCAAAAGTGACAAAATTTTCACATTGAATGAGAATCAGACAAGAAACAATGGTCTCAAACTGTCCGGAAATAGATTCAATTTGGAAGTAGGTAGAAACAACTTTGCCAACCGTGTAGTTAATGAATGGAATAAACTTCCTGCACAGGTAGTGCAATGTAGTTCAGTTCGAAGCTTTAAGAATCATTTAAATAAATACCTAAGTAAGATGCTGTAATGATTATAATTTATCTTATATTATTTGTTCTTGTTTTGTTATCATTTGTCTGTCTGATTTTCATTTATTATTAGTTATATATCAATTTATTATTATTTACTATTTACCTGTTTGTTTATTATTTTAACTATACCTATGCATTTATTTATGTATTTCATTTGTTATTTACATTATTATAGTTTTTATTTATTATTTTATTATTAATTTTTTTTTTTTTTTTTTTTTTTTTTTTTTTTTGCATCCGACCTAGATATGGATCAAAAGGTCTCCTGTCGGCATGCTCCGCCTTTGTAATATGTGTGTGTGTGTGTGTATATATATATATATATATTATTTATATATATATACATATATATGTATGTATGTATATATATATATATATATATATATATATGTATGTATGCTTGTATGTATGCATGGATGTATGTATATATGTATGTATGTATGAGGAAGGTGGAAGAATAAGACAAGGGTATAGGACCGAGTTTATTCCTGACCGATTTCACTCAGAGCTTCTTCAGAGGAATGATACTCCTGGATGAAGCTGGCGGTATACATAGCAGACCCAACACCACAATCCCATCAACTAGGCAGGAAGATCACCTACCCAACTGGCATGAGGCAAAAATGTTAAGAAAAAGCCTAGCAAGGAGACAGAAAAAAGTAATTGATGCCCTATACATAGCTACCGAAGAGAACATGAATAAAAAAGTAGGAGACATAAAATGGTCAAAATACATAGCGAAATACGCAGCGATTAGGAGCAACACAAAGACAGCGCCGACTTAGATCGGTGGAGAAATATCCGATGATCTTTTGTCCGGCAGGTTTCACACTCACAACATTCTACATACACGTCAGTTTTCTCATTTTTACACTTTTACTTATTTGAGTACATGATCTGTGAAACACATTTTAATTTAATCGAATTTATTTTCAATAGATTAATTAATTATTCTGTCCACCCGCCCGCGTCCCCTGCCTAGTTGGTGGGATTGTGGTGTCGGGTCTGCTATGTATACCGCCAGTTTCATCCAGGAATGCCATTCTTCTGAAGAAGCTCTGAGCGAAGTCGGTCAGGAATAAACTCGGTCCGAGACCCTTGTCTTATTCTTCCACCTTCCTCAAACCTGTGTGTGTGTGTGTGTGTGTGTGTGTGTGTGTGTGTGTGTGTGTGTGTGTGTGTGTGTGTGTGTGTGTGTGTGTGTGTGTGTGTGTGTGTGTGTATGCGCGCGTGTGTGTGTGCGTGTATACATATATACATTCTCCCTTCCTTGCTCAACAACAGACATTCCCCTCTTGTTCAACGCCCCTTTCACCCCATCCATCCATCTCATCTTTGGTCGTCCCCTCATGTTCACTCCATCCATCTCTGTTTTTCACACTTCTTTTACTAATCTTTCTTCTCTCATTCATTCAATAACCGATATTTTGACGCAGCACGAATGGACGGAGAGGGATGGACGCCGATTGAATTAAACGTCCTTACTATAAATATGTTGTGACTTGCTGCATTATTTCTGACCCAGGGCAGTGGGCGGGATACAGAGATGACCATAATCTATGAGGAGCTAAGATGAGAGGGAGGAAAGGGTGGTGGATGGGAGTGGAATGGGTGGGAATGAAATGGATGGGAGTGGGTATATGCCTTTTGAGTTTGGCTACCTCCCTGATAAGGGGGAAAAAGCCTTTGGTATGTAGATAGAATATATGTATACATACATACATACATATATATATATATATATATATATATATATAGAGAGAGAGAGAGAGAGAGAGAGAGAGCGCTTGGTGAGCTGTAGAGACGATATCGTTCCCAATGGCTAGCCCGTTAATCCTGCAGCAGGTCAGTCTTATGCTCGTAGGAACATTCTGATGTCAGCTACATACATCCAAGCTTCACTGATATAAGCAGCCGAAAACTGCTCAGTAAACATGTTCATAACGCGACCCTTGAGACAGGAGCGTGGGAAAGAGGCGGATGCCAAATAACACCGTGTAACACATTTTTTGTTCCCCAGTTCTAAGTGTCATTTCTTGGTGGGTTATTATTATAATATATATATATATATATATATATATATATATATATTATATATATATATATACATACAATTTAATCAGAAGTTTTGGTTTGTGATCAGGACTTTGACATTTCAAAATCTTCATATTTTTCAAGAAAAAACATCTTTTTAAACTTATTAGTTCATATAATTAAATCAACAGAGTATATATTTATTTTGTGACACAAGCTTACCAGAAACAAACAAGTAAAAGCAATTGACAGTTATAAAGCAACTTAAACACGTCAGAAATGACTGGATTTCCTGGATTTGCGGTTGTAGTCCAGGTCGTACTCCCGCACCAGCGCCCTGATTCACAAACTAAACAATATACTAAAAGTTGCACTGATACGTTTTTCATGCTCCTTCTTCCCCTCCTCCTCCTTCTTCTCGTCTTTATCCTTCTCGTCCACCTCTTTCTCCTCCTCCTCTTCACCTGGGGCTTGACAATGATGACGATAACGATGAAAATTGGTGTCAGGGCCGAAGTGAGGATGTGAATGCTTGTTAACGATAGTTCATTAGGTCTGATATGGGATGCTGTCATTAACTCTTGTAGTTGGGTCATGGCTACCCCACGGAGAGCCATTCCCTCGTGTTGCTGTCGTTGTTGTTGTTGTTGTTGTTGTTGTTGTTGTTGTTGGTGGTGGTGGTGGTGGTGTTGTTGTTGTTGTTGTTGTTGTTGTTGTTGTTGTTGTTGTTGTTGTTGTTGTTGTTGTTGTTGTTGTTGTTGTTGTTGTTGTTGTTGTTGTTGTTGTTGTTGGTGTTGGTGTTGTTGTTGTTGTTGTTGTTGTTTGTCGTTGTCGTTGTCGTTGTCGTTGTCGTTGTCGTTGTCGTTGTCGTCGTCGTCGTCGTCGTTGTTGTTGTTGTTGTTGTTGTTGTTGTTGTTGTTGTTGTTGTTGTTGTTGTTGTTGTTGTTGTTGTTGTTGTTGTTGTTGTTGTTGTTGTTGTACAACAGAAAAGCCCTAAACCTCATATGGTCGCGTTATCCTTAAGATATTAAGGGGCTACCCGAGTCCTTGGTTACAAATACCAGACTGCTTTTGTTCTATTTCATCTATCGCCAGATTATAGTATTTATCTCCCTTGGGGTGATATAGAATTAAGCATATTAAACAGAAATAAAGTTTGTTTTCTGATGAAGGTGTCCATCAGCTCGCTATAGTCTGTATCCGATATAAAATCACTAATGATACAATGTTCTCATTATTTCTCTACTGTACTATCGAGAATTGTCGCTTTATGAACTATCTTAGAATAACTGATAAGGTTAAATTTTAGCCTTGAAATAGAGCAAAGAACTCAGTTTACAATCGTGCCTTTAAGAGTCCGTATTTTTAAACATTTCGCCAGACCTAGTGAGTACTTTCTGTTATTAGAAAATATAATCTTACCTGATTTTTTAGGTAAGTTTATCTGGATGATTAGATTATCTATAGAATATACTGGTAATAATCATAAGTATAGACAAGGAAGTTGGTAACATTTTAATTTCTTATGACAGGTTTTAGAAGTACAAATTTAAGGGTCTTGTATATCCACTAGACTTCTATTGGTTTGTCTATCAT
>NC_134782.1:12850225-12852725 GCF_046742065.1 Oratosquilla oratoria
ATCAATCATCTAAGACTCTCCTACCAACTATTCCCCTCTTCATCTCCCCTCTCCTTCCACCATTTCTCTTCCTCCTTCTACTTCTCTTTCTTTTCCTTCTCCCCCTCCCCTCTTCCTCCTACTCATTATTCTCTTCTTTCTCCTCCTATCTCTCTTTTTCCTCCTCCTACTTCTCTTCTTTCTCCTTCTACTTCTCTTCCTCCTTCTGTTTCTTTTCCATCTCCTCCTCTTACCCATTCTCCTCTTCTTCTTCCTCCTACTCATTATTCTCTTCTTTCTCCTCCTACCTCTCTTTTTCCTCCTCCTACTTCTCTTTTTTCTCCTTCTACTTCTCTTCTTCCTTCTGTTTCTTTTCCTTCTCCTACAACTCATTATTCACCTCTTCTTCCTACTTCTCTTATTCCTACTTCTACTTCTCTTCCTTCACCTCCTCCTCCTCCTCCTCCTCCTCCACCTCCTCCTCCTCCTCCTCCTCCTCCTCCTCCTCCTCCTCCTCCTCCTCCTCCTCCTGTCTGTCTCTTTTCACTATTCTCCTCTTATCTCCTACCTCTTTTTCCTTCTTGGTTCCTCTCGCCCTCCTCCTCCTCCCCCCTCACCCTTCCCTTCTCCTTTTCTCTCCTCATATCTTTACTTTTCTCCTTCTTTCTCTTTTTCTCCTCACCCTCTCCTACTCATCCTCCTCCTCTTCCTCCTTTCAGCCTCTTCCTTCTAACTTCCCCTCCTTCTATCCTCTTCCTCCTCCTAACTTCTCGATCTCTTCCTTCGCTTCCCTCCAACCCTTATTTTCCTTATCCCACAACCTCCTTCTACTCTTCCATCTCCTCCTTCAACTTCCACTCATTATTTTCCTTCAACTTCCTACAATTCCTCCTCTTCCTCCTCCTCCTCTTCCCACAACCTCCTTCCTGATTCATATTCTCCCTCAACATATTCCTCCTTCTTCTCCTCCTCCTCCTTCGTCTCCTTCTCCTCCTCCTCCTCTTCACGAACCCCTCCATGGGTACAAGTAATCAACCCACAGCTCAAAGCACAATCTACCTCCCGTGATCTTGTCTGGCGCATCGATGGAACACGCAGATAACTGGACGACAATGCGGCCAGTGTCTGAGTCGACGTTTTTGCTCCCTCCTCCTCCTTCCATCCCCACCCTCCCACGATCGACAGGTCCACCGGACGATAGATCGATATGAGAGACCTATAGACGGGATTACTGGCTGATAGAGCGAGATGTAAATCAACTCAACTGTAATACTGAATGATCGACTGCATGCTTTGTCGATTGTCCGGCTTATAGGTTAAAATGTAGGTCGACTTACAGGCCAGTAATACTGAATGATCGACTAAATGGTTCTCACCAACCGAATCTCAATTAGTCCAAGATGTAGATCGACAGTAACTGACTTCTGTTGGGCAAGTTGACCTAGAACCAATAGGCAGGCAAATCGATAAGATACTTTTGGTCTCTCAGTAAGTCGATCGATGGGTGGAACCTCGGTAAGGTCGACTCATACCGGTACACAAATAAGATATACAGACTTACCAAGTGTCGACTGTCAGTCAGACATCGACACGTTGATCGACCAGAGTGTGATTTTCATCCTTTTAGCCTATTAAAAAACCTACCATGAAAGTAAATAAGTCAATAAATTAACAGATAAATAAATAAACAAATAAATATATAGATAAATGAATGAACAAATTAATAAGTAAATAGATGAATAGATGAATATATAAATAAATAAATGAATAAACATAGATAAATATATAAATAAATAAATAAATAATACATGAATAAATGAATGAATAAATAGATATAATAAAACTCTTGAAAAAAAAGACTGGTTAGCAAACTAGATAAAATTCGACAGAAGAGCCTATCGACATGACCAAGTGACGTTCCCCCTGGGGGTGTTCTTAGATGGACACTCCCCCCCATCCCACCCCCACCCCCTGGGGTCGCAGAGCTTCCCTAGTGGAGCCACCAGTGGTAGTTAGTGGATCCTTAGGGATACATTTCAGTGTTGACTTTGTTTCCGATATGGAACACACAAATAAAGAAGTTGAGAGCATTTGACCTCGTGATCCTCATTCTAGCTTCTGGAGTTCCCAAGAATCTTCGAAAGCTTCCATGAAACCCAAAATGTCCAAAACTAGAATCAGTTAGTAGATGTCATTCGCTTTTAAGTAAGTTTATTTGGCATTGCATCAGTATACATGAAGTGCAGATAATGAAAAGAACAAATAGTTCGAAATAACAATTACAATTACCGGGGATAACACAAAATAGCCTGTAAGCTTATTTCCATTATGGTCCTCAGTTTCCGAAGGAGCTTGAAGCGGTGAAGAAATAGTACAACAAAAAAACGAACCTCTCCGAAATCAGGTCGGAAACCACGGCACTAGACAGACAAGCGGACGGACACCGTCGACCGACAAACAGGTGGAACAAACGTCCACCGGACACCGTCTCCCACCGACAAGATCCCGAACTCCAGCTGAT
>NC_134782.1:12857725-12862725 GCF_046742065.1 Oratosquilla oratoria
AAAATGAAGAAAATGAAGATGTAGAAGATAAAGATGAAAATAAAGATGAAGATAAAGACAAAACTAAAATTGAAGTTTAATGTGAAGTTAAAGACAGAAACAAAGGGAAGAGCAGCAGGACAGAAAACGGTGTAGGTGGAGGAGGAGGAGGAAGAGGAGGAGGAGGAGGAGGAGGAGGAGGAGGAGGAAGAGGAGGAGGAGGAGGAGGAAGAGAGGAGGAGGAGGAGGAGGAGGAGGAGGAAGGTGAAGAGAAATAATAGAAGAAAAGTACCCAGTGTGTTGACTGGGCAGGAACAAGCCCACCGACCGAGCAACGACAAGACAGATCCTTCTTCCAAGCAGAGCACTATAGACCAAAGCGGAGCAAGATTCCCCTCCCCCCAAATCTTCCTCCTACTCCTCCTCCTCCTACTCACCTTCTTTCTTCTCCTCCTCCTCCTCCCTTTCCTCCTCCCCCCCTTCTCGTCGTACTCCTCGTCTTCCTCCTCGTCCTCCTACTCCTCTACTTAGAGTCAATGAGACATCTGATCAGTAGCAGATCCAACCCTGATTTAACATATTGTGTGTGTGTGTGCGTGTGCGTGTGCGTGTGTGTGTGTGTGTGTGTGTGTGTGTGTGTGTGTGTGTGTGTGTGTGTGTGTGTGTGTGTGTGTGTGTGTGTGTGCGTGTATGTACGTGTGTGTGTGCGTGTATGTACGTGTGTGTGTGTGTGTGTGTGTGTACGTGTACGTGTGTGTGCGTGTGTGTATGTGTGCGCACGCGGGGTGGAGATTGCACAATCAAAGGTGGAGATTGGACAATCAAAGAAAAGAGCAGTTCCAAGAGAGAAAAAGAGAGGAAAGAGTGTGTGCTAAAGAGGAAGGGGAACCATTCTAGTTGACTATCACTAATCCAATAATAACCAAAGCTAGAAAAATCATAACGACATCAATATGTACTGGTATGACTATCTTAATTAATAATTAAGTTGAAAAGGAGGAGAGGCCCCCTACCTACCCTCTCTTCCCACTTTCCTTCTTTGTATCTGTCAGATTATCTGACCATCTTGCTCGTGGGCGAGTGATGGGGTCATTTGCACCCTACGCCACCACGCTCCCTTCAGTCTCCTCCTCCTCCTCCTCCTCCTCCTCCTCCTCCTCCTCCTCTTCTTCTTCTTCTTCTTCTTCTTCTTCTTCTTCTTCTTCTTCTTCTTCTTCTTTTTCTTCTTCTTCTTCTTCTTTTTCCTCTTCTTCTTCTTCTTCTTCTTCTTCTTCTTCTTCTTCTTCTTCTTCTTCTTCTTCTTCTTCTTCTCTTCTTCTTCTTCTTCTTCTTCTTCTTCTTCTTCTTCTTTTTCTTCTTCTTCTTCTTCTCTTCTTCTTCTTCTTCTTCTTCTTCTTCTTCTTCTTCTTCTTCTTCTTCTTCTTCTTCTTCTTCTTCTTCTTCTTCTTCTTCTTCTTCTTCTTCTTCTTCTTCTTCTTCTTCTTCTTCTTCTTCTTCTTCTTCTTCTTCTTCTTCTTCTTCTTCTTCTTCTTCCTCCTCCTCCTCCTCGCCCTCTTCTTACTCCTCCTCCTCCTTCCCCTCCTCCTCCTCCTCCTCTTCCGCCTCTTACTCCTCCTCCTCCTCTTATTCCTCCTCTTCCTTCTTCTCATTCTCCTCCTCCTCCTTCTCTTACCCCTCTTACTACTCCTTTTCTTCCTCCTCCTCCTTTTCTTACTCTTCCTTCAAACCTCCTTCCAAGGAGGGTTCCAGTTTCAAGGTGGAACTTATATCGAGGGTCACTGAAAGACCACCAAGGACTGAACCAGAAGACCTTCAGACTTACGAGTCAACATCGACGCCCAACGGATCACAGCGACGCACAAGAGAGAGTGAAAATGATACTCTTTATGGGTTCTATATTGCTTCATTTGTTTCTTTTCCCCTGTCTCGTCGGTCCGGACGACCGAATACTGGAACTGGAGGGCCCAGACCAGAGTGAATCCCTGGATGAAGAGAGACTTTTCCTTGTAACAGAAGCCAAACGGAGGCCTTCGACTTCGGTGCCGAGAGCTTGAGAACTCCTTCAAGAGTCCTCATTGGTTATGGCATCAAAAAGGCGTTGCGCCTTGACGAAGCCTAGGTGACACCTTCCTGATACAATTAGAGCAAGATCGTCCGCGTAAGACAAATCTTCGCAACCACCAGACAGAAGGAGCTCCAGGACGTTGAACCGGGCTGACCTGAGGACATCACCCAGCAGCGTGGCGTTCTTCAGTGCCCTAACCTCCGACAAGTGACCATGAGAACGCACCCGCACCGTTCGATGACCGAGATAGTCTTCGATCCGGTTCAGTAGTCTGCCACGATCACCTTTGCGAATTAGTTTGTCCAGTATCGCGAGGTGACTGACATATTCGAACTTCTTTTCTAACTCCAAGAAAACCGCGATGGAAGGGGCGCCACTGAATGAACTGAAGAGAGGTCACCAACTTGTGTCATTGCCTTTGCAAGATCTAGCTTTCACAGCTGAGCACCATTTCCTCAGCCGTCTTACCCATGCAGCTAAGACGGAAAATAAAACGGTAAGCACCATGTTCCTGGGCGTAATGGCCGCCTATTCCCAGACGGTTGGAAGGTGCCCAATCCTCTAAGACGCGTTGACGACCAGGAAAAACCCAGTGCCACCTGTTGGCCCCAAATGAGATGGACTTAGTAATCAGGTCTTCCCCAGGAGATGTGTTAAATATGGTCTTGTGCATGGACCTTGGCTCCTTTAGCGTGAAGAGTACGTCTCTGCTGGCTCGGCCTGGACGGCCAAATGACCGGACCAGGCGCAGAGAAGTCAACGGCGACTGACTTGGGTCAACCTAGGTCAATGGTTGACCGAGAAGCGGAACAAGGAGTTGTGACATTTGTGGACAACACGGGGAAACAAGGACAGGACTCAAAGACTCCCAAGGCAGACACTACGCAGGTATATTTCCATAACTATTTTTCCTGTAGTCTCTCTGAGGAAGGACTTCTGTCCGAAACGTTAGAGCAATACTCACAGAAATCCCAGAAAATCGCTCATACCCTGATATCGCCTCCTCTCTCCTTGCTTCCCACTCCTCGCTCCTCCCTCCTCCCCCCTCCTCCCCTATCTCTCCTCCCTCCTCCCTCCTCTATTCTTCCTCCTCCCTCGTCCCTCCTCCCTCTTCCCTCCCCCCTATTCCTTCTTCCCTCTTCCCTCTTCCCGTTTCCCTCCTCCCTCCTCTTTCCTCTCTCCTCTTCCCTCTTCATTCCATCTTCCTCCGACCTCTTTCCTCCCTCTTTCTTCCTTCCTCTGCCTTCCTTCCTCCACTCTGACCCTCCCGCCTCCCTCCTTACTACATCCTCTGTCCTCTCTCCTCTGTCCTCCCTTCTCCTTCTTCTCTCCTCCCTCCTTTCACCTCCCTCTTCCCTCCTCCGTCCTCCCTCCTCACTCTGCAAGTCTTTGCTATGGATTGCCGATCTTATCACATGATTGGCCAACAACCTCCTACCTCTGGCATCCTCCTTCTCCCTCCCTTCCTCCTTCCCTCTTCTCCTCTCCTTGTTTATGTTCATCATCGTCTTTTTTTTTTTTTTTTTTTTTTGCTTCTTTTCATGTCTCCTCGTCTTCAGTCTTCTTGGTCTTCTTCTTTCTATTTTTTTCTTTGTATTCGTCTTTTTTTTTTTCCTGATCATCTTCCTATCGTTAGTTGTATATCTCTTCCTCTTTTTTTCCTTCTTTTTTCATTCTCTTCTTTGCCGTCTATTCTATTTTATTTTTCTCTCTCTTCTCTGTCGTCTATTCTTTTTTCTTCTTTCCATTTTTCTTCATCTTTTTCCCTCTATTCCATCTCCCTGTTCGTTCTTTCCTCGATTTTCTTTTCCCTTTTTTTTTTTTCTTGATTCTGTCTTTTTCATTTTTTCATTTTTACTTTTTCATTCCTTTTCTTTTCTTTCAATTTTTATTCATTGTTTCACCTTTTTCCCTCTCCTTATATTTCTTTTACTTCATCTTCTTTTTCTTTTCCCTCTCCTTTTTCCTCCTCTTCTAAGCTCTCTGTTGCAGTATCCTGCTCTATAAAAACATTTCCACTTCACTTGCTGTTTGTAGTGAAGATAAGATCACCACTTGTATAAGCTTCTTGCCATCACCACAAACAAGAATGTCAACAAGCTCCTCATCACAGTGTCTGTTCTTAACATCATCACTTCCATCACTCCCACACGGCAAATCACTAAGAACGATGATGACAGTGATGTCATCATAAATGTTAGTTTTATTTTTTTTACAATTTAGCTTGTTAAATATGAATTGGGTACTACCAGGCCCTTTCCTACAGCGTGGAAATTTTATTCATTTTCTTAGCAACCTATCGGTGGAAGAAGATCGTTGTCTTGAGACTGAACGCTTATCCGTGTGGCATTCCAACTCTCAGCAAGCATATCTAATTTTCTATGCTAACGACAGACTATTATATTCAGCCGAGGGGCTCCTTTAAAGTATACAAGGATTAGTTAACTGCCTTTATTTAAATCGCTCGGTTAACAAGTTTAACGAAAAATGGGGAGCCCTCCTAGGTTCAGACATATACTAGAGCGTTGTGATAATAATTTTCATCTACTGTATGTATATATTATATATATATATATATATATGTATATATATATTATATATACATATATATACATATATATACATATACATATATATATATATACAATATACATATATATATATATATATATATATATATATATATATATATTTTTTGCAAATAAATCACTTGAACACGTGATCAGAAATATGCTGGTAACCACTTAAGAAAAAGAAACACAGAAATCCCAAGCGCTTTCGTGTAATTCACATCCTCAGGGGAGAATACAGACAAAAGTACAATACAAAGACAATATAAACGGAAAAGTGTAAAACTAGGAGAGGTGACAAGGCGTCATACGAAAAAATATAGGAGAGGTCACAAGGCACCACACGGAAAAATTAGGAGAGGTCACAAGGTCACACACGAAACCAT
>NC_134782.1:12875225-12937725 GCF_046742065.1 Oratosquilla oratoria
TATATACATATGTCTATATATATATATATGTATATATATATATGCAACGTAACCACTTAAGAAAATAAACAAACGGAGCTGAGCGCTTTCGTATATTACATCTTCAGTGTAAATTACAAAGAAAGAGGGTACAGCAAACATAATATAGTATGACAAGAGTATAAGGAACTACACTAGGAAAGGTGGACGAATTGTCCGGGCGTGGGTCACACGTCCAGCATTCTTACATTTTGTAATTATTGGCTATTTCCTTACAAATATAATTATCAATTTTGTACAATCCTAAGTTAAGGTTAAAGTTGTTATCATTTGTGATTTTAATCAGGCAACTTTCAATTAAATTTCTTTCGACAAAATTATTGTTGAAAGTAATCACTCTAGCGTTTTCCCAGTTGATAGGGTGATTAAAAGTGCTTAAATGTTTAAAAATGGCACTTGACTCATTCCCGTCTTTGACACATTTCTTGTGTTGTTTTATCCTGACAGAAAGATCTTTTGCCGTTTGGCCGATATAGAATTTATCACATATTTTGCAAGGAATTTTGTACACACAGCCTTTTTGGCAATTTTTAGAATTATTAATTAGGTATTGTTTGATAGTGTTATTGTTTCTGAAGGCTACATTGATATTAAAATTCTTGAGTAAATGGAAACAATAGTTAAGTTTTCTTGGTAAGGTAAAACTACTAGGTTATTATGGACTTTGAATTTGTTAGGCTGAGAACTGTAATAAGTTTTCCTTGCAAAATTGTAACAAACATCAATGAAATGTTTAGGATATTTCAATCCAAAACTAATATCGTAAACATTTCTTATTTCCTCATCAATGTACTCGGGACTGCAGACCCGTAAAGCTCTAAGGAACATTGATGAGAAAACCGATCTTTTTACATTATCAGGGTGGGAAGAATAGTAATGGATGTATGAGTTTACATTAGTTGGTTTTCTATATACACTAAATGTAAGGTTTCTTTACGATGGATATTGACGTCTAAAAAGGGTAGCGCACCATCATTTTCCACTTCAACCGTGAATTTGATAGACTTGACTAGGTTATTAATTTGTTTGAGGAATTGTGACTCATCTAAATGATCAGGCCATAGACAAAGAATGTCATCGACATAACGTAGCCAAATTATTCCTGGTGGAATTATTTGACTTAAAATCTTGTTCTTAAAGAATTCCATATATAAATTGCTGAGCACGGGAGAGAGACAATTTCCCATTCTCATACCAAAAGTTTGACCATAATACTTATCATGAAATTTGTAATCTTTAATGCAAAGTTCGATTAATTGAATAATGCTATGGGTCGGGAATGGCAGTATATGTTTGTCTAGTTCAACTTAAAGGAATTCTATGAGATCAATTCTTGGAACTTTTGTAAATAATGACACTATATCACAACTGATTAATTTAAAATTGTAATTAGGCTACATATTGCTAAATTTGTCTAGGATATTAGAGTTATTAGTTATATGAGAGTTGGATAAAGTGCCGACTAATGGACTGAGAATTGTTACAAGCCATTTAGAAAGTTTATAGAAGGCTGATCCTACGAACGAAATGATGGGTCTAATAAGATTATTTAGTTTATGAGTTTTGATCAAACCATACGGTAAAGGTGGACATATGGAGGTGAATTTCTTTATTTGATCATTATAGTCCTAGAAAATGTACTTGATCTTCTTGTTATAATTACTATTAACCGACTCCATTGGGTTATTTTTAAGTTGAATGTAGGTACTAGTATCATTTAGTAAATTATACATTTTGTTAAAATAGTCCTGCTTATTTAAGATAACAATCACCCTTGATTTATCAGCCTTAGTAATATGGAGGTCACTGTCATTTTTCCATATTACTAAGGCTGATAAATCAAAGGTGATTGTTATCTTCGTAAGATAAATTTCATCATTCTCCTCTGTACTGATTCTAGTAAATTGATATTCACTCTATAGGACGGAGACCGAAACTATACTGCATAGTCATGGATGGGTCTAAATAACGCTAGAGATTGATGATTACCTCTGCACTTTTATTCATAACTGTCCTAGCAATGAAACCTAATGTTCTGTTAATTTTACCGTATTCCTGGCACTAATGCACTGTTTCCTGGATTTAAGGTCAGGACTCACTAGAACTCTCAAGTTTCCCTCGTACAGTTTTCTCTAGAAACGTGTTATCTAAGCTATATCTGTTTCCGGGCTGTGTGGCCCACCAGCCTGGCATGTCTTGTAAGTCTTGTAGTCAGGTTTAGGTGTTAACACCTAATGGGATACACCACTCCTACATCTCTGCCCGAGGCTCACGTATTGGAAATGGTCTGCGATCGAGTTCGTTGCCGCAACTCGTGGGATTGGGCCCTGTGTGAGTGGGAGGCTCATCTGAGATCTTGTCCAGGAATTTGTCTAGACTCCTCTTGAAAGCCTCCGTAGTGACTCCTGTTAGCTCCCTTATATCTCTTGGGAGACAGTTGAAGAGTCTGAATCTAGCATAGATGAACCTTTCATCTGGATCGTCCTCAGTCGCTGGACGCAGCTAATTATGGACCTTCTTGCGTAGGTCCTACCAAACCTGGGGCTATGTTGCCCTTTAATACTACCTCCTGTGTGTGTGTGTGTGTGTGTGTGTGTGTGTGTGTGTGTGTGTGTGTGTGTGTGTGTGTGTGTGTGTGTGTGTGTGTGTGTGTGTGTGTGTGTGTGTGTGTGATGGGTTTCGTGCTGTCCCCTCCATTGTTTTTAGACGTAATTCACAATGTAGCGCTCTCTGAGTCTCTACAGTGAAAAGAGCATGAGAATTCTCAGCCTCACCCAGTAGTTTAGGGAGTCCCTGCCTAAGCTCCTCATGAATACCCTCTGGGCCTGTTGGGTCTTGTATCTCCTTGATTTTGTTTGGAGACCATAGCTAGCATACATACTCCAGCTTTGATACTACCAGGTCTTCCACAGAGGTGACAAGTGCTCAGGCTTCCTAGTCTTAAATTTCCTAAGTATCCACCCACTTACAGTATTTTACGAACAGTACTGGTGGTGTTCTTTGAAGCCACAGTCATCACTCATCCACAAACCCAGGTCTTTGTTTCATTTTTTTTTTTTTTTTTTAGATTTTCGTTTGACCTATATCTTATCAGTTCATATATATTGTTGTTGAACACCTTGTTGTTTTCACTTGACCTCTTGTATTCTGCCCCCAGATCTTTATGTAATCTTTCGGAATTCTCTCTGGTTGTGATTTCTCGAGAGATCCAGGTATCATTCGCGAACGAGGACACTTTGGATGAACTAGCCCCCTGGTCTATGTCACTTGTCATGACCAGGAAGAGCAGTGGGCCAAGCACCGAGCCCTGTGGTACTCCACTGATTACACTGGTTTACAGAGAAATTGAGGCAAGCATTGAAATATTTTAATAGCCTAACAAGCCCACCGGCTGCGCCGGCCCGGCTATGCCGGGGGCCTTGGCCTGCGGCGCTGCGCCTTAGGCGCGGGCGCTGCGCGCCCTGGGCTACGCCCCTTTTTTGGAAAATAAAATATCAAAATCATATTGCTTTTTATTTCTTGTCAACATCTAGCTGTTCTCGCAAGTCCTTCGAGTTCTTCTTCTTCGAGTTCTTCTTCTTCTTCTTCTTCTTCTTCGAGTTCTTCTTCGAGTTCTTCTTCGAGTTCTTCGAGTTCTTTTTCGAGTTCTTCGAGTTCTTCTTCGAGTTCTTCGAGTTCTTCTTCGAGTTCTTCTTCGAGTTCTTCGAGTTCTTCTTCGAGTTCTTCGAGTTCTTCTTCTTCGAGTTCTTCTTCTTCGAGTTCTCCTTCTTCTTCGAGTTCTTCATCTTCGACTACTTCGAGTTCTTCTTCGAGTTCTTCGAGTTCTTCGAGTTCTTCTTCGAGTTCTTCGAGTTCTTCTTCGAGTTCTTCGAGTTCTTTTTCGAGTTCTTCGAGTTCTTCTTCCTCTTCTTCGAGTTCTTCGAGTTCTTCTTCTTCGAGTTCTTCTTCTTCTTCTTCTTCTTCTTCTTCTTCTTCTTCTTCTTCTTCTTCTTCTTCTTCTTCTTCTTCTTCTTCTTCTTCTTCGAGTTCTTCCTCTTCTTCTTCTTCGATTTCTTCGAGTTCTTCTTCTTCACCGTAGTTGGCGGTGTTACCGATTTACCACCAAACGCGAAGGGTCAGTTTATTTTTTACTTATATAGATTTTGAGATGCTGATTTCAAATTTGCAACCAGTTTTCACTCATCACCTCTAATTTTTTAGATATACATGTACACAGGTAGATAAATATGTACATACATTCAGGGCTACCAGATGTGTCCTATGTAGGACAATATGTGTTTTTAATTAGAAATTATAGGATTTTTTTATATATAGAAAATTTACATGTCCTATTTTTACTAAAGCATCTGGCAACCTTGACATGCAATTCGGGTGACTACACCAGTAGCCTACTGGCGGTGAGAGCAGATTATTGCTGTTCGATATTCATGTTACACAACCATTTTATATGTTGGGTACATGTTTATATTATGATTTTGCGACAATTCACATAACCATATATATGATCAATGCTAATTTTGTTTTTCAGCGCTGATACATATCTCTACAATACTTTAAAACATCGAAAATGTATCAACAAGGCAAATTCATTCTGCTACGTGTGTAGGGATTTCACGACAGTTGCACAGCGCCGAACAATTACTTCCCTCCTGAGAATTGCTTACTTTCATTATTTTGACTGTAAAATTTGAGATCAGGACAAATCCTGGGCCCCACACATCTGTTGTAAACCCTGCTACAATGGACTAACTGCATGGTTTAACGGCAACAAAGTGGCCTTCAATTTTGCTATCCCGATGGTCTGGAGAGATCCATGAACCCATGCAGATGGTTGTTATTTTTGTCTAACAAATATAACTGGTTTCAATACTTCTAGGAAAAAAAAATCAAATATCCCAACCTTCCCTCAGCTGAGACCTATTCCTCAGTCAGATGATCTCCCTGTCCCTACACCTCCAGTAAATAAGGATCTTCTTCCTTCATCAGACGAAGAAATGCCTTCAGGGGAAGAATCCGCCGAGTCAATCTCTTCTGAAGGTAATGTCTCTGTTAATTCAGGAGCAAGTGGCAACGAGCCTCACTGGATCACGCAGGAAGACCTGAATGACCTTGCTCGTGATTTGTATCTATCTAAACAGCAGTCAGAGCTCCTGGCATCCCGGTTTAAGCAGTAGAACCTGGTCAAGGCAGATGTAAGGGTCACTAGTTTCAGGACACGGAACAAAGACCTCGCTTCATCATTCGACATGGAAAACAGGTTGTGCTACTACACAAGTGTCTCTAGATTGTTCACCTTCTTTGGTTTCCCACACAATGCCTCAGACTGGCATTTTTTCATAGGCGCTTCCAAGCAAAGTCACTAGGCTGTGCTCCTGCACATTGGGAATAAATACCCCAGCAATCCCATTGTCCATTCAGTCCATCTGAAGGAGTTATATGATAATATGGAGCTCATTTTAGAAGCTGTCAAGTACAACCAGTACCAGTGGAGTCTATGTGGTGACCTCAAGGTCATTGGGCTCATTATGTGTATGCAAGCGGGCTTCACAAAGTACTATTGCTTTCTCTGTGCCTGGGATAGTCGGGCTGTATCTAAGCACTACAAGCAAGGACTGGGGGTCTAGGAGCACTTTCGTGCCTCGTGAACACGATGTCCAAGAAATTCCTCTGGTGGACATGAACAAGATCCTTCTTCTTTCTCTTCATATTAAGATTGGTTTAATGAAAATTTTCGTGAAGGCCATGGACAAAAATAGCGCTGCCTTCCAACATTTGTGTACTCTCTTCTCAGCTCTGAGTTCTGTTGAGCTCAAGGAGGGCATCTTCATCGGACCTCAGATCAGAGAGGTGCTGAAGGAGCTTCTTACCTCAGAGGAACTGATACCATGGGAAGCATTTAAGTCAGTCTGCAATGGCTTCCTTGGTAACACATGGCTGTCTTATGAGGATATGGGGTGCCAAATATCACTCAAAATTCACTTTCTCCACTCCCACCTTAACTTCTTCCCTGTAAACCTCGGGGCAGTGTGATGGGCATGGAGAAAGGTTCCACCAAGATGTTACTAAGATGGAGATCAACTAGCAAGTCAAGTGGAACCTCAGTGTGATGGGGGACTTCTACTGGATGCTTTTGCGTGATATCCTGGAGGCGAAGTACACAAGATCATAAAAAGAAATCACTTCTAGCTGTCTGCTGTACTATGATTTGTGTGTATTGTATTATACAAATAATTTAGTTACATCAATGGTCTGTATCTATGTTGTTTTTTTGTAATATGCCTTTGTAACAGATGTAATAAACACATTATAATTTGAATCTGTATGTGGTATAATTAAAAGGGATATGTGAAAGCAAAAAAACTAGAGGTGATAGACCAAAACTGTTCAGAAATTTGAATTCACCATATATAAATTAGGATTAAATACCTATTCACATTCTTGCCTTAGAGCAAAAATGTAAGCCAGTGTTATCGTTGAGTTTTTGTTTTTTTTTTATTTTTTTTTTTTTTTTTTTTTTTTTTCTTTTGACTCATCCACTATTACTTTCTGCTCTCTATCACGAGAAGTCCATGGAGCCTAAGTCACAGTTTTTCCAGCACTGCCCATATCCTTCACTTTGTGTAGCAGTACCCCGCGATCTATCCTATCAAACACTTTGACAAAGTCTTGGTAGACTATATCAACGTTTCCTCCGTTGCTCACATTGTCTATAATGTTGTGGTGGTTCAGGAGTTGCGTTTCTGGATATAACTTTTCACTTTTTTCTCGGAATCCCTTCATGGGAATGCCCGAGCTTTATATATTTATCTTGTTTCATTGTTGAGGCTTTTCTTTTTTATTTGTTTATTTGTCTTTTACCATTTATCTATTTATTTGTTTATTTTATGCGATGAAATCATTTTCTTGTTCTAACTAGATTCGCCCACATTGGTTGAGGGCCACAATCACCAAAGAAAATAATTTTTAGATAATCAAGTTTAGAGAAAATAAAATAGTTACAGGGGTAACTATAATTTTATGAGAACTAAACAAAAATTTGTTTGTGTAGGTAATTAATTGTTTTTTACTAATGTCTACTTATCTACTTTGTAGCCAAATAATTTTCTCTTGAACAGTTTATGATTCATTATGATTTGATTTGTTAAAATAATGCAGTGTAAATCCAAAATAGCCACAAATCGTTATTTTATAGAAAAAATATTGCACTAGATCTTTGTAGCTCTAAACATAGCCACATTTATTGCGCATACTTGTGTATAAAATTTAACACTGTATGGACCATATAATAGATTGATCAAATGAGGCATATCGGATAATTTTGCATTGAAGTCTTCGCTATGTCCACAAAAAAAAACACAACATTAAATGCGTCTTGATGTCTTGAAGAACTGATTAACATAATACTCTGACTTCTGCCAAAATTGCTAATTTCACATATACGACCTCTAAATTTGGCGAATTTTGGGCAATTTTACGTTTTATAGCAAACAGTTCCAAAATGTTTCATGTCATAAACTGCAATTTGAAATAATACTACAATAGTACTTTTCATTGTCAGATTTCTTAAAATCAATTTCCATGTATTTGAAAAGTAATTAAGGAAGAAGATGGAGGGAAAATGAACATGAACTGGATGTTGAGAAAAAGATTAAAGACGATGATGTTTGTTAGAAAACAAAAGAGGATATAAAAGAAAAGAGGAAAAAAGTAAGAGAAAGAAAGGAAAGAGAGAAGGAGAAGAAGGGAGAGCAAAGTGAAGAAGGAGAAAAAGAAAGGGATGGACAAGGAAAAGGAAGACAAGACGAAAGGGAAGGACAAAGAGAATAAAAAGGAAAAAGAGGAACAGGAAGAAGAGGACAAAGTGGAGAAGGGAAAGGAAAAGAAGGAGAAAAAGAAAGAAAAGGAAAAGGAAAAGGAAAAGAAGACGAAAGGGAAGGACAAGGAGAATAAAAAGAAGAAAAAGGAATAGGAAGAGGAGGACAAAGGGGAGAAGGTGAACACACACATACACACACACACACACACACACACACACACACACACACACACACACACACACACACACACACACACACACACACACACACACACACTTTCGTCGGATGGACGGCGAGAATTGGAGTTCCGAGGAAAAAGCTAAATCTACGTGGATCTCAACGTCAAGGAAGTACCTTATTGTATTTATAGGAAAGGGGAAAGCTCGTGGTGTAATAGGAAGATGATAAAAAAAAGAAGAAGGAGAGGGATTACTGAGGGAAATGGAAGGAAATGAGGAAGGGGAGGACTTGGTCCAAGAGGCCAGGCGTCTTGTAAACAAACGAAGGACTGAGGATTTTCAAGAAGGGATTAACAAAAATGTAAAGATTAGGAATATAGATGAGAGCAGCACAATGGAAGGTGAAGATAATAATTTCCATGGATTTAATGAGGGGGGGGGGATACCAACCTCCCCCGATTAGCAAGACTAGAGGAAAAAACTTGAACAAATGACCGAACTGTGGGAGAGTAGGTTCGGTAACATAGCAAAGATTGCGCAGAGAGTTGAAAAATTGAAAGAACTAGAGAAGGTGAACAAAAACTTAACTAATGAAATAGAAGAACTAAAAAGACAGTTAAAAGAAGTAAAAGAGGAGAATGAGGAATTAAAGAGGAATAATAAAGACAATAAAGAGGCCATAACAAAAGAAACACAGGGCTAGAAAACAATCTGGAACTAAATGAGGAAAAATACATGAAAAGAAATGAACAATGTAGAAAAGGAAGATTGATGTATGAAAAAACAAACTTTGATAAAATAAGAGAATTCTTTCAAAAAGAAAACTGGGAAGGAATATACAAAGAAGAAACAACAGTGGAAGAGAAATGGAATATTTTGACAAAAATTTATAAAAATAAAAGGAGTGGAAAAGTATGTCCCAAGACAAAAACAAGAAAAAGAATATGTAAAGTGCTGGTACAATAAAAGTTATAGGGAGTCAAAAGACAAAAGAGATAAAGTCTGGACCAAATGGAAGAAATACAAAAGACCTGAAAAATGGAAAACATATATTTGTTATAGAAATGAATATGTACAAGTGTGCAGAGAGGAAAAGAGAAAATATGAAAAAGATGTCATAGAAAAATGTAAAGATCAACCAAAATTATTTTACAGATTTGTAAACAACAAACTGAAAAACAAACAAGATTTGGAGAAATTAAGACAAGGAGGAGTTGAATACACAGAGGAAATGGAAATGGCAGAAATTATGAACAAGCATTTTAAATCAATGTTTACAAGGGAGAACATACAACCGGAAGAGATCGAATGGAAAGAGAAAGTCCCCCCTATGAAAGAAATAGAAGTAACAAATAATGAAATAATGAAACACTTGAGTAATCTTGATGTCAGAAAATCGCATGGACCAGATGAAATAGCAAACTGGATTCTGAAAGAATGCAGGAATGAACTGGCAGACAAAAAACATAGCATGATAAACAGTTCATTGAAAGAAGGAAAAGTTCCAGAAAATTGAAAAAAAAGCAAATATGGTACCTATATATAAAGGGGGAAATAAAGAAGACCCTACCAACTATAGACCAGTCTCTCTAACAAGTACAATAGCAAAAATTTGTGAAAGAATTGTCAAAAGTAGATGGGTAAAATATTCAGAAAAAAACAACGTGCTAAATTCAAGGCAATTTGGATTCAGACAAGGACGATCATGCGTCACCAATTTAATGTTTCTATTCAAGACTAATAGATATAATACAAAAATGAGATGGATGGGCTAATTGTGCATTTCTAGACCTAAAAAAAACTTTTGACAAAGTACCACATAAGAAGTTGCTTAAGAAAATAGAAACTGAAGGAGGAATACAGGGCAAACTGCTTAAATGGATGGAAGACTTTTTGCAAGAAAGAAAAATGAGAGTAGTGATAAGAGACAAACACTCAAAATGGGATGAAGTAATAAGTGGTGTTCCACAAGGAACAGTTCTGGTCCCAATAATGTTTGCTATATATATTAATGATATGGATGAAGGAATTGAAAGCTATATGAGCTTCTTTGCAGATGATGCAAAACTACTAAAAAAAAGTGAACACGGAAGAAGATTGTGAATCACTACAGAGTGATCTAGATAAAGTCTGGGAATGGAGTAGGAAGTGGTATATGGAATTTAATACTAAAAAGTGTAGTATAATGGAATTTGGAAAAAGCAAAAACAGAATAACAGGAGCATATAAATTGGGAGAAGAAGGATTAAAAAAAGTTGAAAATGAGAAGGACCTGGGAGTCATTGTTATGAATGATATGTCACCTGAGAAACATATAAATAAGATTTTTGGAGAAACTTATAATTTAATAAGAACAATAAAAATGGCATTTACATACCTGGATGAAGAAATTGTGAAGAAAATACTAATCACTCTGATAAGACCAAGATTAGAATATGCAGTAACGATGTGGTCACCAAGTACAAAAAAACGTACAAAAAAAATTGAAAGAATACAAAGAGCAATTACAAATTTGGCACCAACACTCTCAAAACTATCATATGAAGACTAGCAAAACTTGAGCTACAGACACTAGAGCAAAGAAGAGAGAGAGGAGATTTGATAGCTATTTACAGAATCATGAAAGGCATAGAAATTATTGATAGAGAGGATCTAATAAAATGGGATGATAAAAATACAAGAGGACACGGAAAGAAAATCAAGAAAGACAGCTATAGAAGAGATCTGAAAAAGAACAGCTTTCCTCACAGAGTAATAGACAGTTGGAACAAGTTAGATGAGAAAGTGGTGTGTGCAAAAGCAATACATGAATTTAAAAATAGTTTAGATAAGATGAGATATGAAGACGGGACATCACGAGCATAGCTCCTCTTCCCGTAAAATACAACTAGGTAAATACAACTAGGTAAATACACACACACACACACACACACACACACACACACACACACACACACACACACACACACACACGCACACACACACACAGAGAAAATGAAACTAGTAAGAAAAAATAGGAAAATTCAACGTGTATATTCTTTCTCTCTGTGTCTGTGTTTGTGTGTGTATGTGTGTGTGTTTGTGTGTGCGAGACGATAATCAGGAATATTCAGATTCGTGTATAGTCTTACTCATGAATAGTTCAAGAGTTCCTAAACACATTTGGATGATTGCTAGTAGGAACATGGACCCGCGCAAAATGAGTTATTCAGGCCAAGGTAAAACGAATACTATAAGGTACGTTGAGCACCCCCCGCCCTCCGCGCACCTCCACCGTGACGTCATAGGAAATCCAGAGAGGGAGAGGTGAAAGAAAATGTAAATTTTAAAGAAAACCATCTGTATGTATGGTAAACTTTAAAATTACACTATGATGTTCACATAATACTGAAATTACTCAGTATCACTTTCTTATCCTCAAATTATCAGTATCTGAGATACGACCGCCAGAAAAGTTATAATTTTTTTCCATGCTTTCACATTAGGTGGATTATATTAATATGGCGAGTTATCAGATGGGATGATATGTCAATTTATATGTTGATCTTGTAGATGAGAAAGATATTATATTGTTGATACACACCAACTAGCTGAATATAAACCCAGTAGTAATGACACATAAAAGCATCATATGGTTTTAATTATATTACATTTTGGATTTGCGTGGGTTTCCATATCTCCTCAAACGTGGATTTTATATGTAGACCTTTATTTTCACCAAGCTCAGTTATGTTTTAACCGAATTCTTTAGTCTGTTTATTTACAATTGAATGAAAATTTCAGGAAATGTTGCTAATAAATAGTTACTTTCAAAATGACGGCTGCATATATATCCAGATGACCGAGTATTGTGTGTGCTACATAATGCAATCCATTTCTTTCTAAGTTCTTTATCTTTGGGTAGTGAAAAGAAATGTATATTCCTATCACCTTTCAGTCTAACGGCATTGCACTTCTGCACTATACAAACTGTTGGCATTTTTATATGTTATTTGTCTGCCTTAGCTACCCCTTTAATCAGGAGATGGAGCTTTGCTCCACACACTGGTGTGTGAGTGACTGACAGCTCTCGACCCGCGGAACCCTGGTCTCGATATTTCCGTTGACGTCATCATCTACCTGCGCAGTGGAGAGGTTTTCTGGCTCTCCCCCCTCCCCCGCTAACTTACCTTATAGTATTCGTTTTACTTTGATTCAGGCAACCCTACAGGCGTGGTACGAAGAACCAAACAAGTGGCTGATTTATATGAAGATGAAGACGCGCACGCGCACACGCACACACACACACACACACACACACACACACACACACACACACACACACACACACACACACACGACTCGACGGCTCAATGGTAGCGTTCGCAACTGCTAACCCACCCCTCCGAATTCGAGTCCCTCCCAGGGCTGAAATAATTTCAGTATCGCTGCGCTGCGAGTCGTTACTCTAACTCTCGTGGGCAAGGAGTTTTGTGTGTGTTCGCGTGCGCGTAAGGTCATAGCTTTACCCATTGATCGGTCATATATATGAGCTCTGAGCTCTCATCATACACACACACACACACACACACACACACTTGCACACACACACACACACACACAGCCACATGCACACATACACACATACACACACACACACACACACACACACACAATAAAATATGAGTATCGCCCATTAATAACGTTCATTGGACATTTATCTTCTCACTTCTTATTTGATGGTTCAGGCTTGGGATTTTCTCTTTATTGAAAAACATATTTACTTTCAGTTTGATAGAAAGCCATGCACATAGGAGCGTAAGTTTTACCCTCATTTAATAGCTACAAATTGTTATTTTGTAACTTATCTAGGAATGTATACCCTTGTCTTAACCACGCGTGCTTTCTTTAGATCCTCGTTCAATCTGACCTACTGCAGAGAATATTGTTTGCAAACGCATAGTTTTATTCACAACTGTGTCACACCGCCCTAGGTGTTTAACAATGAAATCACTAAAATATGTTTTTATCAATGAATGTAGTATCTGGATCGTGGAAATCACATTTACTTCATGTTTAAATGATTATGAAGGAAAGACTATTTTGTTAGCGTATTTCTCCAGATGTCGGCGCAGTTGTTAACATGGTCACATTTTTAATTTTAAATTGTGTCTACTAGCATAAGTTTGATAACACATAAATAATACATAAAGAATCTCAAACATTATTCTACAAATATTAAAGAAGAGTTGATGATAATACTTACATGAAAAATCACCTAACTGTGATGACAGTCACAATGTGTACACGTTCAATGAGCGTTGATAACTATTGGCCGGAGAATATTTAGATTCATATTTCAATTAGTCAATCATGACCTTACAGCAGGAATATCTTTTAATGGATTAAGCTTAAAACCAGAGTGTCTATTTATTAGGAATATATGGTATGTGTTCCGTACTTTTTACTAAGTTGGTATAGTCATCAAAGTTAGCGCTTTTTCTTTGGGTCAATTGATGACTCCTAACAGCCTAACAATGTTGGACCAACACCGAGTTGTTGTTGTCAACATAAACTTCTGAGGTGTAGGGCGACAAAAGGTAAGAATTTAATGGCTCAAGTCATCTTCTCATTATTTAATGAAAAAGAGTAGATATATTGTTGTCGTGTGAAGACAGTTGTTTAAGAAAATTCCTTAAAATCCACGAACTGCTGAAATATGGGAAATAATTGAAGGAATCGCGGTTGTCTATGTTGTTACCGGGACCCAGGGCCTGGAAGTAAAGCAAAAAATGGTATGACCTTTTAGAAATTATGGAAAGTTAGTAAACACAGTGGTATCAGTACTGTAATAATGTACTATTGTTTTTCATTATTTTGATATATTGTACAAAATATGCTTGTATATGATAAGTATGACAACAGATAGTTACTTTGACAGGTAGCAAAGATATTCATGAAAGTTGCTAACAAGGAGCAGTCTATATTTCCTTCAGGATGCAGGGGTCAGCAGTCGCCATGGAGCGGCGCATCAAGCTGAAGACGCTAAATCAGCATATTGTATGTGCCATTTGTTCAGGATATTTGGTGGATGCTACCACGGTTACAGAATGTTTGCATACTTGTAAGTATTTCATCGATTTTATTTGTACTTCGTAAACATTTTACATAGCTATGTAACATGTTAAAAGTTAAATTCCTTGGCTCCCTAAGTTAGGCTTAACGGGGAGTCCATGGACAGTTTCGTGAGTATAGAGGTTAAGTTGAGTAAGGTTAGATTAGGCATGCAAGTCGCATTCTTTACCTTTGAAGAATTTAGCCACTTATTGGCAGAACTGAAGTGGGCCTCTGCTCACTCCAGGACCAAACAGCCCCTCTCTTCTGATTTCTTGGATGACTTCAGGTAGAGTTGGTGTTGGAGTTGACGTAACTTGGAGTAGGTGGCTGATCAGATATGCTGGCAAGTCACTTTTCTAGATAAGGTGTGAATGTGTCGTTGGTTATTCTGGTTAAGTCTCGTATCTTTCTTGGGAGGCAGTTGGTTAATTGTACTCCCGTGTAGTTGAAACTGGTTTATGAAAATTTTTATCCATTAGGATGAGGCCTCTACTTTGAACTAAACACAGTCTGCCTATCCTTGGACTCACCTCTACTACTAGTTCTGCATTACATATGGATTTCTCTATGATATTCCACATATAGATAATTAGATACTTATCCCACCTTCATTGAAGAGAAAAGATGTCCAACCTTATAGGTCTTTTCCAGGAGTTGAGGTACCAAGTAATGGTGAAAGTTCTTTGAGGTTCCTTGATCTTCATGCTATCTATTTTCTTGTATGAAGACCATAACTGGCAGCATTACTCTAGCCTGGGATGCACCATAGTTTTCTAGTGTTATCATACATGCTTCCTCTCTTGTATGTTGGTGCCTGGATGATGATGGCTTAGTGTTGGGAGAAAGTGCTGTCGTTACTTGTGTAGATTCAGAGGTCTCTCACATGTAGGTTCTCTGCAATTACTGTGTTACTGCAATGGTATTCAGTTGTGGTTGTTCCTATCATACCTTAAGAGCTCAAATTTGTCATTGTTTAGGGTCATGTTGTTCCTTTGTGCCCATGAAATCAGTATATTTAGGTCTTCTTAAAGCAGATGTAGAATGCATCTGTCTCATTATTCTTGTCATCTACAAAGGATGTCATTATCAGATGTCTGTGATCAGAAAGAAAGACAACCAATATAATTTCATACTATAATTGAAACCCATACATGTAATATATACCTCATTTATATATATATATACTTGAAGGTTAACTATAACAAAACCTATAGATTTCCATAATCTATGTTCAAGGGTGATAAGAACAGCAACATCATTCACAGAAATAATAATTTCCCACAAAAATGTAACCAATCATAATTCACAAACCTCGACGAAACAAATATTAGCTACATTTAACTCGTAACGCAATGGAACAAAATGAATAGATAAAACGGTCCAATCAACTTTATGTAGCTTCTCACAGAGACATCGGAAAACCAGATCAATCCATTAGAAATAATCTCAAAAACTGATATCACCATGTCCATTGTAAAAAATTTTTTTTACATATTTTTACCAAAATAAACTAAAACTTGTTATATTTAGCCTTAAACATACTAACATGTCCTCATTAAAAACAAACTAACTGATATTTTTAGAATGTCATGTCTTCAGTAAAGCTATGCCTCTAGTGAAAGTGTACCCATGAACAAATACAAACATATAAAAGAGATCCCTGAACTAAAGTGACCTAAAGTGACAAACATCAATTCTCATTGAACAGAGAAAGAATATAATTAATGCAAAGTGATAAGTCGTTCTCATTAGAAAGAGAATGTACGTGCAAGTGAAAATATTTTTACAGTTTTATTGAACACATCCAAGATATGATGATATACATAAACCCCCATTTTTACTCATTCAAATGAATTTTACAAGTCAATATCTCCCACTAGCAACTTTACTTTTTTTTTTTTCAATTTTGTTTGCCAAACCCCATTGTCACGACCTTAACCCAAGCTATGCAGATGTACCTTTAAAGGTTGAGGAGGCAATGTAACCATCACTAACCATGCATGTGATCCACACACATGTGACATGTTACTCGTCTTTGGCAAGACCCCCAATATTGCAGACCTCACCAATTTCCCAATCTCAAAATATCTTGACTCATTGCAAAGTAAGACAACAATGATGCCTAATGTCACCAGACAGACCCATTTAACTCTTTCTCATACCTACCCCAATTACATTACCATAACTTAATATGTATACACCATATCTAACCATGCTCACCAACCATGTAACCAACCCCTATATAAAAGAACTAACACCCATATCTATACTTGATGAGTGACACATCTCCCATATGGCAACCCATAAAACCTTACCCCTTGCCCTTTTAACAAATGGCTGCACCATTGGGGATAGGACTGCCTATGTCAAGTACCTGGCAGGAGGGACAGCTGAGGTCACCGACCTAGCATAAGGCTGTCCAGGTCAAGTACCAGACAGAAGGCCTGTCTAGGTGGGAAACCTTATCTCACCTAGTATCCCAAGCTGTAATATCTAGATTACATTCTTAATAAAACCAGAAATCACTATCAAGGTATTTCTAGCCCGCATTAAGTCCCCTCTTATGTAAGATGCTCATTACAAACGGTCCCATTTAGCACTGCACATGTTTATTCTGTCTGCAGTAATTATGTTTACTTGACATAAGGTGTCTTCTAGAGCCAAATATTATGTGAGCTCTGGTACATGTGCACTGCCACTTCTTTTCACTGAATATAATCACTTGATATAAAGTTTCTTGGAGTCTAGTTTCATGTAAATGCAGTACCAATTTGATAAAGGATATGAATCCTAATCAAAATATTTGTGTAGATAAATTGTGATTACAAAGCCCTTATTTTCAAACATTGTTGACTGTTTTATTAAAAGTTTTATTTGCAGTGCAATCTAAATATATAAGGATATCTCATAAATGATTCATTCACCTAATACTGACAGAATTGTATAAATAATGCCTTTTGGTTCTTTTCATAGTAAATGATATCTAAAAAATAATGAACTATTCTGAAGTGGATACTGTTAACATGCATATCAGTCAGTCAATTTGTTTGCCTGGTTCTCTTACAGGACACCTGTGGTCCCCAAGAAACCAGCCATAGTTACTTGCTCAGCCCAAAAATTCCTCAGTGAGGAGATTTTGTGTACCAGTTTGGGAGGAGGGAATGCAAGAGAATTATTATATATAAAATACTCTGTCTTCAGTGTGGTGGTTGCATCAAGGGCTGTTGGTGTTGTGCCAGGCCAGTTCCATATTGTTACCATACTCTTAGTTTGGGGTGATGTCCTAATGTAGGCATGGCAGGACAATTCTTGCTCATGATGGAAGGAGTGCTTGTTTTGTGATCTGAGTGGGTATTTTTTTTTTTTTTTTTGACATATGGTACGGTAAGGGAGGTAAGTTATTGTAGATGTTCAAATAAAATGCTGCTGGAATTATTCTAATGTTGTGTTAAGTGGTCTGTGTTTGTATGATACATTATGAAGGCTGGGTGGGTTTGAGGGTACTAGATAGAACTGTGACTATCATTCTGATGTGGTGCTATATGGGAATGGTTTTTGTTTCCTATTGTTGTCCTGTGTGTGTCTGGTGCAATCACTCTGTCAATATTTTGACTGAATTCTCTCAACAGTCAATTCCTGAATTTGATGGCTGCTTTGCATTTTCATTTAAACATATGTTCATGTACAAGAACAGAAAAACCAGTTTCTTTGGGAAATTGGTCTGTCACAATTGGCAGTTTGCATCCGCCATGTGCTTTGTTTATTTGGGGTTACATTGTCATATTACCCTCAACCCAAGCACTGTGGTGGGGATTAGAAATGACCCATTATCCATGAAGTGCTGAGATGGGAGGGGCTTGAAATGGGATTTAACATGTTTTCAGTAGGTGTGGGTCTTTTAAGCAGTAAAGAATTTAACTTCTTCCATACAATGACTCCTACGTAGGTGTTGTGAGGCATGAGTTTGTATATGAGGATGCTGGCATTGGCATCTTGAATATATTTATTTTGTAACTGTAGCTAAGTGACCTCCGAATTCTATGAACTAGTTTGATCATGTTTTCTGTGTTTATTATTACTCAGAGTGAAAAAGAATGAGTAATTTAGAAGTAATTTTATATTTCATAACTCAAATGGTGTAATGCATCATACATTAGGCATCCGTTGTTGTGCATGAGACTTTGGCTTGTATTGAAGAGGTCAATGTTAGCTTTATGGTTTTATAGTAATATTGATAGTAACTTTTTTTTCAGTTTGCAAATCCTGTTTGGTAAAACATTTGGAAGAAAGAAACACATGCCCAACATGTGAAATAGTTATTCATCAGTCCCATCCCCTGAACTACATTTCCTTCGACCGTACCATGCAAGACATCGTTTACAAACTTGTACCAAACCTTCAAGAAAGTAAGTTTGATGTACTAGTCATACATATGTGTGTATTTACCTAGTTGTATCATATGGGAAGGGAGCTATGCTCATAGTGACCCATCTTTGTATCTTTCAGTATCAAGTTTGTTCTTAAATTCTTGCATAGTATTTGCACACTGTAGCCTCATCTAATTTATTCCAGATATCCACCACTCTGTGTGGGAAGCTATTCTTTTTCAGATCTCTTCTATAACTTCTTTTTGAGTTTTTCATGTCCTCTTGTTTTTCTCTTGTCCCACTTTAATAAATCATATCTATCTAGGACTTCCATTCCTTTCATAATTCTGTAAATAGTCAGTAGATCTCTTTCTGTGTGTGTGTGCACATGTGATTCAGAATGATTATGAATTATGTTTTTGACTTATTGACAGCTATTACCCTTTTGGATGAGAGCTTGTATATGACTTGATCCATGGGTAAAGCTATGCCCTCATGGCAGGGTATCATCTTGCAGTGCTACGATGATTTTTAGGGACTGAAGGTCACTTAGCTGGTGAGCTTTGTCTACATCAGCAAAGTATGTGTGTGCTTGCACATAGCATATACTGCCCATAGTCCATATGTTGCTCCAATTCTCTTGTAGGTATACAATATATGGTTGTATATACATATATACTTGTTTTATGTATATGAAAAGAGGACCAATTAAGTAGCTGGGCAGGACGAAAGAGGCCTTGAATGTAGAGGAATATTTGTTGAGAAAGGAAGAGATAATGTGAAAGACACAAGCGAATGGAAAGAGGTTGTGGATGGAGGAAAGAATGACATAGCCAGAAGGGGTAATCTTGTCTGTTTCTTGAATTTTTTTAGAAGATGGTGAGTGGGGGTCATGTAATGAAGAAATGGTGGTCAACCAGCTCTAGCTGTCAATCTTTACTGTGGAGGTGCTATGTCTCACAGCATCACCTCTGACCAAAGCTTTATGATGGGGGACAGAGATGGCCCTTCATCCATGATGTGCTAAGGTGGGAGGGGAGATGAATGGGTGTGGAGTGAGTACATGATTTGATTCACCCATTGCCCCTAGTAGGTAGTTTTTTCATAAACTGAGGCCCATGCATGTATTTTCTTGGGTGTAATAAAAATGTGCTAGTCTTGCATTTGCTTTGTTGGTATTAATCCCACATTTCTCCAATTCCTAGCAGTGACTGTTACCTGCCCCAACAGTCCAAATGCATTGAGCAAAGGTGATGGCTTCAGCTGTAGCAATGTGTTACCTGGCATAGGGTCCTCACCTTTTTCTTGTCTGTATACCTGCAGAGTGAGGTGGCTAAGCAAGGAAGAGGAATATCTTCCCTCCTGTTACTAGCATCATACTTCACTTCTTATTTACCATTTAAATCATACATAAATTACATCTCACAATTTTCCCAGTATTACTAAGAATATCACCTATTTTCCATATTTTGAAAGTATGACAAACATCCTTTTTACTCTCATCTACATCCACACACATTAAAAGACCCAAACCTTAGAGTACTGGTTGGAAAACTAGAGATGAGAGTAAAAAGGAAGAGATAGACAGTATGTTTGTGAGAAGATGGATGTGTTGGTATTGAGTGAAACTAAGTTGAGAGGGAGGGGTGAATGTGAGTTTGGGAGTGTAGTTGGAATGTTCTCAGGAGTGAAGAAAGGACGAGGGAGAGAAGGGGTGGCTATACTAGTAAGTGAAGAGATAGGTAAATGTGTAGTGGAGTGGAAGGAGGTTTCTTCAAGGTTAATGTGGATGAAGGTGAAATTTGTGAAAATGTGGGTTTTTGTAAGTGCATATGGGCCTGGTAGTGAGAAGAGTGTAGAAGAAAGGGAGGCTTTTTGGATAGATTGAAATGAGTGCATAGAGGGATTAGGGAGAAACGTCAATATAGTAGTATTGGGAGACCTTATTGCTAGGGTAGGAAATGAACCAATAGATGAAGTGTGGAGTTCCAGGAAAGAATCATGGTGGAGATGTGTCTTGAAAGAGAGTTGATGATAGCGAATACAGTGTTTAGGAAGAGAGTCAAGCACATGTACATATGGGAGAGGGTGGTGGATGGAAGGGTGGTAGATAGAGCATTAATGGACTATGTAGTGGTAAATAGGAATATAATAGGAAGAGTTAAGGATGTACATGTTCCAAGGGGAGAAAGTGGGGGATATCAGATCATTTTCTGGTGGAGGATAAATGGAGAAAGAGGAAAAGGACAAAAGGTAGGAAGGTGTTTAGAGTGAACCGCTTAATGAGGAAGAAAAGAAGGAGTATAAGAAGCTGAGAGAGTGAAGGATAGAGTAGAACTAGGAGTGGAGGAGGAATGGGGATGGTTCAAGGAGGGAGTCACAAGGAGGACAGGAGGTAGAAGAAGGGGCCTTGGAAAAAAGGGGAATGTCTGTTGAGGGAGGATGGGAGAGGACAGAAGACTGGTGAATGGAGAATGGTTGTATATGGATGATGTGATGCATGAAGTGGAATGGGAATATGTGTGAGAAAAATTTTATGCAGCCTGAAGGTATTTCTCCCTGTCTTCTCCTTTTCTGCATGAGGGTACGGAGAGGGGGGTCGGTGATTTAATGAAGCAGCCTTCCTGTGTATGTGCTGTGTCTTGTGACACTACTGACCCAGGGCAATGGACAAGATGCAGGGATGACCCATCATCCAGAAGGTGCCAAGATAAGAGGGTGGAGGGGAGTGGAATGTGATAGGGATGGAATGGATGGGAGTGGTTTTTATGCCTTTTTTTTGGGGGGGGGGCTACCTTATAAGGGTGAAAAAAGCCTTTGGTATATGTATGACAAACATAATTGTACTATTGATGCTTCATTTTAACATTTTGTGTACCTTCTACCACTGAAAGGTGAGAGATTGTCTGATGTTCTATTTTCCATTGTGTAGATGAATTGCAAAGGGAAAGAGAATTCTACCGTGCAAGAGGAGAAGTTTGTCCACGTGACTTCCCTCAGGCTAATGATGAAGAACTACAGCAGGATGAGAAGGCTGTTAATGATACTGATTATCATAGACTGGATGAACAGGTATATCTGATAGTATTTTGTTGTATTCATGGTGTTGCAATAGAGTTGAGTATTCAGACACTATAGTTTGGTCACATGAAATTATGAAATAACTGACAAACTTGAATAGGCCTTATGGGCATGTAAGCCTCCATTACTTTTTAAACATGGATGGAGAATCGCAGCCATGTGTATACAATAACTTTTCTTTTTAATTTTTCTTATTCTTAAACTTTTTCCTCCTCTATTTCTACATTTTGATAAGTAATATTGTTAGAGAATAATGGAATTGAATTTTTCACTGAATTTGAATACTCAACACTTTTGATGAAAATTTTTAGGTTAATGTATGCCTCGAGTGCAAGTGTTCGACTCTAGCTCCCTTGAAACGCCGATTTATAAGATGCTCAGCACAAGCAACAATAACACATCTCAAGAAGTTTATTGCCCTTAAAGTCATGGAAGGACCACAAAAATATAGAGAGGTAAGGAGACATTAGATGTCATCACAAATTGTTTTATCTGACAAATATGCATCTAAATAATAGTTGCCATGAATTTGGTAAGATTTTTATTTAATAGTCTTTTTTTTTATGTTGATGCCTTTTGATGCAAAATATTTTGAACTAGATTGATTTTGGAGAAAAGTAGTTATGACATTTTTAAAGATGTAGAACCAGTGTAACACGAGAAAATTGCAGACATTCTAAATGTAATTTGTATACATAGTTACTTCTATGACTATGCTGTTCATGGATAGAGTGATGAGAGAAGTGGATACAAAAGTTATGAGTAGGGGAGTGTGAAGTAGGATATTGGGCAAGAATAGATTATCTATATACTAAGGGCTTTTCCCTCATATAAGGGAGGTAACAAAGTCAAAAGGCAAGTACCCACTCCCACCCATTCCACTCCCGTCCACTACCCTTTCTTTCCTCTCATCTTGGTTCCTTGTGGATGACGGGTCATCCCTATATCCTGCCCACTGCCCTGGATCAGAGGTATTGCACTAAGACAAAGCACATACACAGCAGTTCTGCTTCATTTGTTGAGCCACCCACCCTTTATGTACCCTCATGCAGAAAGAGAAGATGGAGGGAAATCCCTTTGTGCTGCATCAAAATAGAATTCATACTTAACCACTCCCAACCCCCCTGTTCCCTCCCTTGCATCATAGTATCATCTATAGTCAGCCATTCTCCACTTGCCCCTATCTCATGCCTACTCCTTTTCATGCTCAACAGACATTCCCCCACTTGCTCAACACCCCTTTCACCCCATCTATCCATCTCATCCTTGGTTGTCCCCTCAAGTTCACTCCATCCACCTCTGCCTTCCACACCTCTTTTACTAATCTTTCTTCATTTATTCTTTCCATGTGTCCAAACCATCCCAATACTCATCAGCCCTATCTGCCATCTCCTTTTCCACCCCCCACTCTCCTTCTCACCTCATTTCTCACTCATTCCAACCTTGTAACTCCTATCATACTTCTCAGATATTTCATCTCAAATACATTTAAATTTTTCTTCTCTGCCCCATATGATGCTGTTGGCACAGTCGCTCCTTCATGTAGTCTCTTTGCATCCATTTCCCCCAAGGCATTTACTTGCTTCTCTCAGTCTATAGTTTACTTCCACCTCCACTCCTTTCCTGCTACATGCAACCCAAATATCTAAAGCTAACCACTTCCTCTGGCCTATTTCCTTTAAGGCTTATTTCCAATACACTACCATTCTATCCCCTTGTACATCCATCACCTTGCTTTTACCCACATTTACCTTCAACTAACTCCCTTTATCCCTCCTCTTATCCTACCATGAACGCAATGTTGTCAGCAAACAACAACTGGCTCTCCTCCCACTTTTCTCCATTTTCTATAACCATCTCCAGTCTCCTGCCCATTACCCTCTCCTTTACCTTCTGCACCACTTCATCCATGTACACATTGAACAGCCATGGGAACATGACACATCCCTGTTGCTGTCCCACCTTTACCTCAAACCACTCACTATTTTGATTTCCAATTCTAACGGAGGCTCTACTACTCTCATAAAAAATGTTGACTGCCCTTAGCAACTTTCCCCCAATCCCATATACCTGTCGAGCCTCCCATAGGGCTTTTCTGCCTATCCTATCATAACCCTTTTCCAAGTCCATAAAGGCTCAAAAAACATCCTTGCTTTTTGCTAAAGTTTTCTCACATATGTGCCTTATCACAAAAATCTGATCCATACATCCCCTACCTCTCCTAAAGTCTTAAACCTACACTGTTCCTCACCAAGTACTCTTTCTGTTTTTCTCCTAAGCCTTTCAATTAAATCCCTGCCATATGCCTTCCCAACTACACTTGACAAACAGATCCCTCTGAAACTATTACACTCGCATTTGTCCCTTTTTCCCTCGTAAATACAGTGTGATGGTACAGTATTGTTAGTAGACAGAAGAGGGCTTGAAGAGATTGTCAAGAATTTGATCAAGATCAAGTTTGTCATAGCAATGTAGCATTAGGTCTTTCATATTTAATGTGCTGAGATGGAGGGGAGGGGGGTCAGTATTTGATTTGCATCATAAGTACATGTGTGGTATCTAATAAACCCTGGTTTCTTGTGTTACAGATTGATATATTGTGCAATGATGAGATGCTTGGGAAGGACCATACTCTTAAATTCGTGCAAGTAACTCGATGGAGATTCAAGGAACCTCCATTGTGTCTCTTTTATCGTCCTAGAATTGACATATAAATAAATGTTCCTTGCTCCACGTTACATCATTGTCATTCACAGTCATTATTCATTCATTTTTTGTAGCTTTTCTATTCATATTTTATATAAACACTTACCATGTCTCAGTGCTCTTTGGGCTTCATTCTCTCTCATCATTATTAACTTTTAAGAATCTATCATGTATATCAGTGATGTATAAGTAAAGCATCACATCTGTCCAGGTCTGGCTCCATCAGTTACCTAGCATATATATATATATTTCAGTAACTCTCCTGTTAATTGCAATGAAATAAAGACGCGAGTGATAATGCCAATTTTTTATGATTAATTGAAATGATGAGGATAGACTTTGTGGCAGTAAGTTGATGGTAGTCTTGTAAAAGAAATGGTTTACCAGGTGTGTACTGTTAATCAGAATGACTGATGTTGTCAACTTCAACTGTAAGTCTTAATTAAGGTCGGGTCAGAATCACACACACAACATCAGTTATGTATTCTCTTAAAGATGCTTTTTAAAAAGTACTCAGTGACATCAGGGTGAAAACAATAATATTTTCATATGTCATTTGATGTTTATGTAAGCAAGTACAGTAATAGAATGTAATGCATCCAGTTATGCATTACATTGTTTATACGTAAACTATGTGCAATCGATCAGTCATACTGTTGCCCTGGTTATCTCTTGCAGGAAACCTGCTACCCATGGTATATGCAAGAATGTAAATATATTCATATGGATAATTGCAATCTATTTGAAGACCCATTCACAGTTTAAAAGTTGTGATATATTTATGTTGATATAATTTTTCTTCTATAACTGATCATCCTATGTAAGGGGGTGCCAACCCAGCCATACAGGTGGGTTTATTCAGCCCCTAATTCAAATTATAGGGAAAGCTATGACTGATTTCCTTGGTTCTCCTGAGATGAATTTGATCAGTTTATTATCATAATTACTTTTTTTCGTCCAGTCAAACATTACCTTCAAATATTAGATATAGGATTTCCTTGCCTATTTTCGCATCTCTCCATTGCAATTTCAATCCTATTTTTCCTGCATTCCTTCTCGTTAGAAGCAACACTGTACCTGTGTTTACTGGTCCAGCAAGATAGATTTTGAAGAGAATAATTTTTTTACGGCTCATCTTTAAATCTCAACATCTGTACCATCTCCATTTGATGTACTCACTCCAGACTGACATGATTCATTTTTTTCTTCCAGTCCTCTCTCTCCCCGATCCTTTCATGAATTGTCTTGTTCTCACTGTTTCATTTCATAACTAAATTTACATAGCCTTTGAGCATCTTTTTTTTTCTCTACATGACTTGCATTCATTATTCCTATACAAAATAGTATAACTTCCTTTGTACATTTTCCTGTCATTATTTCCTCTGACATCCTTTACTTTTCATTATTGTACAGATCTCTAATCACTCCATACCATCTTCCCTTTCCTCATGTCATGTGCCTCTCTACTGAGCACAGTAATCACCGTAGCCTTACCAGGTCAAATATGCTGAATATTGCTGGTCATGTTATATTACTGCAGTTGTGCAAATAGGCTAGGCACTATGGCCACCATATTATGAGCAGGTGAGTATGACCTCCATTTTTTTCCAATTTGGTCTTGCCTGCTGAGCACAAAAATTGTTGTGCATGATGTGCTCCGAGATTCAGCTGTTGTACTTAGGATTTATATTTGTTCTCAGTTATGGAAAAAATGCTTCATTCTCATCCTTTTCAGTTTGACTTGGCAGGTAATGCATCTATTCATGTGTGGCACTTGCTCACCACAAATAAATTTCTTTTGTTTTTTGTTCTTTCCCATTAGGAGAAAAAAAAATACAGAAATGAAATGATGTTCATTTATTCAACCTGTTAATTTTCTGCACCCATATGCCAAGTTTTAACTTTGTGGTTTCCTTTCTGTTTTACATTAGTTCATAGTCGCACTATTTTTATTTCATTATTTCATCCACCAATTCCCACTTTCTTGTTCGTCTTATCATAACTTTTCTTTCACGCTGACCTTTCTTTTCCTTTTTGATTACCCAGCAACCCTTTTTTCCCCTCATGCATTAATATATACATATACCAGAGGCTTTTTCCCCCTTGCAAGGGAGGTAGACAAAAAACAAAGGCATAAAATCCACTCCCACCCATTCCATCCCCACATACCATCTCCCATTCACTCCCTTCCCTCTTATTTTGGCTCCTCCTGGATGACTGGTCATCCCTGCATCTCACCCACTGTCCTGGGCCAGAAGAAATGTAGCAAGACATAGCACATCCACAGCAAGGCCATTTCATTTAATTGATACCCCCCCAACTTTGTTCCCTCCTGCAGAAAAAGAGATGGGCGATAATTCTCTTTGGGCTGTATCAAAATATCATTCACACATACTCCCTCACCACCACCCCCATCACAGCATGATCCATACAGAACCATTCTCCACTCACCCCTATCTTGTCCTCTCCCATCCTTCCTCAACAGATATTCCCTTCTTTCCCAATGCCCCTTTTACCCCATCCATCCATCTCATCCTTGGTTGCCCCCTCATGTTCACTCCATCCACCTTTACCTTCCACACCTCTTTTACTAACCTTTCTTCACTCATTCTATCCATATGTCCAAACCATCCCAATACTCTGTCATCAACCCTATCTCCCAACCACCTTTCCACTCCTGCTCTCCTCCTCACCGCCTCCTTCCTCACTCAATCAAGCCTAGTAACCCCTAACATACTTCTCAGGTTTTTTATCTCAGACACATTCAAACTCCTCTCATCCTCTCATATATTCTATGTTTCTGCCCCATACAGTGCTGCTGGCACAATCACTCTTAGCATCCATTCCCAAATGTCTATTTCTCGTTACTTTTTAATCCCCCAAGGCTTTTACTCGCTTCTCTCAATCTACATTCTACCTCCACTCCTCCCTTTCCCACCACATTCACACCCAAATATCCAAAGCTATCCATTTCCTCCCCTTGAACATCTCATCACCTTACTTTTACCCACATTTATTTTCAACTTTTTGCACACCTTCCCTAACTCCATTACTAACTTCCTCAATCCCTCCTCTGATCCTGCCACAAGTGCAGCTTGTCAGCAAAGAACTGGCTTATCTCCCATTTTTCTACATTTACCTCTTGCACCACCCCATCCGTGTATAAATTGAACAGCCAAGGCGACATGATACATCCCTGGCGAAGTCTGACCTTTACCTCAACCTACTCACTCTCTCCATTTCTAATTCTAACGCAGGCTCTACCACTGTCATATAAACTTTTGACTGCTCTTAACCACCTCAGTATGACTCAAATTCTTGCATGTAGCATCGGCTACTATATGTAATTTGCATCACACTACTCTCGTTATAAGATATAAAGTCACTGCTGTATTCCTTATTCTCTTACTCTGAGTAATAATAAACATTGAAAACGTAATGATACCAAAATGCTGACACCAGCATCCTTGTGTACCCAATTGTGCCCCATGATGCCTATGTAGGCGTCATTGTACCAAAATGGTTAACAGCTTTCTTTCCATCCCATATATCTGCAGTACCTCCCACTGTGCCTTTTCATCTATCCTATCATTTCCAAATCCATAAAGGCCCAAAAAATATCCATAACTTTTCGTACAGCTTTCTCACATACCTGTCTTACCACAAAAACCTAATCCACGCAACCTATAACCTGTTCCTCTTCTAATTTTTTCAATCAAAACCCTCCTATCAGCCTTCTCAGCAACTCTCAACTAACTGATCCTTCTGAAATTCACACTTGTCCCTTTTCCTTTATAAAGTGGAACTATACAGGCATTCCTCCAGTCTTCCAACACTTTACCCTCTTTTAGACAAACATTAAACAACCTCAACAGCCAGTCCACCATCACTATATGTCCCTTTTTTTAGACACTCCACATGACACCCATCTAACCCAGGTGGCTTACCTGCTCTCATAATTCTAATAACTGCTTTCACCTCATCTTTTCTTCATTCATCAGTCATTTTCTTTGTGCTTCCCACTGCAACTACCCTCCCTATCCTTCTTCACATTTAGCAACTCCCCAAAATACTTGGCACATCTTCCTCTTACTGCCATCTTTTCCTCTCTTAATTTCCTTCAAAAACACATTTTTATTAATTTCAAAATTTTCTATCAAACTCTTACACCATTTCACATCTGCACTCCTTTGCCTCCTTTATCTCGTGCTTTACTTATCTTTTCATTATGCCTTTCATATGATTCTCTTGTTCTATTTTGCAACCAAACTGTGAATGCTTGCTTCTTCTCTTCTACAACCTTCTTTGCTCCATCATCCCACCACTTGCTACCCTTCCATTTATTAATCCATTAATTCATAGTCATAAATTACTCTCCATTATTGCATGCCCATTTCCTTTTACTCTATTCTCCTCCTATTTGGATCATCCCTCTATATAGGGCTAGCTTCCTCATGTTTATGCCATTGAGTATAGCACTCTCATTAGAAGTAAAGGAAAGAGTAACTCCCTCATACCTACTTATTCTGGGGCTAGATAAACTACCTGTGAAGGGTAAGTTGGTGCCTCCCCATTCGTGAGGAAGACACATTATAGATAAAGATTATATACAGATTTGTTTATGAAGTTAGGTTAATCTCATTGTTGTATCTCTTTTCTTAGTTGAATTGCATTATTTCTTATGTTTAGGAGTAAATCTTCACCCATATAGGAAAGTTGAGCCACTTGTTAACATTTACCATTCTTTGTTTCTGTTGTTCTAAATCTCTTCAATACAAGTCAAATATTTGCACACACTTTAGGCTGCCTGATGGACGATGATGTATCACAATACTCATGTTATAAAATATAAAGTTACAGCTGCTATACTCATTCTATCATCCAGAATGCTTATAACCACAGAAAATGCGATCAAGCCTATACACAGAATTCGGGTCACTTGTCTACATACATACATATACCAAAGGCAAAATGAATATAATCAGGATGCTGACACCATCATCCTCATATAAACTCACTCCTAAGGACGCCTGCGTAGGCGTCATTGTATTCTAAGGGTTAAATCTCTTCTATCTCACTCCTTGGATCCTGCCTCTTTTTTCCATGGTCCAGTAGTTGGAGGAAGGTGACAAGAATGCTGCCATTGTGCACTTGTGTATTGTAAAATGGGCAAAGTGAAGGGACTAGGAATTTCTGTACAAGTTAGAAAAGCCATTTGTTTATACATGGTTTACTTGAATTCTCAAGTTTTCTAAAATGTTACTTTTTCATAGATTTTGTGTGTGTTTATAAATATATATATATATATACACAGTCAACCTGGATTGTATTGCATACTAGTGAAGTATATGGAAAAAAATTTGATCAAATTATTTTAGAATTAAAAAAAAATAATTAAACACTTATCAATGTTACTTCCTGATGGGGAAGCCCTTGCCCTTGATCACCTACTGGAGTCTCTTGGGCCCAGAATTGGCCAAATTGTGACGTTGGGAAGTAGGAGTTTCCTCCCACACCTGAATGACTATCTCAGTCTTGGGAATTGTAGACGTCCTCCTGATGAAGGCATGCCTTCATGATGCCCCATAAGTTTTCTGTAGAGGAAATATTGGGTGACTGACCAGGCCAATCCTCTATGTAGTCACCCTCACTTTTACTGAGTCACTGTTTGGCTGCCCTTGAGGTGTGTGGCAAGAGGCGCCATTCTGCTGAGGGATCTCGCACCTGGTTTTCACAAAACTCTTCCCTAAATTCTCCTGCAGAAGGTTAATATAGAGCTCAGACTTGACAGTCTTGCCCTTAGGGAGTATTACAAGGTTCCCCAAACCACCATAGCCAATGGCACCCCACACCATAAGATAGGGCTGCTTAACGCTTGTTACTGTCAAACTTGGATCACATGCTGACATGGTAGGAGACTTCCACACCTTCGTTCTCTTTCTTTCACTTGTACAAAAGGTTGCTTTGTCAGTCCAAAGGACCTTATGCCACTGAACAAGGTCCCAGTTTTTATGATCCTGCCTGTGCTGTGTGTGTGTGTGTGTGTATATATATATATATATATATATATATATATATATATATATAGATATCACCTAATGCCTACAACACTGTATGGAGTGGAGATTTGGAATTTAAATGAAGCAGAAATTAAGGAGAAGTTTAGTTATTTTTGAGATGAAATGTATGAGAAATATGGTAGGGGTTGGATAGAGTGAGAAATAAGAAGGGGTGGAAAGGGAACTGGCAGATAGGGGTGATGAAATATTATTGGGATTATTTGGACACAATGAGTAAAGAAAGATTAGTAAAAGAAGTGTGGATGGAATGAACTTGAGGGGAAGTCCAAGGATGGATGTGGTGAAAGGGGCTTTGAGCAAGAGGGTAAAGTCTGTTGAGCAAGAGAGAAGGTAGGGGATAGGGGTGAGTGGAGAATGGCTGTGTATGGATGATGTTTTGACAGTCTGAAGGGATTTCTCCTTGTCTTCTCTATTTTCTGCATTAAGAGATGGAGAGGGGGTCACCATTAAGTGAAATGGCCCTGCTTCGGATGTGATGTGTCTTGCTGCATTTCTTCTTACTTGGCCTGTGGACAAGAGACGAGGGTGACCTTTCTTCCATTCAGAGCTAATATGAGAGGGAAACAAGGGTGGTGGATGGGGGTGGGTGTGTGCCTTTGACTTGTAAGAGGAGCATACTTTAATTTTTCACAGGAAAAAAAATCTAGAAAGGGATCCACAATCCCTTCAATGTGGCCCAATAGTTATCTTTTACAATGTATATCACAGCATAATGGTGGCATTCTTATCATTCCACCATAGGAACATGAGAAGAGAAGAGGTGTATAAGAAATGGTGCACTGGAGGTTTAAGAAGAATAGCAGAGATGAGGATATTAAAAGTTAAAAAGGTGGTTTAGTATTCCTCTGAGTTTTTTTTTTTTTTTTTTTTCCACAAAGAAAATGCTGTGTTATTCTGGTTTGTAGGGGTGCAACTAAAGTCTAATGTATTGACTGCAAATGATTATCCAACCAGTACCCCTATACAGGATGATGTGATGATAATGATAGTACTGCAGTAATTGTTGCCTGGGCTTCACTGACAGGAAACCCACAGACCTGCAGTGGCTGGCCATGGTCCTTAGGCCCTCCCATAGACTGCTGTTTGTGTTTTACTAAGGTAGACTGTTTGTGACACTGGTTTTTGCAGTAGTAGGAGTGAAACGGTCACCAGATATCAGTTCTCCCTACGTGAAAGAGTGGAGGGAATGCAGTGGCTATTGGTTGAAATCATAAGTCCAGTAGGGAAACAAAGTGTTAGCCCTTCAGGACTGCACCTACAGAGAGTGAGTTTGTTTACAGGTTTGAGGACAGGTAGTTGATTCTCTTACACACACACACACATATATATACATATATATATATACATACAGGATGTTCAGGATAAATTTGACACTTTCAGAAAGGAGATAAAAATGTCTTGTCTTTGCCAAAAATTCACGTATTCTCAAAATTCAAAGTGCATCTTTCAGAGGATCTTTTGCCAAATACAGCTCACTCAAAGAAGCTGCACTGAGCCTTCACCATGGCCTCCAGGCAGGACCTGAACCTGCAGCACATGGCCTTCGCACTGTCCTTCGAGAGATGCCAGAAAACCAGTTTTATCCTGTCAATCAGCTCATCCTTAGTGTTATAGGTGGTATGATTGGTGTTTTTTCAACTGTGCCACACTCATAATAATCCATGGGGTTGCAATCAGGCGAGTTGGGGGGGCCAGATGTTGGGACTGGTAGTCTTGGAAGTTTTCAGACAGCCACTTTTGGGTTTTCCTGGAGGTGTGACACCAAGCTAAGCCCTGCTGCCATACATATGGTCTTTCCGCAGCCACCCTCTCCACCCAGCGCTTGATAACAATGGACAGCAACTCTGTATAGCCATCAAAGAGTAGGAGCAGCATGATGTGGCCTTCTCTAGAAACACAACCAAAGACCATCACAGTTTGGGGGAACTTGGTTTTCATGAAGCACAGAACCTTATGCGGATTATAGGCTGGTCACCTGTTGTTCTGTTTCTGTGTGTTGTGCAACTGGTCCTGGCTGAAGTTCTACTTGTCTGAGAAGAACCAGAGCATCCCCAGCTTGACTGGGTGTTTGACCTTGTTGAGGAGTTTCTTGGCTTTCATGAGACAGTTCTCTTGGGCCTTGGTGGTGAGTAGTTGGCCTTTGTGCCTCTTGTATGAGGAGTAGCGAAGATCCTTGTTCAGTGCTTTCTTCATAGTTTCCACTCCCAAGGTCGCATTGCCTTGCCTGGATCTTGCCACACTTTTTCAGCTTCTCAACAAATTTCATTGTGCAGACAGAGTCAGAATGCCTGCTATGATCATTCCTGCTGGTCACTGCTTCCACATCTCTGTTGCAATTCTCCAGCTCACATCTCATGGCCTTCACAATATTCAAGGAGCACTGAGCTGCAGCTAAGTTTTCCGAATTTTGGAATCAGCATGAATCATCATGATGCAGGTCACTCTCTTCCAATATTTCAGTGCTTTCTAGTCATCCATGCTCTCTAGTTCTCACACCCACCAATAGTAAACAGAATCAGCTATCCATTGCACTTTACTGCTGTTAAATCCTTCACTTATCCTGAACAACCTGTATCTGTATATATATATATATATATATATATATATATATAGATATATATATATGTATATATATATATATATATGTATATATATGTATATATATATATATATCTATATATATGTATATATATATATATATGTGTATATATATATATATATGTAATATATATTTATATATATGTAATATATATTTATATATATGTAGTATATATTTATATAGTATATATTTATATGTAGTATATATTTATATGTAGTATATATTTATATGTAGTATATATTTATATATATATGTATATATATATATATGTATATATATATATATATATATATGTATATATATATATATATATATATGTATATATATATATACAGTATGTATATATATATATGTCTATATATATATATATATATATGTATATATATATATGTATATATATATATATGTATATATATATATATGTATATATATATGTATATATGTGTATATATATATATATGTATATATATATGTATATATATATATGTATATATGTATATATATGTGTGTATATATATGATATATATATAAGTATATGTGTATATATTTATATTCATATATATATATGTATATGTATATATACATATATGTGTATATATATATATGTATATATGTATATATATATGTATATGTATAGATATATGTATATATATGTGTATATATATATATATGTGTATATATATATATATATGTGTGTATATATATGTATATATATGTATATATATATATATGTGCATATATATATATATATGTGCATATATATATATATATGTGTATATATATATATATGTATATATATATATATATATATATGTATTTATATATACAGTCAAACCTCTGTTTTCAAACATAATTCGTTCCAAAGATCTGTTCTACAACTGAATTGTTCAAAAGCCAAATCCTATTTTCCCATTACAAATAATGTAAAAGAGATTAATTTGTTCCCAAGCACCAGATGAATGCTTATTTACCTAATTACACTTTATATATCATATGATAAATAAAACATTAAAGTGTAAATTAAACGAAAAACATAACGGAAGTAAATTTAATGACAAAAACAGTGTACAGTTATTATGTAATGTGATGGCATAGGTGAATGGAGATGAGGGAGGGAAAGGGGCAAGTTATTGCTTGAAGGGGGAATCCCCTTCCAAAAAAACTTCTGGTGATTCTTGTTCAGGTGTTTCTTGTTCTCTTTGGCTCAGGTAAATCTTTCTCTTGGGCTTCTTTCCTTTTTTCTGTCACTAAAAACCTTTCCAATGTTTGTTGTTTTAGCCTTCGCTGTAAAAATTTTCTGAAATGTGACATGACATTGTTATTTAAAAGATTTACTGCTCTCTGGGCTACCATGGTGTCTGGGTGGTATTTTTCTACAAAATTTTGAACATCACCCCATTTAGCACAAATTTCTTAGATTAAAGAACTTGGCACATCTTCAATTCTTTCCTCCTCCTTAGAAGACTGTTCCTCAGTCAATTTCTTTTGCTGTTCATTTTGAGGTGTACAAGCTCTTCAATGGTAAGCTTAGTATTGTGGTCTTCCAGCTCTTCAATATCTTCACTGTCAACCTCCAAGCCAATGCTTTTTCCCATAGAAACAATCTCTTCAACGACAGCATTGTCCTCGACAGCAGCAGCAGATCCAGCAGTTTCAAACCCCTCAAAGTCTCTCTCTGGTACACAGCCTGGCCAAAGGTTCCGCCATGCTAAATTCGTGGTTCTAGTACTTACTTGGTTCCTTGCATTATCAATAAGATTAACACAACTCAGTATATTGAAATGGTCTTTCCAAAATTCTCTCAAAGTTAACTGAGTGTCATTAGTTACTTGGAAACACGAAAAACTGTTTTAGCATAATGTTTCTTAAAGTTAGCTATGACCTGTTGATCCATATGTTGGATTAGAGGTGTTGTGTTAGGTGGCAGGAATTTGACCTTAATAAAATCAGACTCACCAACTAAGTCATCCTCCAAACCTGGAATGTGAGCAGGAGCATAATCCAACACAAAAAGGCATTTTAGTGATAATTTTTGTTCTTGCAAATATTTCCTAACACTTGGGGCAAAAGCCTCAGGAATCCATTTGGTAAAAAAATTGTCTTTTCACCCAAGCCTTTGTATTATCTTGCCACATTACAGGCAATTTACTTTTCATAAATATTATTTCTTTTGAAAAATCTTGGATTATCAGAATGATACACTTTTGTTACCGCACAGCAGAAGAGTGATCTTCCATTGGCTCGTGTCCAGGCAGCGATTTTTCCTCCATAGAGATATAGGTTCTTTTTGGTAATTTTTTCCAGCATAATCCAGCTCATCAGCATTAAATACCTGTTAGGGAGAAAACCTTCTATATAAAGTCACCAAACTCAACCACAAATTTTTCCGCTATTACCTTGTTTGAACTCGCCACCTCACCATGCCTAACTACACTGTGAATTTCACTTCCGTTCTTAAATTTTTCAAACCATCCTCAACTTGCTTTATATACAAAATCATCAGCACTTGTACCAGGGCTTTTCTTTACTAGATCATCATGAATTGCTAACTCTTTCTCACATAAATGCTTCAGAGATCCTATCACCTGCTGTTTCTCATATAAACAAGCAACAACTTTTCCACTTCCTCAAATATTTACGGTCTTTGTTTACTAATGATGGTCACTCCTTTTGCAACATCAGCCGACTTTATCACTTCTTTATTTGTGAGAATAGTGCAAATTGTAGACTTTGCCATACTGTACTCCACAGCAAGATCAGATACATGAACGCCATTTTCGTGTTTTGCGATAATTTCTTTCTTCGCTTCGATTGTTTTTCTCACAACTTTTCTTTTTCCTTGACCAGTATCACTTTTTGCTTTCTTTGGAGCCATGACTGTGCCACATCCCCCCTCTGTTCTCATTCGACCTCTTTACCTCCTTGATGATGAAGGTTCATAAAATAAGCAGGAGCATCAAGCACCTTGGTCATCAAGGAGATAGATAGGATGAATGAGAACAGAGGAGAGATGAGGAATGGTTATAGTCACTTGAGAAGTATAGAGAATGGATGAGGGTATGGAGGCAGATGGAGGGAGAAGGGCATGACAAGTATGAAGTAGCTATACATTTTCTGAAATCGTACGTACTTTGAGAATGTCCTGATAAGGATGAAATTTCAGTGAATAAAACTCTGTTCTCTGTGTTTAGCTCACCACCCTTCCATTCATACATACATATATCAAGGGTTTTTCCCCCCTTTACAAGAGAGGTAGCCAAAGTCAAAGGCATAAATCTACTCCCACCTATTTCATCCCCACATACTCTACTCCTATTCACCACACCTCCCTCCCTCTTTTCTCGGCTCCTCCTGGATGATGGGTCATCTCTGCATCTTGCCCACTGCCCAGGGTCAGAAGCAGAGCAGCAAGACACAGCACATCCACAGCAAAGCCACTTCATTTAATTGGTGACCCCTCCCCCTCTCTGTCCCCTCAAGAAGAAAAAGAGAAGACTTGGAGAAAGCACTTCAGGCTGCATCAAAATATCATTCATACATACTCTCCCATCCCCACCCACTCCCAAGCACCACAGCATCATTCATACCCAACCATTCTCCACTCGTCCATATCTTCCATCTTCTCCCTTACTTCCTCAACACATTCCACTCTTTTCCAATGCTCCTTTTAGCCCATCCATCCATCTCATCCTTGGTTGCCACTTCTGTTTACTTCCCCCACGTTTGCCTTCTGCACATCTTTTACTAATCATTCTTTCCATGTATCCAAACCATCCCAATACTCTTTCATCAACTCTTATCTCCCAACTCCCTTTTCATCTCCGCTCTTCTCCTCACTTCCTCGTTTCTCACTCTGTCAAGCCTAGTAACCCCTACCATACTTCTCTGGTATTTCATCTCAAACACATTTAAACTCTTCCTCTTATGTTCCATGTTTCTGCCCCATACAGTGCTGTCAACACAATCACCCCTCCATACAATATCCTCTTAGCATCCATTCCCAAATGTCTGTTTCTCAATACACTTTTTAATCCACCAAGGCATTTACTTGCTTCTCTTAATCTACAATCTCCACCCCTTCCTTTCCCACCACATTTGCCCCCAAGTATCTAAAGCTATCCACTTTCTCCAGTCTCCCCCTTAATACTCACTTCCAATTTGCTGCCATCCTCTCCCCTTGTACATCTCATTACCTTGATTTTCCCCACATTTATCTTAACTTCCTTCTTTTGCACACCTCACCAAACTCCGTTACCAAGCTTTAACCCCTCCTCTGATCCTGCTATAAATGCAGTGTTGTCGGCAAACAACAGCTGTCTTATCTTCCATTTTTTGCCATTTTCTTTAACCATCTCCAATCCCTGGCACATTACCCTTGCATTTATGTCTTGCACCACCCATCCATGTATAAATTGAACAGCCAAGGCAACATGACACATCTCTGGCGAAGTCCCACCTTTACCCCAACCTTTACCTCAACTCTCCATTTCTAATTCTACCACAGGCTCTACTACTCTTAACAGCTTTCCTCCTATCCCATATATCTGCAATACCTCCCACAGTGCCTCCCTATTTACCCTGTCATAAGCCTTTTTCAAATCCATAAAGGCCCTAAAAACATCCTTATCTTTTCGTACATCTTTCTCACACATTTGTCTTACCACAAAAATCTGATTTATGCACCCCTTATCTTTCCTAAACCCAAACTATTCCTCACCAATTACTCCCTCTATTCTTCTCTTAATCCTCTCAATCAAAACCCTCCCATATGCCTCCCCAACTACACTCAAACTGATACCTCTGAAACTATTGCACTCGCACTTGTCCCCTTTTCCTTTGTACAGTGAAACTATACAGGCACTCCTCCAGTCGCACTCTATCCTCGTGTGTGTAGTTATTGCATTTGAAAGTTGATATTTGTCTTGATAAGGAAACCAGTTATTTTTTTGGTTGGTAAAATGTATTCAGTTGTAAACATTGGTTCACATAAGTTTTGGAAGCTACAGTCCTTATTTGATATGCATTGATAATCACTAGAAATCAGTACAGTATTTTCATCATTGGTTTGCAGCATGTTTTAGGCTGCATTTCTGTAATGATACCTTAGACCTCAAAGGTAGTAGGTATTAGTGCATTTCTACAAAATTGGCTTTATCCTTTTAAGGTTAATATTTTTAGTATGAATTGATCACATGTGCGTGGTAAAAATCTTGAATTAGTTCAACAAATATATTTTGTAAGTGTTGGCTTTAGTTAATTCAAAAACAATGAAGACTGGTTGAGTTCATTCTTCTCCAAAAATTAAGAGAATGCGTCATGAAGATAGATGGAATTGTGAATTTTGTGGCGAATCTTTGTTAATGGAAAGTGTGTGTTCTTTTCTTATGGTTTTCTTTGCAGTGAAATTCAACATTATCTTTGATATGCAAAAACACATGAAAATTTCCTTCATGTATATTCTTGAGTAATACTAGCAGAGAATAGGTTAATTTTGGTTTTGATAAGTAGAGTAAGTCTTAATCATTTGAAATCTTCATACATATCTCAAATTTCAGTGTAATTTGGAGAGTGTAATTTTACCCAAGATATTTATGTATACTTCAGAAACTGTATTCAAGGAATTATGAATTTTCTGATTTCAAGAAATATTGTTCTGGTATGCATGGTTAATCCACTTGTTTGGTGTTGTCCCATGCTTGATTTGAATATTGCAGCAGAAAAATACATATTGGAATCATAAAGATGTGCTAAACAAAAATTTAAATTGTGCAATGACTTATCATAATATTGATTATATTTTCATAACCTGGAAATAGTTCACCACAAAGCTATTTGTTCTTGATGTACTAGATTTCCTTCATCAAATGTGATACATTGGTCAGCATTAATTACAATTTTTATGCTGGCCTTATGAATGACTTCGTTCATGCCTTGTATGTAGTCTTAGACAATATGGAAGAGTTATATTATTGTAATATTATGCCCCAGTGTTTACATGTCATCGATAAGCAAAAAGTTTCCAAGCACCCACATTCAAATTAAGAAGCACAAGGTAATGTTTTCACTCCAATGTCATGTATAAGTACCTGAAAATAAGTATGATCAAAGGCACTGGGTATTGTTAAATGTGCTTTGCATACTTTTCTCCCTTTTGGTCTCACTAGATGTTATAATGACAGTTTGAACTTTATTTCAATCCCTCCCTCCTTTGAAAAGCAGTTTTGAAATTGACAAGTAGGGTCAAAAGATGTTATCAGGATGTATGGTGTGGGCATAGCATATAGAAACTGGCTCTGAGGAGTCTGCATAAGTTCCTGGTTCAGTAAATGTTGGTCTTATGGCATAGGAAGAACCTTGTGAGTTGGTTCACCACATCTTGTACATTTGATAGATGCATTGTAAAGTTCAGAAAGGTGGATGCCCTAGACTTAAGGTATTATTATTATTATTATTTTTATTGTGTATAATTCAATGATATGGAAAATTCATTCACCCTTTCACTGGACAGGGTGTCATATGTGACAACAGTTGGAACAAATGTAGAAGTTGAGAGTAGTTATAAAAGGGATAATTGAAATAGTCAACACTTGCTGCATAGGGAGAACCCCCGAGTTAAATAAAATCCTTTGTCAGTAGCCAGAACAAATGTATGACATAAATAGTATTGAAATGGTTGATAATGAATACTTTAAGCCCTTGATAAATTGTTCATTGGGAAAGGTAAAAAAAAGAAGTAAAACACCTTTGTATTTAGATTGGTTGTGATTGGTTGGAAACATCATTCTTAACAGAATCCATATTACAACATTACCTACTTGTTACCTGTATTTCTTGAGTCATGGTATAGTGGGTTACTCTTTTATTTATTATAATTTTTTTAGTATATTGCTCAGCACACTAATCTGTTCCTCCTTATAAGGGGGAAAGGATCTTTTGGTATAGTATGTGTAAGCATTGTTCCTATGAAGGCTCATTTGGAAGCAAAATGGGCTTTTCATGAGATTTGGGTTTGTCTCGAGGCATTCAACCTTGTATTCCTTTTTGTTTGTGTTCTCTGTACAATGGATTACACTGACTAAACTTGTTGACAGGAGACCTTTTAGTCCATAATGAGGCCAAACAGAGAAAAAGACATTACATAGTGTAAATATTAACTATTGCCATGAGTTTCACTGAGGGAAAACCAACAGCAGTTGACAACAGTCCTTGAATCCTCCCATAGATCCCTCTAGGAGGAAACTTTGGACTGTTGTGTGTGTTGTATTGGTGTGGGACTATGTCACTGGCTGAAAGTAGTGGGAGGAAAGCAGTTGCCAGTTGTCAACTCTCCAATGTTTGAAAAGATATAAGAAGTGCAGTTAAGATTGATAACAGGAGACCTTGGGTCTTGTGAGGTTGACAGGTTTTGAAAGTGGACATCTCTGCTGTCCATCTTGTAGGACCATCACATGCTTGGTCCCTGACATTATATGAATAAATAATCTCTATTAAGTCAGATTGGACATCCCAGTCAATGACTACAACATTATAAACACCAGACACTTGTCCTATTTAAGCATAACAGGAGACAGGGCCCTGTATCATTTAATATTGTCAGGTGAAATTTATCAAATATTAGTCCCTTTCTTCTCTGTGTTGCATGCAAAGTGTCTTGATGTCATTAAGATGGTTTGACAATAAAGGAAATGCATATAGGTAAAATATTGTGAACTAGGATCCAAGGATGGGTTTCTGCAAATAGGAAATATATTTACCCTGAAAGTGGATACAGGTCTATTGCTCATAAGTGTTATTATTATTGCATATATATTATTTTGTGGGCCTTTTTTTGCACCTTTTCCCTTTGAATATGTTTAAACAAGGAAATGTAATATTGGCAGCAATACAAGGAGACAGACTTCACCATTAGGTAATGTAAATAAAAGTTTATTATACATAAGGACACTTTCATCTAATGGATTGTACACAAGTTAGTGGTACAAGTTGTAAGAAAAAAACTCGTACACATGATAAAGTCGACAAATTTGAAGTTTGTTTTTTTAATACTTTGGCCTTTGGGATAAATGTAAGATGGAGGGCAGGGAATCATCTCCCTGTTGCTCATTTCTAAAACCCATCAGTCCCCAAACCTCCATCTGGAGGTGCCCTGTATCATCTGCTCTGCATAGCTTTTGTGCAGTAAGTATTTTTAGGGCTTTAGTGACATCTCTACATGATAGATTTGTGCATCTTTTTATACATATACCAAAGGCTCTTTTCCCCCTTACACTAGAAGTAGCCAAAAGACAGGCATAGAAACCACTCCCACCCATTCCATCCCCTACATACTCCACTACCCTCATCCCTCCCTCTTATCTTGGCACCTCCTGGATAATGGGTCATCCCTACATCTTGTCCACTGCTCTGGGTCAGAAGCAGTGTTGCAAGACACAGCACATCCACAGCAAGGCCACTTCATTAATTCGGCGACTCCCCTCTCCGTCTCCTCATGCAGAAAAGGAGAAGATGGGGAGAAATCCCTTCGGGCTGTGTCAATTTATTTCTCATACATACTCCCTCACCCCCCGTCCCCTACCCACTCCCCCTCATGCATCACATCATCCATACACAACCATTCTCCATTCACCCCTATCTTCTGTCCTCTCCCATCCTTCCTTAACAGACATTCCCCTCTTTCCCAATGCCCCTTTTACCTCATCCTAGGTCGCCCCCTCACATTCACTCCTTCCACCTCTGCCTTCCACACCTCTTACGAATCTTTCTTCATTTATTCTCTCCATGTGTCCAAACCATCCTAATACTCTTTCATGAACTCTATCTCCCAACTCCCTTTCCACCCCTGTTCTCCTCCTTACCTCCTTATTTCTCACCTATCTAGCTTAGTAATCCCTATCATACTTCTCAGGCATTTCATCTCAAACACATTCAAACTCCTTTTCTCTTCCTCTGTTATGTTTCATGTTTCTGCCCTCTACAGTGTTATTGGCACAATCACTATACAATCACCCAAATGTCTATTTCTCACTACACTTTTTAATGCCTCAAGGCATTTACTCGCTTTACTCAATCTACATTCTACCTCCACCCCCACTCCTCCCTTTCCTGCCACATTCGCACCCAAGTATTTAAAACTATCCACTTCCTCCAGTCTCTCTTCCTTAATACTCACTTCCAGCCTGCTGCCACTCTCTCCCCTTGTACATCTCAACACCTTACTTTTACCCACATTTATCTTCAACTTCCCTCTTTTGCACACCTTCCCAAACTCTGTCACTAACTTCCTCAATCCATCCTCTGATCCTGCTACAAGTGCAGTGTTGTCAGCAAACAACAACTGGCTTATCTCCCACTTTTCTCCATTTTCTTTAACCATCTCCATCCTCCTTGTTCCATACACCATCTTTGCACACTTTATGACTCCCTCCTTGAACCATCCCCATTCCTCCTCCACTCCTAGTTCTACTCTATCCTTCATTCCCTCCCACTCCTCTCTCGGCTTCTTCTTATACTCCTTTTCTTTCTCATTTAAGTAGTTTGCTCTAAGTACCTCCCTACCTTCTGCCCTTTTCCTCTCTCTCCACCTATTCTCCACTCTCAACTTACCTTCCACCAAAAAATTATTTTATATTCCCCCACTCTCCCCATAGAACATGTACATCCTTAACTCTTCCTACTATAATCCTGGTTACCACTATATAGTCCATTAGTGCTCTATCTACCACCCTTTTCCATGTGTACTTATGCTTGACTTCCTAAACACTATATTTGCTATCATCAACTCTCTCTCAAGACACATCACCATCAACTCTTCACTATGATATTTTCCTGGAACTCCATACTTCCCAATAATCCATCTATTGGTTCCTTTCCTACCCTGGCATTAAGGTCTCCCAATACCACTTCTTTGACATTTCTCCCTAATCCTTCTATGCATTCATTTAAATCCATCCCTTTCCTCTACACTCTTCTCACTACCAGGCCCATACACAAAAACCCACATCTCCCTTCGCACCTTCACCTTCATCCACATTGACCTTGAAGAAGCCTCCTTCCACTCCACTACATGCTTATCTATCTCTTCACTTACTAGTATAGCCACCCCTTCTCTCCCTTGTCCTCTCTTCACTCTTGAGAACCTCTCAACTACATTGACAGACTGGAAAAAGTACAATGGCGAGCCACAAAACTGATTCCAAATATAAAAAATAAGTCATACGAAAATCGACTAAAACATATGAATCTGTTTTCCCTAAAAAAGCGTAGACTCAGAGGTGACTTGATACAGGTCTTTAAAATTCTAAAGGGAATTGACAACATCAAAAGTGACAAAATTTTCACATTGAATGAGAATCAGACAAGAAACAATGGTCTCAAACTGTCTGGAAATAGATTCAATTTGGAAGTAGGTAGAAACAACTTTGCCAACCATGTAGTTAATGAATGGAATAAACTTCCTGCACAGGTAGTGCAATGTAGTTCAGTTCGAAGCTTTAAGAATCATTTAGATAAACACCTAAGCAAGATGCTGTAATGATTATAATTTATTTTATATTGTTTTTCTTTTGTAATCATTTGTGTGTTTGATTTTCATTTATTATTACTTATATGTCAATTTATCTTTATTTACTATTTACCTGTATATTTATTATTTAACTATACCTATGCATTTATTTATGTTTTTATTTGTTATTTACATTATATAGTTTTTATTTAGTAATTTAATAATATGATTTTTTTTTGCATCTGACCTAGATATGGACCAAAAGGTCTCCTGTCGGCATGCTCCGCCTTTGTAATCCTTTGTAACTCACACTTGCCCCTACCTTTCAACTTCGTTTCACTCAATGCCAACTCATCCATCTTCTCACAAACATACTGCATATCTCTTCCCTTTTGCTCCTGTAACTAGTGAGCTGTTACTGGGCTAGTGACACAGGGAGAGATTGACAGTTGGTTTGGGTTTCGCCTCTTTATTTGGAGGAGTCTGGCATACACACGCATGTTGGCCGGCCCTAGTCTGAAAGGATACTGACCGTGACCTGACCTCACATGCCTTTAAGTACCTTTGGTGAATACCGAAAAGTAGCGTCCCTGTGGCTGGGACAGGGTTGCTGGGCGTAGCCAGGAATTGAGGTTTCATGCGGATACAAATGCATGTAGTACAGGTGTAATATTGACTTAACCTAAACACACGTACAGTACTATAAGGCCAAAGGCCAGCTGTTTGTACCCCACATATCCCACCTTGTCTCTCCCACTTCTGCAGCGGCGATACTACGAGTATCAGCTGAAATATTGCATAGAAGCACATGTGGGGGAACCTGTTCACCACACTCCCATCTGTACTACATCCATGCACATTAAAAGACTCAAACCTTAGTGTACTGGTTGGAAAACTCCTAGACCCTTTACTTTTTTTAGGAATGTCCCCTGTGGGGCTACAGGGAGAAGGATCCCTGGTCCCAATCCCCATCCCATTTTTCTTGCCTCTTACAATCCAAGTAGGAATACTTGGTGGCAGCATTCCTTTCCCCCAACACAGGGTAGGCAAATATTCAGAGAAATGGTACAGGACAGCAACAAAGGGTTGGGGGACAGCGTAACGGAGGGACGGTCGCAGCATAATAAAAGTGTCATTTCTCTATGAACAGTGTCTTCCTCTATCACAGACAAAATGATGTGTGGCTCTGGTCCGTAAGGGCACCCCATATAGACCCTAAAGTATCAACTGCATGCTACTTTGCCTCAATAACATGCAGCCAATACACCAGACAGGGTATTGGGGCATCTTTTTATGTTTGTTATAAATGGATATTAAAGGACCTTCACATGGGAGGACAAGGGGGGGAAGATGGTTGACATGTTGATGTGGTGGCTGGCCCTGCAATGGATGTGCTGTGTATTGCTTATGACCTGGGCAGTGGACAGGAGACAGGGACACTTCACCCACAAGGAGATAAGGTGAAAGGAAGACAAATTGGAATGGGATGCCTCTCTCATAAGGGGGAAGAAGCCATTAATATATAGATGATACTAATCCCCATTCAAAGAAGGATGTTCATATCTGTTTAGCTTCTTCAGTCCTTTCTGCTGCCCATCCTGAATCCTTTACCTCTATTATTTTACCACTTCAGTATATTGTCAGGGGTTAGGATTTTCTTCCCTGCTATAAATCCTGTTTTGAGGTTTTACAACCCTCTCCTATCTCCTACCTGAAGAGAGGGAGGCAAGATTTCAAAATGGGACTTCCAAGTGGTCCCCCAGGGTTGTGATGAGAGTGAGGAAATGACTGAGGTTGACAGTATATCACTCACCATCTCTCCTACTAACAATAATTACTTATGAGGAGCTGTTTAAGTAATATTTCTTTCAATTTTTAGATTTGTAAAATATGAGCACCTTCATTTAAGGCCCCAGCACACTAGGTGTCAAATTGTAGGGAACTGACCCCAGCAGTCTCCGAAACATTCAAATCGAGGCATGCTACATTAGACTTAAGCCACTGTGCTTGCAGCACTGGTGGATTGGTGAGGTGCAACAGAAGACCTACCAAAACACCTTACTCATGATATCATGGAAGTCGCAGCTCTACTGGCGTCTTGAGGATGTTATTCAACTGATAGAACTGTATAACAGTAATGAGTGCCAGTGACAAGTGAAACATCACCTGTACAAAGACAGAAATGACAGGGATGAATTGAATAGCGTGTGTCATTCACCCACAACAATAAGTCATCATTTGAACACAGGACTAGTAAAAAGAGCACACTTTTCATTTCTGCACCAAGCCACCCTGATTCGAAAGACACGAAGTGTGATGTGGCCTTAAACCAGTGGATATTGGGGTGGGGGGAGCTTCACTCACACCACATCACTAGGACAAGTATAGGACAGTCACTTACCAGACAAGTGAGAAATAGGACCTCACCATTGAAAAATCACATCAATACATGTGCTTTTTCTGACTCAACACTTTGGCACATTTGGCGAGCGCAGCATCCTACATCCCAAGGTAAGCTCAGCGTTCCCTGGTAGTGGGATGTCACAAAAATGTTTATACTCTTTTCCGATTTCTGACCTTATTTTTTAAGTTATATCACGTTGATAAGACCTAGATTGGAGTATGCAGCAATGATGTAGTCACCAAGTACAAAAAAAAATGTATAACAAAACTTGAAAGAATACAAAGAGCAATCACGAAATTGACACCAACACTCTCAGAACTATTATATGAGGAAAGACTATAAAAACTTGAGCTACAGACATTAGAGTAAAGAAGAGAGAGAGGAAACTTGATAACTTTAGAATCATGAAAGGCATAGAAATTATTGATAGGATCTAATAAAATGGGATAGAGATACAAAAGGACACGGAAAGAATATCAAGAAGGACAATTATAGAAGAGATCAGAAAAAGAACAGCTTTCCCAACAGGGTAATAGACATTTGGAACAAGTTAGATGAAATTGTGGTGTGTGCAAAAACGATACACGAATTTAAAAACAGTCTAGATAAAACGAGATATGAAGACAGGACACCATGAGCATAGCTCCCCTTCCCGTAAAATACAACTACGTAGATAACTACACATGCGCCCATACATGCACCTGTACCTGAACTTAGAGAAGGCATTTGATAAAGTATCTGACAGTCAACTTATGTGGAAATTGGAGTATGTTGGAGGACTAATAGGCAAACTGATAGAATGGATTAAAGACTTTTTGAAGGAAAGATACATGAGGACAGTAGTAAAGGACAAGATGTCAAGCTGGAGAGCAGTAATGAGCAGAGTACCACAAGGTTCAGTGCTTGCACCAATAATGTTTCTTGTCTATGTTAATGACATGATGGAAGGAACAACAAGCTATGCCAACATGTTTGCAGATGATGCAAAAATCATGAGAAGAGTGAAAAATGAGGATGGTAGAATATTGCAAAAAGATCTAGATACTATTTTTGTGTATCCTACCATTACTAACCATTGCGATATGTCACCAGACACGTAATCCAAAAGCATGCAAGAAGACACTAGCCTTTAGCAATACCTCCAATCTTGATGACCTGCACATTTCCATCTGACTAGGATAACGTAACACATAACAATGCTACATTACGCTATTGTCCAACAAACTGACCTAATATCACCAGAAAGTTCATTAACCTTTCCTTATACCTACCAAACTACATTATTGTAACTCCAATGCATACACTAAGTCTAGCCACATCCACAAATAATATTACTAACCCATTACAGTGCAACTAACATATATCAGTGTATAAATATAAAATGTAAGATGTTTCTTACAACCTACAATAAACATGCTTAAATAGGCTTATTCCTTTTTACATACAGTGACTGTGTCACCAGAAACAAAGGAGACTAGGGGAGACACTCTCCCTTAGACTCACCAGGGGAGACTATATCCCCAAGCTGTAATAACTCGAGTACACTGCTTGATAAAACAAGAAAACCCGGAGAGAGTTTATCTGTCTCCGCTAAGCCCTATTGTGTAGCATCAACCCTTTAGCCCCAACTGAAGAGGAGACCACCTGTCCACAAGTACCCAGCTAAAACCGTCGTTGCCTGCCAAGCTGCTTGTCCACGACTAGCCTCGTCTACCAGCACGACTGCTGTCATTGCCTGACCAAATGCGCTGACTGTCACAGTTGTAGCCATCTTGAAGAGAGTCGGTGGTGAAATCAATAAGGTATTCGATGTCAAACCACCTGGTGGCAGTTTACTATCAATCAGAAAAGATACCGCTGTCTGAGTAGGAGAGACCTATTCTCGACTCCTCCATAGCGTGTCAGAGTAGGATAGACCACCTGGTTACAAGACTACCCACACTACCCCCCTATGTAGTGTGTCGTGAGTAGCCATTCACCGGTTACACGACTAGACTCGTCAACCCAGAGCAGTGATTCCCAGCAACGCAAACATCAATATTTCAATCAACCCAACGCATCATCGCATCAAAATCAAATCAAGTCACAAGAACTACCAGTACAGCGCATCAAAGCCCAATATCAATCAAGCCTAACCCATCAACTTCAAGACATCAATCAAGCCCCGCTACTCCGAGCCAACCAACCACCTCCACCCATTCCACCCCCTCCCTCTGCCCAAAACAACGGCAAGTCCCTACCCAGTCCAGTATACACACCACCCCTCCACATCATTCACCTCCAAACAACCATTGCTTTTCTACCCACTCCACCATCCAACCGCCCGACAAATGCAACCTAAGTAATCTTATCCCCCAATAGGTCACCACGGACCCAAGCCCAGCGCGCTGACTTCAGGGTCAGCAGTTCCAAGTAACTTCATTTTGTGGCAAGTCCTTACCCAGCCCATCTACACACCATCCCTCCACATCCGTCCCCTCCAAAGTAATGATTGTAACATCTTCCTACTCCAGCACCCCACTTCCGTGAGTATGAAATATAACACACTAATTTACTTTAATCTTTTTAGACCTTCACGTACGGAGCCTGCCAGGAATTTCGCGTCAGGCAGAGGCGGACCTCGACCCTCTGCTCCCTCCTTCCACACTGTTGCATCGGTCGAGCATAACTGACGAGAGTGACCTCAACACTCTACTCACCTTGACCCTCCATCCACTCCCTCCATGCAGTGACCCACAGCAATGACCACTCCAACCACGTCTGCCCACTCCACCCCCTCCCTTCGCCCGAGACAAACACCACGAAGGTACTGGAAAGTCAACAATAGTGGACAGCCAGTACTAATCTTTATGAAGCACCATAAGTTTTCAATCACCCAGCATTGCATCTAGACTACACATAAAATCCACGTAGATCTACACCAAGTACCCTGGTTCCCAAATTTTTACACATAGCTACACAAATATGTAAATACACTCAATATAAATAGAGAGATACAAACAAGCTAATAAATACATATACAAGAGAAACAATTATTAACTAATGAATTCAGCAGAATCCACATACTAAGACATAAAGTGATAAATGCTCACAAAATTCACTGCCAATTCTTCAAATCAACATAAATAAAACATTCAACAAATTCGACATAATACTGTACATTGAAAGATATAATATATGTAAACCCTCCTTTACTAGTACTCCATGATATAATATCTCCCACTACCAATGTGACGCATCATATCTTTCTTTTGCAATTGTATATTTTTTATGCCAAACCCCACTGTCTCGACCTTAACTGGAGGTATGACGACATACCTCAAAGAGGTCAGGGAGGTATGTATCCTACCATTACTAACCATTATGATATGTCACACACCAGACACATAATTCAAAAGCATGCAAGTGACTAGCCTTTAGTAATACCTCCAATCTTTATGACCTGCACATTTCCATCTGACTCAGATAAGGTAACACATAACAATGCTACATCATGCCATCACCCAGTGAATTGACAGAAGTATCTAATGTCACCAGACAGTTTATTAACCTTTCCTTATACCTACCAAGCTATGTTATTGTAACTGCAATACATACACTATGTCTAGCCACATCCACAATAATATTTCTAAACTCATTACAATCCATCACTCATATATCAGTATAAAGATATAAAATGTAAGATGTTTCTTACAACCTACACCGAACATGCTCAGATTGGCATATTCCACTTTATATAGTGCAACTGTGTTGCCAGAGATAGAAGAGACTAGGGGAGACACTCTCCCTTAGACTCACCAGGGGAGATTATATCTCCAAGTTGTAATACCTCAAGTACCTGCTTAATAAACCAAGAAAACCCAGAGAGGGTTTATCTGTACCCGCCAAGCACCATTGTGTAAACCCGACCTAACAGCTACACTTGCAAAGTACTGGAAATGAGCAATAGCAGTAAAAGGGCATCCTTAGACTATTCCTTGGGAAGCAAACACATTACAAAAGCAAAAGAGAAGAAATACTTGGGAGTGTTGATAAAAGACAACCTGTCACCTGATAAACATATCAGCAGGATAGTGGGGGGAGACTTATGGATTACTGCAGAAGATTAAAGTGGCATTCCATTATATGGATGAAGAGATGATGAAAAAAATAATTGAAACCCTGATATGTGCAAGACTGGAATATATGTTAGTAGTATGGTCCCCACACGGTGTGAAGGGTATAAGCAAGATTGAGAGAATACAAAGGGCAGCAAACAAACTGGTTCCCAGCCTGGCAGATAAACCATATGAGGAAAAACTAAAGGTACTGGGTCTGACAACTTTGAAAGATTGAAGAGAAAGAAGTGTCATGATTAGTGTTCAGGTCAATAAAGGGGATAAATTGCATTGATAGAAGAGATCTCCTGATTACAGATGGGAAGGCTTTAAGAGGTCATGGAAATAAATTAAAAAACATACAAGAATTTAAGAACAAACTAGATGCTGAAAGATACAAAGATGGGTCACTACGAGCATAGCTCTCTTCTCGTATAATCCAACTAAGTAAATGCAGTACTAGGTAAAGACACGCCTCATTGGTGCAGTAATAGCATTCGCAACCGCTACTACAGTGGTCCAAGTTCGAATCCTGCCCAGGGCTGAAATAATTTCAGTATCGCTGTGCTGCTAGTTGTTACTCCAACTCTTGGGCGGGAAATTGGGTTTGTGTGTGTGTGTGTAGGGTCGCAGCATTACCCAGAGATTGGTCATATATGAGCTCTGAGTTCTCATCTGGGAGGGTAATAGCTGTTGATCATGAGTCCAACACATGATCCAAGACCATGGCGAATGACCTCCACCAGGAGGTATGGCTGGTACCTGGTAGGCTAGTACATAAAAGGTAAATGAAACACAAATAAATTGTGATAAGTTTGTATATAATCATTTAACAAATAGGTAGTCTTGTCTGTCGTATAAAAATCAACTGCAGCTTTATGTACAATCACACAGTAACAACAAACAGGCAGTTAGTGCATAATGCAACACACATGTTGCATTACATGAAGAGGTGAAGTTGCTTTAGATATGATAGCTTAGTTCATACAGGGTAAAGTGAACCATATCCATGTTTGTGATAAGATAGGATGATATAGTTGGGTAATGAGAATGATAGGTAATGAGTAATCAAAATTCAGTGCCAGTGCAGGACAAATTTGTGCATACTGGCAGTGGACTTTGTACAATATAGCCACTATAAAGAGAAGTGTAAAGTGAGTCTGCAAGAAGTATTTGGATAAACAAAATAATTTACTTTTTAATGATAATATCTATTGCCTTGAGTTTCACTGATTGAAAATCTGCAGCCCCACACGAGCTGACAACAGTTCTCAGGTTCTCATGACCTCTCTGGGAAGAAACATTGAACTACTGTCTGAACTGCATTAGTGTGGAACTGTTTTTATGAAACCAACTTGTGATAGTTGTGGGAGGAGAGCAGTTGCCAGATGTCAATTCTCCTTATGTGAAAACATGGAGAAAATACAGTTGAAGTTGATAGAGAAAGATCTAGGCCCAGTCCTGAGACCAAAATGTCAATCCCCTGAGGCTGTACCCCCAGGTGGAGGTGAAGATGTTGATGAGTTTTGAAGAATATGCAGCAAGGAGAGGATTCTCCCTGATGTCCATCTCACTGGACCATTACATGCAGGTACCTGTCATAGGTCCAATTCTACCTTGTTTTAAAAACCAGCAAACAATAAATGATGGATAAACAAAACATTTACCTTATTTCACTAGCAGACAGCAGACCAATGAATGGGATTCCAATTATTGTGCATTTCACAAATTTTCTGCTTTCCATATTGTCTTCAGTTAACAATTACTAAAAGCCTGTGACAAGGTGGTCTGTCACAACTTGTAGCACATTTTATGCAATAAAGTCAATACTCCACAAAATGTATCATTACTATCATTGAGTGATAAGCCAAATTAATGATAAGATACAATGATTTGTTGCAATTTGAAGCATGCGATAATGACATGTACCTGCATTCTGCTATCATGAAAACTGAGTGAATGAACAATTATTAACAATCACAGAAATACCTTTTAGTAATCACATAAAAATATTATATTCAGCACTTGCATTCATACTCTTGGTAAATTACAGCCAGAATGAATGTTAACCCACCCATAGTGTGATACATGATGGAACTCCATACGGAGGGAACTAAGATCTAATGACAACAAATGCATCTTACTTGCTTCACACACAGACTTTAGCAGGCATAGGCTGAAAGCTGCATAAATGATGGTCCTAAAAATGTAAGCATTTAATGATATTATGACTTGGTCTTGTCTTATAATACAGTATATATATATATATATTTATGTGAGGATATGTTATACAAACTGAAAGATCACAGATATAGGATTTGAGGCTTGAAAGGCTGGGAGTGCTGTACAGAAGGAGGTTTACCTGTAAGTTGTAAGCACAGTCAAAAATCTCTGACATACTTGATTCATATCCTTTCCAAGCCATGTGCTAAAGAGTAACTAAAAAAAAAAAAAAAAAAAAAATTAATAGCTTGTAGTGCAGCAAATTTTGTGTATCTCCTTTGTTGCAATTAGATATTTAACTGTAAACCTTCACTGGTACTACAATGATTATGAAGAGAATTAGCCATTTTGAATAATTAACTACTATATGGTGAAATTCAGCAAAGCTGGTGAACTTTTAATTTAAGACATTCTCTTTCAGCAGTATATTCCAGCTGCCAAGAGAAATTTTTCCTTATATTTTTAAAATTTCATTATTCTTTTTATTTTTAACTTCCCAATATTTTTTGTAACTGCCCATGCACATTCAGCTCTAGCTACCTCTGCCACGTTTTAATTTCACTTGTAAAATCTTAAGAGAACAGATAAATAACCATTGCCTCATATTTCACCAAATGGAAATCCCTAGCCTCACAGTAGTCAGCAGCTGTTCTCAGACCTTCCCATAGTTCTCTGTAGTTAGAAATGTTGGACTGCTGTCTATGTTGCATTAGCAAACAGGAGGAGGAGGAGGAGAGGGAGGAGTAGGGCAGCAGTTGTCAGTTTTCTTTATGTGAACAAAGTGGAGGGAAAATAGTAAAAAATTATAGAGATCTTGGGCCTGCTCCAAAGACAGAGTGCCAACCCTGAGACAGAGGTGAGGTTGTTGATGGGATGTGAAGATGGGTAATGAAGAGGTATGCTCTCTGACATCCATTTTGTAGGACCGCCACAGGCAGGCTCCCATTGTTGGTCCCTGAATCCCTGTATAACATTTTTGATACATACTGATTTCAGGGCACTGTTATCAAAGTGCAACCAAGGACTGCTGATAACTGGTATTCTACTAATGATGGCAGCAGAGCAAAATGGAAATAGTGAAAGATAACTCAGCATAATCAATAAAAAAAGCATCTTGTCTAAAAATTGAAATTTTCCATAAGTCTTGGATATAAAAAATTAACACTAGGCCTAGCTCACTGCTTTGGCTTCTTTTCTTGTGTATGTCTTCCTCATGAAGCACTTTTTATAACCTCAAATTTCTCTCCTTGTCTGAAGTAATGATGTCTTCACAACAATAAAATAGTTTATGATGCTATAGTAAATGGCAACTTAAGTTCATTGTGAAGAATGACTTCATAGTTCATACATTTCAGACTTATTTATGCTAGATGTAAAAACTGCTTTCATGTTCTCTATTTTCAATTGGCTCTAGTACCACAAAGAGTGCAAACAGCACTTGTCTTTTTTATTATTCATAGTTGGGTGTGTAATGGTATTACATCATACCCCACAAATATGGAACAAGTAAGTTTGCCAGATCTAATGTTCCAGTAAAATAAATATTGTTATCCAATCTCTGATTTCACTTGATAAATGATTCAGTCTTCTTCTGCCCCTCTCATATTTGTCTAATAGGCCTTAGTCATGGTATCTACTTCAAAGTCAAGAGTGACTTCAAAGTTCTCCCGGAAGACATGCCATGTTTTACTTTTGTGGGGGTTATCCAATTCCTGCCGCTCCAACCTGAGTCTGCAAGTAAAAATTAGTCATTAGGACTAGAATTTATTTTGGTTATGTAAATGAAAAGTGGAGAACTTCTTTTCTATAAAAAATAAGTGAGGATGAATTGATAGAAATTCAACAAAAGAGTATATGAAAATAACCAATAAAAGATGAAGTAGATTACCTATTATTGTTGATAAATCCTGTATGAAACCAAAAGAAGAATGGGCAGTTCTCATAGCCCTTTGGTATCTTATGCTGCAGAATAGAAAAGAAACATGTCATTACAATCTAAAGTCATTTGGAAACCATAGGTTTACTTTCCAATCAAGCAAGTGGCTTTGAGCTGAACTATAGAAGAAGATAAAAAAATTGTGTTCCAGTCATTTTCATATCATCAATTTGGGAAGATTTTGGTTTCACTATGTAAGTGTCCTATAGGGTCAGCTCATACAACAAGAGCTCATTATTAGCCTTTGCGTCAAATCCAACTTTCTTTTATCATTTACAATTCATTCTTCCACTAGGTTTAAGCTATTCTAGATTGGGTGTCACTTTTCTGTTTACTCTGGCTTCCATCAGGCTATTTTATGGTACATGGTACCCCTCCATGGTACCCATTGGTAGCAAAGAGGTTATTTATCATAGCAGAGTGCAGGAGTAAGGGGAAATTTCATCTAAATAGCTTTCCTAGGAGTCCCAGGTATACTTACTAAGGGCATTTATAAATTTGGAAAAAAAAATGTAACGAGAAAAAGTTAGTTTCAACGTACGATTGTGGCCATTAAAATAAACATCTTACTTTGGCTAAAATTATATCTTCAGGAACCCAATTTAAAGTACAAATCTAATAATACGATGTATATATTGAAAAACATTTGGTGAACAGGGTGGTATTTTAGATTACATACACTATCAGCCAAGAACATGACCCTGGTGTCGCCCCGGATGACGGGAGCATTCATCAGTCGGACGGTGAGAGTATCGGCTGCCTTATCATAGGACGTCTGCAGAAATATAGAGAAGGGTGAGTGTGGCAGGGTGGTACAGAAGTGTTTGATTATGTGGATGCTTTGAATAACTGTTAGTGAAAAAAATCTGCAGTGAATAATTAATCAGCAGTACTGTACTGTGCAATGCCACAAAAACATTCTCTTAATACAGGGATGTTTGGTGGTGGTTGTAATAGTGGTAATGGTGGCATTGGTGGGTTGATCCCCACTAAAGATTTGACTTCCTTTCCATCCCCCTTAAACTTAGTTTATATTAACATTTATTAAACTAAAAGGAAAAAAATACAATAATGTAAAACACAAAATGAAAATGTACATATAGACAAATTTGCTATATCACAATTGTTTGTACAACTTTCATAATAATCACTTTTATCTAAATATTGCCCAACAAGCCTACACTCTCCAAAACAATGGCTCTTATTCCCCAGCAAACTCTGGAATGACATTCTTGCACTAACACCATTTCTAATTTGAAAACTTTTTTTTCTACAACCTATAAACCTTTGAGATCAGATTGGACAAATTTTCTTACCTGACAGTTCTTATTAGGTGAGATGCTGCAATGGAAGGGAATGGTATGGGCACGAGACTTGACCGAAATGATAAACTCTGACCCATCGCCTGCACCAACATGCCGGATGCCTCGAACACTGATTGTTGTTATGATAAGAGGGATCTCCTTCGGAAGTTCCCCTCCAGCACTCACCACACGCTCATAGTAACCAACATAACGACTCTGTTGGTAGAAAGAAAAAGAGCTCAGCGGAAGAAAGGATAGGATTCTGGTCATTATAACTGAGTTCAATCAAATTCCTCTCAAATGTATTTTACCAATTTTTCTTTAACTGTTAATCCTACAGTATACTGGATGGTATTATTCTTTCTATTCTGGCTGATGTCAAACTATGGGTCTCCACTATATGATTGGAATATGTTCCTAAAACATCAATTGTATAGTTATCCCATCTTTAACATATTACCTATCAGTTTCCCAAGGACTGACAATAAGACCCTGCACAAGGTTGTCTCATGAGATAGACATTGGAGAGACTCTACGAGTAGCTACTCCTCACCACCCAACTCTAAAGGCCATCAACACACTCACTTTTATCTACTAAAGTGCAGATTAAGCTTAAGACCTCTGTTTATTTCTCTCACACACACACACACTGTTCTTTCGAACATATTAGACAAAAGAACAGTGTGTACAAATTCAATACAGTACAAGAATTTAAGAGTAATCTAGATATGGAGCAATACAAAGATGGAACACCATGAGCATAGCTCCCCTACAACTAGGTTAAATACAACTAGGTAAATACACACAAACCAGTCTGGAATGGACGTCTAGAATGAGCTCTGGAGTGTAGCACTTTTTTGATAAGTTGAACTAAACACCTAGTTGGTATCACATTGGGACCGGGGAGTTTTGTTTATCGAGTGATTAAAATTATATCGCATAGTAAATTCACTTAGTGGTAAAAATCTAAAATAAAGGATGATGTAGACAAAAATATAGGGAACCAACAAAGAGAATACTAGATGTAAGCAGGGTTGAATTGCCGTTAGGTGTAATCCCAAAAAAGAGCAGCGACAAAGATGGCCCCAACACTTTTAGAATAAACATATGAACAAAGATTGTCCAAACTGAAACTACCAACCCTGGAACAAAGAAGAGAAAGAGGAGATCTATTGGCCATTTACAGAATCATGAAAGGCATGGAAGTCCTTGATAGAGAAGACTTATCAAAGTGGGATAAAAGAAAAACAAGAGGGCATGAAAAGAAACTCAAAAAGGATAGTTATAGAGGAGATCTGAAAAAAGAAAAAAAAAAAGTTTTCCACACAGAATGGTGGATGTCTGGAACAAATTGGACTAAACAATAGTGAATAGTGTGTACATAAACCATACAATAATTCAAGAACAAACAAGATGCTGAGATACAAAGATGGGTTACTACGAGCAAAGCTCCCTTTCCTGTATAATACAATTAGGTGAATTAATACACACACACGCTGTCAATACCTTTCAACTAGAGCTCCGAAGGCTAAAAAAAAAAATATATATATATATATATATATATATATATATATATATATATATATATAAATAAAAATAAAAATAAAAATAAATATAAAAAATAAATAAATAGTGTAAAGAGAACAAGGGGCCTGGTTTGTATTGAATGGGAGTGGGGAGCACTTCTGGTTACCGTATAATACACCTAGGTGAATTAATACACACACACGCTGTCAATACCTTTCAACTAGAGCTCCGAAGGCTAAAAAAAATATATATATATATATATATATATATATATATATATATATATATATATATATATATATATATATATATATATATATATATATATATAAATAAAAATAAATATAAAAAATAAATAAATAGTGTAAAGAGAACAAGGGGCCTGGTTTGTATTGAATGGGAGTGGGGAGCACTTCTGGTTACCCAAAATTATTTCTCTGCAGTGTTAAATTGATCTAACCAGAGAAAATGCAAGGTAAGGTCGAAAGAAGAAATTTGAGTCAAATATTAGAGATGGAAAGGGAGATGAGTATTATTAGAAACTTGAGGGGGAAAGAATTCATATAACTAAGGAAAGAGATTGTAAATGCCTTTTTGAAGCTAACAATTAATGAGATATGAGAACTAAAGAAAATAAATTCCAAACTAAATAATGAGCTAAGGGAATTAAAAAGGATCTAATGGAGGATGAATGTGAAAATGAAACGGTGAAAATCAATGATACTACCAATAGTGAGAACTTAAAAAAAGAGGTAAATCACAAAATACAGGCAATGTCTGAAAGAACTGAGGAAAACTTAGGTGAGGAAAATCTGCAGAGGATTAAAAAGATGGAATGAAAACAGAAAACAAAGTGATAGTTTTTAAAGAAATAGTACAACAACAGATGCAGGAAAATGCAAAGGACACAATTATTCAAGCAAAGAAAAACCAAACTGGGTCAGAGATACAATGGATAGAAATAAAGTGCATTGTGGTATCTGGATTAAAGGAAGAACATGGTCTGGTGAGGTACATGAGAGAAAAAGCGGAAAAAGAAAAACCAATAACAATTCTAAAAGAAGTACAAGATGATGACCAGGAAGTAGAGAAAGATATAGAAGTGTATAGAATGGGATAATATTCTAAAGAAAGAAATCAACCTCTAAGATCACAAATAGTAGAAAACATATTAGCAAAATCAAGCAAGTTAGCAAAGAGTGAACAATACTACAATATATGGATAAAAAGGGAAATGAGTGTTGAGAAAATAGAAAGAGAGAAGATACTAATAGGCGAAGCTAAGCAAAAAAAAAAAAAAAAAAAAAAAAAGAGAATGGTCTTAGACATGGATGGAAAACTTTTTGCATGAAAGAAAAATGAGAGTGGTGATAAGAGACAAACATTCTAATTAGGATGGAGTGATTAGTGGAGTTCCACAAGGAACAGTACTGGCCCCAATAATGTTTGCTATATATATCAAGGAATTGAAAGTTATATGAGTTTTGCGGACGATGCAAAACTGTTGAAAAAAGTGAACACGATAGAAGACTGAGTTGCTGCAGAGTGATCTCAATAAAGTATGGGAATGGAGTAGGAAGTGGGAGATGGAATTCAATACTAAGAAGTGTAGTATAATGGAATTTGGAAGAAGTAAAAAAAGAATAGTGGATCATAGAAATTAAAAAAGTGAAAAATGAGAAGGACCTGGGAGTCATTATTGTGAATATGTCCCCTGAGAAACATATAAACAAAATTTATGGAGAAACTCATAATTTGATAAGAACAATCAAAGTGGCATATACATACCTGGATGAAGAAATGGTGAAGAAAATAATAGTCACTTTGATAAGACCAAGATTGGAGTATGCAGTGACGACGTGGTCACCAGGCACAAAAAATGTATGACAAAACTTGAAAGAATACAAAGAGCAATTACGAAATTGGCACCAACTCTCTCAGAACTATCATACGAGAAGAGACTGGCAAAACTTGAGCTACAGACATTAGAGCAAAGAAGAGAGAGAGGAGACTTGATAACTAATTATAGAATCATGAAAAGCATAGAAATCATTGATAGAGAGGATCTAATAAAATGGGATGGTAGAGATACAAGAAGACACGGAAAGAAAATAAAAAAGACAATTATGGAAGAGAATTGAAAAAGAACAACTTTCCCCACAGGATAATAGACGTTTGGAACAAGTTGGATGAAAAAGTGGTGTGTGTATGGCAGAAGTGATGCCCCAAGGCACTTACCACATGTGCAAAAACGATACACGAATTTAAAAACAGTCTAGATAAAGCGAGATATAGAGACAAGACACCACGTGAGCATAGCTCCTTTTCCCGTAAAATACACACACTCCATCAACTTCCAGTAATTTTCCACCAATTTTTTACACGAGGAATGGTGACAACAGACGACAACTCCCCTCGTCCTGTTACAAACTTAAGTCAACAGTTGACTGATTGACATGAAATCCCGTCCCTCCCGTTCCACTAACCTGACTCGGGGTCTCGACCCCTTGGAACTTCTTGCCAGCGTTCTTGTCAGTCCTTCTATCACCGAAGTAGCCAAGGCAGTGCTCGGCGTCCCTGAAGAGCCCTGTGTCAATGAGGAAGACGCAGATCATAGTTCCTGTGCGTCCCTTCCCTCCCTTGCAGTGCACCGCAATGACGTTCGCCTCATCACGCGCCATCCACTCCCGGACGCTCTTGCTGAACTTCAGCATGTCCCTGAAAATAAATATGTATATATAAATAAACAGATAAATAAATGAATAATGTTAATAGTAATAACAGTAACAATAATGATAATAATGATAATGACAATAATAAGAACATAAGAACATAAGAAATAAAGGAGACTGCAAAAGACCATAAGGCCTACACTAGGCAGCTCCGTATCCATCACCACCTGTCATCCACATCCATAAAGTTGTCTAATCGTTTTTTAAAACAACTGAGAGTATCAGCGCTTACTACGTGGTTACTAAGTTTATTCCATTCATCGACCACCCTATTTGTAAACCAATTCTTGCCTATTTCCTTCTTAAATCTAAATTTGTCCAGTTTATACCCATTACTGCGAGTCCTGCCCTGTTGTTTTATTATGATGACCTTGTTTGCATCACCCTTGTTATAGCCTTTGATCCACTTGAACACTTCTCTTAGATCACCCCGCACTCTGCGTCTTTCCAGAGAGTGTAAGTGTAGGTGCCTAAGCCTCTCTTCGTAAGGCAAATTTCCGAGTCCTTGTATCATTTTGGTCATTCTTCTCTGTACTGATTCTAGTGAATTTATGTCCATTCTGTAGGACGGAGACCAAAACTGTACCGCATAGTCAAGGATGGGTCTAACTATCGCTAGATAGAGTTTAATAATTACCTCTGCACTTCTATTCGTTACCGTCCTAGCAATGAATCCTAATGTCCTGTTTGCTTTATTTCTGGCGCTAATGCACTGCTTCCTGGTTTTAAGGTCCGGACTCACCAGAATTCCCAAGTCCCTCTCGCACTCAGATTTTTCTAAAAACGTGTTATCTAAGTTGTATCTATTTTCGGGGTTGTGTAGCCCTACGTTTAACACGCTACACTTAGAGATATTGAAGTTCATTTGCCATTTCACCGACCATGTTAACAGTTTATTAAGATCATCCTGCAGAATCTGGGCGTCTTCTCCTGACCTAATTAGGCGTCCTATTTTAGTGTCGTCCGCAAACTTACTAACATCACTATTTAACCCATCGTCTAAGTCGTTTATATACATAATGAACAACAAGGGACCCAAAACCGAGCCCTGGGGGACCCCGCTAGTAACACTGCCCCACCTAGATTTTATTCCATTTATGGTGACCCGCTGTTTTCTGTTACTAATCCAAGCTCTAATCCATTCTAACACTTTTCCTCCTATGCCATGGGCTTTGATTTTATTTAGTAGTCTCTGGTGTGGCACTTTGTCGAACGCTTTGCTAAAGTCAAGGTAAATAACATCGTAATTTTCATTGTTGTCTGACGCCTTATATACCTTAGTGTAAAAGGATAGAAGATTAGTCACGCATGACTTACCTTTGGAGAAACCATGTTGATGATGATGATGATGATGATGATGATGATGATGATTGATGATGATGATGATGATGATGATGATGATGATGATGATGATGATGATGGTGGTGGTGGTAGTGATGGTGAAGATGATGACGATGACGACAACAACAAAAACAACAACAATAATAATAATGATAATAATATTAATAATAATAATTAATAATAATAATAATAATAGTAATAATAATAATAATATCAATAATAACAATAACGATTACAATGATGATGATGATGATGAAGATAGTAATGTACACATATATCAAGGGATTTTCCCCCTTTACAAGGGAGGTAACCAAACTCAAAAGTATAAATCCACTCTCACCCACTTCATCTCCATATACTCCACTCCCATTCACCACCCGTCCCTCCCTCTTTTCTTGGCTCTTCGATGACAGGTCATCCCTGTATAATTTTATTCAGAAAACACTTCGCAAAACCGTTCAGAAACGAGCTCTTTATCCTCTGCGAGTTTTCACGAAATACTTGCAGGGTTTTGCCGAGACTTACGTGAGTGGAGGAACGTTGTGGTCGTCGATGAGGAACCTCTCGACGCTGCCGTGGAAGTAGGATTCTTCGTAGTGTCTTTCTGAACAGAGGTTGTACACACGGTAGCGCCCCCTGTGTTTCCTGTCCAGGAACCTTGCCACTTCCTGCAAGATCCATAGAAAGTGTCATCAGCTATCTCTGGATAAGCAATTTGGAAAAAAAGATAAATAAAAAATAAAAATAAATAAATAAATAGATAAACAAATAAAGTTGACCACACTCTAAAGATACAACCCTGGATCATCTACACTCAGGTCACCATCCAGTAAATAAGGACCAATGACGAGTACCTGCTACCCATTTTCAAAACCTGTAATCCCCATCTCGAGGCCCAACCATGAGGGGATGATACTCGGTCCGTGGACCAGTCCCAAAATCTCTCTATCAAGCTAGGAGAGCCGACAACCAGCGACTGTTCATCTCCTACCACTTTCAGCCGGTGGCATAGAAAAAGTCCCACACTGATAAAACACAGACAAAGGTTCAAGAGTTCCTTCTCAGAGATCCATGGGAGGACCCAAGGACTGTTGCCAGGTACAGTGGGATTGTGGGTCTCCAGTTAGTGAAACTCGCGGGAATCCTTATCATTACCAATACATGGCTGGCCTAGTAACGCTCACTCTATGCCCAAGATGCAAACATTACACACAATGCAAAGAACACGTTATCTTACACTTACGGTTTCACAACCCAGGCAATTCCACAAAACCTCTTGAGTGATATATGAGCCAAGTCAGTGGCTATGGCCGGATTCTTCGAGGTTGTGGATTTTATTTCTCTCGGTTGATAAAACGACTCTAAATGTCTGGCAGGAGCTCGGGAGTGCCTTCTTCGGTTCCATATGTATATATAAATACATATATATATATATGTATATACAGTATACGTATATATATGTACATACATA
>NC_134782.1:12942725-12950225 GCF_046742065.1 Oratosquilla oratoria
TGAATAGTGGGAGATTCATGAACACACGGGGCTATTCATAAACAGGGGAAGAATATTCACAAAAAGCTGTTTTTCACAAACAGGAGGTGATATTCACAAACAGGGTGATATTCACAAACGGGGAGGGATATTCACAAACAGGAGGGATATTCACAAACAGGGGGTATTCACAAACAGAGGGTATACTCATAAACAGGGTATTATTCACAAACAGGGGGTATTCACAAACGGGGTATTCACAAACAGAGGTGATATTCATAAACAGGGTAGTATCCACAAACAGGTGTGGTATTCACAAACAGAGGGTATACTCATAAACAGGGTGTTATTCACAAACGGGATATTCACAAACAGGGGATATTCACAAACAGAGGTGATATTCATAAACAGGGTGGTATTCACAAACAGAGAGATATTCCTCTCACCCTCCCCCCCCCCAACCACCACCCCACCCCCATCCCCGTGGCTCGAGATTGTTCCTAAGGTTAGAAGCACTGGTAAACGACTCCTCCCAAGGTGATGGGGTTGGGAGTTTCAGGGAAGAGGATTAAGACTACAAATTTCTAGAACTGTAGATTACTAGAGTATTGTTTTTTTTTTTTTTTTAGAAAACCTTGACCTAGTCTTCAGCATATCACATTTTTCAGGTGTTTCATATTCAGTTAGCTTTATTACAAAGGTATTTCATTTTATAAGTGGAAGGGGAGGCGACATAATGGCATGTGGTAAAATAAAAACGTGAAAAAGAAAGAGAAATAACAGGACATTTGTAGTCAACCTCTCAAACCAGAGCGGAAAAACTTTAATAATTTTCTTCTGGCTAACACCGCAAGACTTTATTTCATATGAGAAGATCCACACAACTTGAGAAATGGGTTGAGGACGATATCAAAGTCGAGATTCGGGGCGCCGTGACTGCACCGCAGTGCCACAGGAACAAAGCGACACGTCAAAGTGTCCATGGAGACACCCTTACGGCTCAGATTCACACATTTATTTTTTTTTATTTTTTTTTTTTTTTAGATCGGGTACTAGTTTTCCAATCGTGAACGAATGTTGGTCTAGTTTTGAAGAACTCTGTCTCTTCTTTTCCGCCATCATCTCCTAAGTTCTCCTCGACCACTCCTACGACTCCTCTTCTGTTTCCTTTAAGTGTCATGTGGTCCTCGACACTTGAGCCAAGGTCAAGGTCAAGGTCACGTTTTGGGGTCAGGCAGGGTCAAAGACAGATTCCTAATCGAGGCACCGGCGAAGACACTGAGCACACGTAGACACGCTGCACACACGAGACTCCAAGCTAGGTCAAGGTCAATACCAAGAATAGGTCACTTCGCCTCGAAAAAGAAGAATAACGACGAGACAGAGGTTCCCAAACTTTTTCTTTTCTCTTCTCTGCACCATTTTCACTATATCCAAGTGTTATTCTCACACATACTCATTATTTTCAAATTTGTTTGTATCGAAAGGAGTAAAATTTATTTTTGTTGTTAATCTAATCTGTGATACTTAAAGTGTATGGTATTCTGAACATTATGTAGATTGTAAAATTTGTAGGATTGTAGTTTGTAGAAACATTTGTGTTTCAGCAATCTGAATCTAAAAATCTATGGTTATAATCCCCCTTCTGAAACATGAAAAGAAGCCCCCAAGGGGGAATTCACTCCTTGGTTAAGGTTCCTTACGACATGACGTCATGCAGTCCACTCGCGCGCCGAAAAGAAGTGATCTGTTTTTATAAGAGCTTGTGGTCACGTGTCTCCTAGTAAGCAGTTGGCACTAATGAGTGACGACGTAATACCAAGTGCCACCTTGAAGGATAACTAGAACCAGTTGGAGGTGGTTGAGATGGAGTCAAGAATGGAAGAGAGCAAAACAGGATGAAGGAGGAGGAGGAAGAGGACAAAGCGGTGGAGTGAGAGAAGGAGGGAAAAGAGAAGAACGGAGCTGAAGAGGAGGAAAGAGGTAGGGTAGAAGGAGGTGTCGTAAGAGGAAGAGGACAGGAGAGTGGAGTAAGAGGAGCAGGGAGAGGAGGAGGGGCTGAGGAAGAGTAATATAGGGAAAAATGGATTGTGGACGAGAAGAAAGAGTAGAACGAGGAAGAGGAGGAGGGGGTTGGAGAAAGAGAATATGACTAGAAGAAAGTAGGAAAGGAGGAGAAAAACGAGGAGACCGAGGAAAAGGAGGAGAACGAAGAGGAAAAGTGAGATGAAAGTTGAGATTATCTACAGTTCGAAATGAGACCCCCGGGGAAGTGTAGCTATATCAAGTACTGTGGTAATTATCAAACTCTAGCTATAGTTAGAACTACCCTTGACTATGCGGTAGAGTTTTGGTCTTCGTCCTATAGAATGAACATCAATTCACTTGAATCAGTACAAAAGAGAATGACCAAAATGATACCTGGGCTCAGAAACTTACCTTACCAGGATAGGCTAAGGCACCTTAACTTACACTCTCTAGAAGGACGCTCAGTGTGGGATGATCTAACAGAATTGTTCAAGTGGATCAAAGGCTTTAACAAGGGAGACGCAAATAAGGCCATCATATTAAGACAACCTGTCAGGACTCGGAGTAATGGATCTAAATTGGACAAATTTAGATTTAAGAAGGAAATATGCAAGAATTGATTTACTAATAGAGTGGTCAACAATTGGAATAGATTTAGTTACCATGTAGTGAGCGCTGAAACTATCGGTTCTTTTAAGTAATAATGGACATGGAACTGCTAGTGTAGGCCATGTGGTCTCTTGCAGCCTCCTTCATTATGTTCTTATGTATACATATACTATACATATACATATACATTTACATATACATATACACATATACATATACATATACATATGCATATACGTATACATACACATGAACATATATACATACATACACGTATACATATATATGTACATATACATATGCATATACATATACATATACATATACATATACATATGATATAATTTTCATGGCCGTCGCGCATAGGACTCAAACCTACCGTTCTGAGGCCAAGAGGCTACAAAGACGGTGCCCTAAACCACACATATACATATACATAAACATATACATATATATATATATGTATATATATATATATGTGTGTGTGTGTGTGTGTGTGTGTGTGTGTGTGTGTGTGTGTGTGTATGTATATGTATATGTATATGTGTATGTATATGTATGTGTATATATAAACTAAAAATAAGATCAACAAATACAAATAATAAACTCGAGAACCAAGAGAACCAGAGACAGGGACGGGCATCACGGAGCAAAGCTTGGGATCACGTAGAAGTCCCGAGAGGCCAGGAAGCTGAGGCGAATGGATAACAATGGTGCCGTCGAAAGGACTGCCAAGGCATAATGAAGAGAGCAAAAGAGAGAGATAGAGAGAGAGAGAGAGAGAGAGAGAGAGAGAGAGAGAGAGAGAGAGAGAGAGAGAGAGAGAGAGAGAGAGAGAGAGAGAGAGAGAGAGAGAGAGAGAGAGTTTGCCATCAGGCGATTTTATTCGCCCAAAGGGTTGATCTTGTCTGGTACATTTATACTCCTTGTTACAAGACGATTTTATTCAGCTGAGGACAAAACCCATTTTCAACCAAATGATCGAGGGAACCAGATATGAAGGAACCCATTACAATGGAAGACACCCATTTGAGACAAACCCATTAAATTGGATGTGTGGGCAATCCATTGAAATAGACAGGGGGGGGGGTCTATTGAGATTGGGAGAATCTGTGTGTGTGGGGGGAATATACTGACGTCGGGAGTTGGTGGTGGTCGGGGGAGGGGGGAATCCATTACGATACTGAGTTCCTAACGCGATGACGAACGAAAAACGACGAAGAGAAGAAAGAAAGAAAAAAAAATCTTTCGAAAAGTGAGGTCAGTAAAAATGTGAGAGCGTCGGAGTCTAGGACCAGCGAAAGTGGGGATAGAGGGAAGAGCGGGATAAATTTGGACGATGGAAAAAGAAAATAACGAAGAAAAGAAGAACAAAAAGCGGAAGTGAATTGAGAAGGAATGGAGGATAGAAAGAGGAGGGAAGGGGAAGGAACAGCAGAGAAAAGTAGAAGAGGAAAGGGGAAGGAAGAGGAGAGGGAAGAGGAGGGAAGGGGAAGGAAGAGGAGAGAAAAGAAGAAGAGGAAAGGGGAAGGAAGAGGAGAGGAAAGAAGAGGGAAGGGGAAGGAAGAGGAGAAGAAAATGGAAAGGAAGAGGTGAGAAAAGAAGAGGGAAGGGGAAGAAAGAGAAGAAGAAAGATGAGAAGGCAATGGGAAGGAAGAGGAGAGGAAAGAAGAGGAAGGAAGGGGAAAGAAGAGGAGAGGAAAGAAGAAAAGGAAAACAGGGAGAAAGAGGAAGAAATAAGATAGAGGAAGAGAAAGGGAGGAGGAGGAGGAGGAGGAGGAGGACAGCAAGAGGGGTAAATGGAAAAAAAAGAAGAGGGGAAGGGTGTGCGTGTGTGTGAAAAAGAAAGAGAAAAGAGAGGGAATTACGAAGAACCCAAGGAAAAAAAAAAGAGTAATAACAAAATCGAAGAGGGAAATTGGAAAGGAACGGACAAATATAGAAGAGAGAGAGCAAAAAAGGTGTGTAAACGCTCTCCTTTCTTTAAGAATTTCATTCTGACTGCGACCAGGGCACTCCATTCAGCTGACGAGAAACCATCGTTGATTGATTTTATTCTGGCGAGCTTTGGGCGATTCCATTCAGCTGACGGGAGCGAGTGAGAGTGGTTCGGCACAACATTGATAAGGTTACTGACACACAACAGTGAAATTGAGAGGAAGTGGGGGAGAGTGACATACGAAAATCGACTAAAACATATGAATCTGTTTTCCCTAAAAAAGCGTAGACTCAGAGGTGACTTGATACAGGTCTTTAAGATTCTAAAGGGAATTGACAACATCAAAAGTGAAAAAAATTTCACACTGAATGAGAATCCGACAAGAAATAATGGTCTCAAACTGTCAGGAAATATATTTAATTTGGAAGTGGGTAGAAACAACTTCGCCAACCGTGTAGTTAATGAATGGAATAAACTTCCTACAGAGGCAGTGCAATGTAGTTCAGTTCGAAGCTTTAAGATTCGTTTAAATAAACACCTAAGCAAGATGCTGTAATGCCTGCCATTTATTTTATATTATTTATTTGTTTGTTATTATTTGTCTGTTTGTTTATTATTATTTCCTTGATTATCATTTATTATCATTTATCTGTCAATTTATTATTATTTACTATTTACCTGTTTGTTTATTATTTAACTTTACCTATTTATTTATTTATTTGATTTATTATCATTTATATTATTATAATTTTTATTTGTTTATTCATTTACTTATTTATCATTATTGTATCTTTTTTTTGTATCCGACCTAGTCATGGACCAAAAGGTCTCCTGTCAGCATACTCCTCCTTTGTAATCCTTTGAATGAATAGCAAATGCACCAAAAGAAATGACGAAGAAAACAGGAAATGGACGAAGGGAAAAGACAAAACATTAATCCATTAGCTACCGAGTGGGGCGGTGAGGGGGTGGGGGTGCCACGGAGATGAATAAAACAGGAAGGGGTTAAGTAAAAGATGAAAAAGAAAGAGAATACATGCTAATAATGAAGAAAAATACGAACATAAACGAAAAGAGGATAACAGTGCATCACCACAGGTAAAACGAAAGGAGAGAAAAATATATATAAATATATATATATATATATATATATATATATATATATATATATATAAATATATATATATATATATATATATATATATATATATATATATATACATATAGAATAAATAATTAGATAAATATGCAAGTAAATCAATACCCCCAAAAAACACGAGTTCATAAACAGATACATAAAATATAAATAAACAAGCAAATATATGAAGTGCTAGACAAACAAAAAAATGAAAAAAAAATCGAAGAAAGCGTTTTTGCTAATCAAGCGAAGACAGAACATCAATCTCAGGGACCTTCCGATAAAAAAAAAAAAAAAAAAAAAAAAAAAAAAAAAAAAAAAAAAAAAAAAAAAAAAAAAAAAAAAAAAAAAAAAAAAAATGATGATGACATTAAATTTGGTTATCGAAAAAGAATTGGAATAAATTCAGTAGAACCCCCTTCACCTCCACTCACCCCCCCCCCAAAAAAAAAAAAAAAACTACTGCCAAATTGGTGCGATAACTTCCCGCGTATGCTATCACACATTACAGTTTGAGGAATAGTAACTCCAATCATCATCATCATCATCACCATTACCACTACCACTACCACCACCACCATCATCATCATCATCATCATCATCATCATCACCACCACCACCACCATTAACCACTACCACTACCACATAACTACCACTACCACCACTACACCACCACCACCATCATCATTATCATTATCATCATCAATCATCATCATCATCATAATCATCACAACATCGTCATCATCATCATCATTATCATCATTACCACCACCACCACTACATCGTCATCATCGTCATCGTCATCGTCATCAAATCATCATCATTATATCATCATCATCATCATAAATATCATCACCACTACCAATAACAACACCATCATCATCAAGAGGAGGAAGAAGAAGAAGAAGAAGAAGAAAAAGGAGAGGAAGAAGAAGAAGAAGAAGAAAAAAGGAGAGGAAGAAGAAGAAGAAGAAGAAAAAGGAAAGGAAGAAGAAGAAGAAGAAGAAAATGAAGTACAAGAATAAGAAATAGAAGAAGAAGAAGGAAAAGAAGTAGAAGAATAAGAAATAGAAAAAGGAGAAGAAAAAGAAGAGGAGGAAGAAGAAGAAGAGGAGGAAGAAGAAGAGGAGGGGGAGAGGAAGAGGAAGAGGAGGAGGAGGAGGAGGAGGAGGGAGAGGAAGAGGGAGATTATACTCTCAATACGGACATCAGCGCGCCAGAATGACGGAGAACTTCTGGAAGAAGAAGAAGAAGAAGCCACCGTCCACAAGAACAAGAAGAGGAAGGAAAAGGGGGAGAGGATGAGGTATAACAGAACCTTCAAAGAGGGGAGAATTACGAGAAATAAGAGAATAAATTTGGAGATAAGAAGGTCAATGAAGTAACAACTTTTCAGGAATGGAGATGGGGAGGGACCAAAGGAAATGGAAAAACTTTCCGGAATATAATAAAGGAGAAATAAGAGAATAAAGTTAGAGATAAGAGAGATAGAATGAATATACTTCAGAAAGGGAAGGAGGTGAGGAAGACCCTTGGAATGGGATAACAAAGAAGAAAAAATGGGTCACATGAAGAATCGTCACCCCAAGAGATCCCACTGGAAGAACTGTCATCCCATACACTGAATATTAACAATAGAACAGAGATTAGGTAATGTTAGATTAGGTTAGGTTATGTTAGGTTAGATTAGGTTAGGTTAGATTAGGTTAGGTTAGGTTAGATTAGGTTAGATTAGGTTAGGTTAGGTTAGATTAGGTTAGGTTAGGTTGGGTTGAATGTCATCAACTTATACAAACGAAGAATCGTA
>NC_134782.1:12952725-12965225 GCF_046742065.1 Oratosquilla oratoria
ATTGGAGAATAACTCAAGAAGGGAATAAGGTTTCATTCACTGACATAGTCAAACAGCAATTGAAAGAACATAATGAAGACTCAGTTATTAAAGTGATGAGACAGAAGGAGAATATAGTAAGAGAATTAGCTGACAAAAAGAAATGTATAATTATATTAGGAATGGAAGAGAAACATAACCCAGATAGAACCGCAAGAATCAAGGAGGAAAATGAAAGAGTAAGCAGTTTATTAAAATTAGTCCAGGAAGATGAACCAGAAATTATAAAGGAAATTGAGGAAAAATTCAGACTCGGAAAATATAGTACAGATAAGACCAGACCAATTAAGATTAAATTCAGGTCACAAACAACGGCAGAGAAAATTCTATCCAAGACAGGGAAACTAGCAACAAATGATCAATATAAAAAGGTATGGATAAAAAGAGAAATGAATAAGGAGGAAAGAGAGGCAGAAAGGCAGAAAAGAATTGAAGCTAAGGCAAAAAACGAGGAAAGAACGGAGTCAGAGAAAGAGAGATTCTATTGGAGAGTAGTGAACATGAAAATAAAGCAGTTCGACATACTAAAGAAAAACATAAGGGAAACAGAGAACACAATGGAAGTGGCAGAAAACTAAGAGTGTCTTACACAAATATAGATGGATTGATAACAGGATTGAATGAACTGAATGATTATTTGAAAGAAAAAGAACCGGACATAATGGGAATTGTAGAAACAAAATTAATAGGCCCACTACCACCCAACAGTGTAGGACATGATACATACAATTATTGGATTAGAAACAGAGAGAAAAAGCAAGGGGGTGGAGTTATGTTCCTGACTAAGAAGGATATAAACGTGAAAGGTGTCATATATGGAAAGAATACAGTAGAGATGATTATGATAGAAGTGGAAGACAGAGATAAGAAGAGCAGAAAATTTGTGATCAATTATGTGCCTCCGAAAACAGCCTCATGGGAGGAGAGTGAATATAAAAGTATGTTAGAGGACACAAAGATAGCATTAACTAAAATAATGGAAGACGGAGGAAGAATAGTTATGATGGGCGACTTTAATTGCATAGAAATCTGCTGGGAAGAAATGACAGTAAAGAGTGGTGATGACTCATGGGGAAATGCTCTACTTGAGATGATTACTGACCATTCAATGACACAATGGATACAAGAGAACACTAGGTATAGAAATGAAGAAGAACCATCGAGGCTAGACTTAATAATTACATCTGAACCTAGAATAGTGGACAAGATTGAATATATAACACCAATAGGTAAAAGTGACCACATATTGATTGAACTGGAACTTAATGAAGAAAAATATATGAAAAGAAATGAACAATATAGAAAAGGAAGAATGATGTATGAAAAAACAAACTTTGATAAAATAAGAGAATTCTTCCAACAAGAAAACTGGGAAGAAATATACAAAGAAGAAACATCAGTGGAAGAGAAATGGAATATCTTGACAAAAATTTACAAAAAAGGAGTGGAAAAGTATGTCCCAAGACAAAAACAAGAAAAAGAATATGTAAAATGCTGGTACAACAAAAGTTGTAGGGAGTTAAAAGACAAAAGAGACAAAGCCTGGACCAGATGGAAAAAAGATAGAAGACCTGAAAAATGGAAAATATATACTGGTTATAGAAATGAATATGTACAAAAGTGCAGAGAGGAAAAAAGAAAATATGAAAAAGATGTTATAGAAAAGTGTAAAGATCAACCAAAACTATTCTACAGATTTGTAAACAATAAACTGAAAAACAAACAAGACTTGGAGAAATTAAGACAAGGAGGAGTTGAATACACTGAGGAAATGGAAATGGCAGAAATTATGAACAAACATTTTAAATCAGTGTTTACAAGGGAAAATATACAACCTGAAGAGATTGAGTGGAAGGAAAAAGTCCCCCTATGGAAGAAATAGAAGTAACAAAGAATGAAATATTGACACACTTGGGTAATTTTGATGTCAGAAAATCGCATGGGCCAGATGAAATAGCAAACTGGATTCTGAAAGAATTCAGGAATGAACTGGCAGACAAAATACATAGCATAATAAGCAGTTCCTTAAAAGAAGGAAAAGTTCCAGAAGATTGGAAAAAAGCAAATATAGTACCTATATATAAAGGAGGAAATAAAGAAGAACCTACCAACTATAGACCAGTCTCTCTAACAAGTACAATAGCAAAAATATGTGAAAGAATTATCAAAAGTAGATGGGTAAAATACTTGGAAAAAAACAACGTACTAAATCCAAGGCAATTTGGATTCAGACAAGGACGATCATGCGTCACCAATTTAATATGTTTCTATTCAAGGCTAATAGATATAATACAAGAAAGAGATGGATGGGCTGATTGTGCATTTCTAGACCTAAAAAAAGCTTTTGACAAAGTACCACATAAGAAGTTGCTTAAGAAATTAGAATATGAAGGAGGAATACAAGGTAAATTGCTAAATTGGATGGAAGACTTTTTGCAAGAAAGAAAAATGAGAGTAGTGATAAGAGATCAGCACTCAAAATGGAATGAAGTAATAAGCGGTGTCCCGCAGGGAACAGTTCTGGCCCCAATAATGTTTGCTATATATATTAATGATATGGATGAAGAAATTGAAAGCTATATGAGCTTCTTTGCAGATGATGCAAAATTACTGAAAAGAGTGAAAACTGAAGAAGATTGTGAATCACTACAGAGAGATCTAAATAAAGTACAGGAATGGAGTAGGAAGTGGGAGATGGAGTTCAATACAAAAAAGTGTAGTATAATGGAATTTGGAAAAAGCAAAAACAGAATAACAGGATCATATAATTTGGGAGAAGAAGGAATAAAAAGAGTAGAAAATGAGAAGGACCTGGGAGTCATTGTTATGAATAATATGTCACCTGAGAAACATATAAATAAGATTTTTGGAGAAACTTATAATTTAATAAGAACAATCAAAGTGGCATTTACATACCTGGATGAAGAAATGGTGAGGAAAATCCTAATCACCCTGATAAGACCAAGATTGGAATATGCAGCAACGATATGGTCACCAAGTACAAAAAAATGTATAAAAAAACTTGAAAGAATACAAAGAGCAATTACAAAACTGGCACCAACACTCTCAAAACTATCATATGAAGAGAGACTACAAAAACTTAAACTACAGACACTAGAGCAAAGAAGAGAGAGAGGAGATTTGATAGCTATTTTACAGAATCATGAAAGGCATAGAAATTACTGATAGAGAGAATCTGATAAAATGGATGACAGAAATACAAGAGGACACGGAAAGAAAATAAAAAAAGACAACTATAGAAGAGATTTGAAAAAGAACAGCTTTCCTCACAGAGCAATAGACAGTTGGAACAAGTTAGATGAGAAAGTGGTGTGTGCAAAAACAATACATGAATTTAAAAATAGTTTAGATAAAATGAGATATGAAGACGGGACCCCACGAGCATAGCTCCCCTTCCCGTAAAATACAACTAGGTAAAATACAACTAGGTAAATACACACACACACACAAGGACACACAGCACAATCACACACACACACACACACACACCACGCAGCACGCCACACACACACACACACACACACACACACACACCCACTAACACACACAACACACCAACACACTCACACACACACACACACACACACACACACAACACATTGACACCAGTAATACATAAGGAACATAAGATATGTAATTTTAAAGAATATGAAACAGAAAGTTGAAATTCACGGAGTTTTCAAACGTCATATAGGAACAAAGAATAGAAAGATGAAACTGATTTATTACCATTCAGCTACAGAACATCTAGCAGATATATAAGGGAGAGCTCAGAGAGCTCATGTGTGTGTGTGTTTGTGTGAGTGTGTGTGTGTATTTTACCTAGTTGTATTTACCTAGTTGTATTTTACGGGAAGGGGAGCTATGCTCGTGGGGTCCCGTCTTCATATCTCATTTTATCTAAACTATTTTTAAATTCATGTATTGTTTTTGCACACACCACTTTCTCATCTAACTTGTTCCAACTGTCTATTACTCTGTGAGGAAAGCTGTTCTTTTTCAAATCTCTTCTATAGCTGTCTTTTTTTATTTTCTTTCCGTGTCCTCTTGTATTTCTGTCATCCCATTTTATCAGATTCTCTCTATCAGTAATTTCTATGCCTTTCATGATTCTGTAAATAGCTATCAAATCTCCTCTCTCTCTTCTTTGCTCTAGTGTCTGTAGTTTAAGTTTTTGTAGTCTCTCTTCATATGATAGTTTTGAGAGTGTTGGTGCCAGTTTTGTGATTGCTCTTTGTATTCTTTCAAGTTTTTTTATACATTTTTTTGTACTTGGTGACCATATCGTTGCTGCATATTCTAATCTTGGTCTTATCAGGGTGATTAGGATTTTCCTCACCATTTCTTCATCCAGGTATGTAAAATGCCACTTTGATTGTTCTTATCAAATTATAAGTTTCTCCAAAAATCTTATTTATATGTTTCTCAGGTGACATATTATTCATAACAATGACTCCCAGGTCCTTCTCATTTTCTACTCTTTTTATTCCTTCTTCTCCCAAATTATATGATCCTGTTATTCTATTTTTGCTTTTTCCAAATTCCATTATACTACACTTTTTTGTATTGAAAACTACCATCTGCCCACTTCCTACATCCATTCCTGTACTGTTATTTTAGATCTCTCTGTAGTGATTCACAATCTTCTTCAGTTTTCATTCTTTTCAGGTAGTTTTGCATCATCTGCAAAGAAAGCTCATATAGCTTTCCAATTCCCCTTCATCCATATCATTAATATAAATAGCAAACATTATTGGGGCCAGGAAAAACTGTTCCCTGCGGGACAACCGCCCACTTATTTAACTTCATTCCCATTTTGAGTGCTGATCTCTTTATCACTACTCTCATTTTTCTTTCTGTGCAAAAAAGTCTTCCATCCAATTTAAGTCAATTTGCCTTGTATTCCTCCGGTTCATTATTCTAATTTCTTAAGCAACTTCTTATGTGGTACTTTGTCAAAGCTTTTTTTAGGTCTAGAAGATTGCACAATCAGGCCCATCCACTTTACTTTCTTGTATTATATCTATTAGCCTTGAATAGCAAACATATTAAATTGGTGACGCATGACCGCTCCTTGTTCTGAATCGCAAATTGCCTTGGAAATTTAGTACGTTGGTTTTTTTCCAAGTAGTTTTACCCATCTAATTTGATAATTCTTTACAACAAATATTTGCTATTTTTTTTTTTTTTTTTTATTTTTTTTTTTTTTTTTTTTTTTTTTTTTTTTTACTTGTTAGAGAGACTGGTCTATAGTTGGTAGGTTCTTCTTTATTTCCTCCTTTTATATATAGGTACTATATTTTGGCTTTTGTTTTCCAATCTTACTGGAACTTTTACCTTCTTTTAAGCGAACTGCTTATTATGCTATTGTATTTTGTCTGCCAGTTCATTCCTGCCATTCTTTCAGAATCCAGTTTGCTAATTTCATCTGGCCCATTGCGATATTCTGACATCAAAAATTACACCATCAAGTGTGTCAATATTTCATTCTTTGTTACTTCCTATTTTCTTCCATAGCGGGGGACTGTTTTCCTTCCACTCAATCTCTTCAGGTTGTATATTTTCCCTTGTAAACACTGATTTAAAATGTTTTGTTCTCATAATTTCTGCCATTATTCTCCATTTCCTCAGTGTATTCAAACTCCTCCTTGTCTTAATTTTCTCCAAGGTCTTGTTTGCGTTGGTTTCAGTTTATTGTTTACAAATCTGTTAGAATAGTTTTGGTTTGATTCTTTACACTTTTCTATAACATCTTTTTCATATTTTCTTTTTTTTCCCTCTCTGAGACACGTTTTGTACATATTCATTTCTATAACCTGAGTATATATTTTCCATTTTTTCAGGTCTTCTGTCTTTTTTCCATCTGGTCCCGGCTTTGTCTCTTTTGTCTTTTAACTCCCTACAACTTTTGTTGTGTAACCAGCATTTATACATATTCTTTTTCTTGTTTTTGTCTTGCGGACATATCTTTTCCACTCTCTTTTTTGTAAATTTTTTGTCTAGATATTCCATTTCTCTTCCACTGATGTTTCTTCTTTGGTATATTTCTTCCCAGTTTTTTCCTTGTTGGAAAGAATTCTCTTATTTTATCAAAGTTTGTTTTTTTTCATACATCATTCTTCCCTTTTCTATATTCGTTTCATTTCTTATTTCGTATAGTTTTTCTTCATTAAGTTCCAGTTCAATCAATATGTGGTCACTTTTACCTATTGGTGTTTTATAATCAATCCCTTGTCCACTATTCTAGGTTCAGAAGTAATTAATAAGTCTAGCCTCGATGGAATCTTCCTTCATTTTCTTATACCTAGCTGTTCTCTTGTATCCATTGTGTCATTGACATGGTCAGTAATCATCTCAAGGTAGGGCATTTCCCCATGAGTCATCACCACTCTTTACTGTCATTTCTTCCCAGCAGATTTCTTTGCAATTAAAGTCGCCCATCATAACTATTCTTCCTCCGTCCTTCCATTATTTTAGTTAATGCTATCTTTGTGTCCTCTAACATACTTTTATATTCACTCTCCTCCCATGAGGCTGTTTTCGGAGGCCACATAATTGATCACAATTTTTCTGATATTCTTATCTCGGTCTTCCACTTCTATCATAATCATCTCTACTGTATTCTTTCCATATATGACACCTTTCACGTTTATATCCTTCTTAGTCAGGAACATAACTCCACCCCCTTGCTTTTTCTCTCTGTTTCTAATCCAATAATTTTATTCATCATGTCCTACACTGTAGGTTGGTAGTGGGACTTTTAAATTTGTTTCTACAATTCCCATTATGTCCGGTTCTTTTTCTTTCAAATAATCATTCAGCTCATTCAATCCTGTTATTAATCCATCTATATTTGTGTAAGACACTCTTAGTTTTCTGCCACTTCCATTGTGTTCTCTGTTTCCCTTATGTTTTTCTTTTGTATGTCGAACGTCCTTATTTTCATGTTCACTACTCTCCAATAGAATCTCTCTTTCTCTGACTCCGTTCTGTTCTCGGTTTTTGTCTTAGCTTCCAGTCTTTTCTGCTTTTCTTCTCTCTTTCCTCTGTATTCATTTCTCTTTTTATCCATATCTTTTTGTGTTGGTCACTTGTTGCTAGTTTCCCTGTTTTGGATAAGATATTCTCTGCCGGTTGTTTGTGACTTGAATTTAATCTTAATTGGTCTGGTCTTATCTGTGCTATACTTTCCGAGTCTAAATTTCTCGTCGATTTGCTTCAAAATTCCTGTTCATCTTCCTGAACTGATTCTACTAAATTTCTTACTTTTTCATTTTTCCTCTTTGATTCTTGTGGTTCTATCTGGGTTTTGTTTCTCTTCCATTCCTAATATAATTATACATTTCTTCTTGTCTGCTAAATCCCTTACTATATTCTCCTTCTGTCTCATCACTTTAATAACTGAGTCTTCATTATGTTCTTTCAATTGCTGTTTGACTATGTCAGTGAATGAAACCTTATTCCCTTCTTGAGTTATTCTCCAATTTTTAACTTCTGTAGCTATTTTCTCTCTATTTTCATTACTATTCTTCTTCAATTTCTCATTCTCCTCCTTTACATTTCCTAACTGTCTTGTTAGGTCCTCTATTTCTTCAGTTAAGTTTCTGTTAGCCTTCTCTAGTTGTTCCAACCTTTCAATTCTCTGGAAAATGGAGTCTACATTACCTAACTTACGTTCCAAGTCCTCGATCACCTTATCAACTCTCTCCTCTAGTCTTATCAGTCGGGGGGGGGGGTTGTGTCCCCCCCCACCCTCTTTAAATCCCTGGAACATATTCTCGTCACTTTCTACTGTATTGCTCCTCTCTATACTTCTAATCTTTACATTTTTATTAGACATTTGATCCTCGCTAAGTCTTTTGTTTACCTTCCGCTTGTCTGGCTGGGCAAAGTCTACTCCCTCCTCATTTCCTTCCATTTCCCTCAGTAATCCCTCCCCTTTTCCTCTTTCCCTACGTTCCCACTACTCCACGAGCAATTTCCCCCCCACCCTGCAAAAACACTAGGCACTTCTCTTTGCGTTGGGATCCACAGACTTCACTTTTCTTCAGAACGTCTTCTAAGCCGTCCATTCGTTGAAGTGTGTGTGTGTGTGTGTGTGTGTGTGTGTGTGTGTGTGTGTGTGTGTGTGTGTGTGTGTGTGTGTGTGTGTGTGTGTGTGTGGTGTGTGTGTGTGTTGTGTGTGTGTGTTTTGTGTGTGTGTGTGTGTGTGCGTGTACGCTTCTGCAGTGGTGCTTTATCCTGATTTTTTATATCTGTGAATCACTGCAGAGAGATCTGAACAGGGTTAGGGAATGGAGTCGGAAGTGGGAAGTGAACTTCAACATTAAGAAATGTAGCATAATGGAATTTGGAAAAAAAAATAAAAAAAAAAGTATCAGGAGAATATAAAATTGGTGCAAAGGAAGTAAAGAAAATGGGATCTGAAAAAGTCCTGACAGATAAACAAAATTGTCGGCCAAACCTATAACTTGCTAAGATCAATAAAAGTGGCTTTTACTTATTTGGATGAAGAAATGGTAAAGAAAATACTAGTCACACTGATAAGGCCAAAATTGGAGTACGCAGCGACACTATGGCCTCCCAGTACTAAAAAGAATACAAGGAAAACTGAGAGAATCCAGAGAGCAACTACAAAGATGACCCCAACACTATCAAAACTGTCATATGAAGACAGCTTGTCAAAACTAGAATTACCGACTCTGGAACAAAGAAGAGAAAGAAGTGACTTGTTGACTATCTACAGAATTATGAGAGGTATGGAGTTCCTTGATAGATTAGACTTACTAAATTGGGATAAGAGAAACACAAGAGGACATGGAAGGACTCAAAAAGGGCAGTTATAGGAGAGACCTGAAAAAGAACAGCTTTCCTCACAGAGTGGTAGATGTATGGAACGTACTAGACGAAACAATAGTGTGTGCAAAAACAATACGTGAATATAAGAAATATAAGAGCAAATTAGATTTGGTGAGATACAGAGACGGGACACCACGAGCGTAGCTCCCTTTCCTGCAAGATACAACTAGGTAAACTGGGTGAAATACACACACACATACACACACACACACACACACACACACACACACACACACACACACACACACACACACACACACACACACACACACACACACATACACACACACACACACACACACACACACACACACACACACACACACACACACACACACACGCACAACATACACACGTGCACGGGCTATGAATTCTCATCTGGGTGGGTAATAGCTTTAGATCACGAGTCCAACACGAAGTCCATGGTCATGATGGGAAATCACATATTTCTTGCCTTTTCCCACTTGACCTCCTTTCTAACCTCCAACCCCTCATCTTCCTCTCTCCTTATGTTCCTCATCTCATTTATTGAGTTCATTTCTGGCCCAAGGCCCTCTATATTTCATCTTTGTTCGCACGATCCGACCAGAGCGGACCTTGTGCTTCCTTTTCAGGACTCTCATGTACGCGTCTGCAGTGGTGCTTTATCCTGATTTTATTTATGCATCTCTTAATTTATCTAATTATTTATCTATTTGTTTATTCATCTATTTATATAATGTTTTATTTTCTATGAATTCATTTATCATCTATCTACTTATCTGTTTGTTTACTTGTATCTATTAATCTATTTATTTACTATTGACCTACTCCATTTATTTGTTTACTTAGTTTATTGAAAGGGTTATAATTTCATAGGCCAATGATGTTTTCTTTAATTATCATTCTCCTTTTTCATGTGAAAATGAAGGACCGTCTCATTCCACTGGATAGAAAAATTCTGGGTCTCGCTTTTGGTACGCCAGTGTCTTTCAGATCACTCTTCAAGTACCGTACAATGAAAGCAAACAAGAAAATAAACATTCTAAAGTCAGTGGCAAGCACAAGTTTAGGTTAACAGAAAGAAGCTTTAATCACAGTCTACGAACAACTCATTAGAAACACGCCCAGCAACACCTCCCAGCATGGTTTCCTACGATAAAGAAAACAAACACTGACAGTCTACAAAATACACAAAAAAATGCACATTAAGAATAACCCCCAAATAGAACTCTTGTGTACAGAACCAATATACTTTCACAGAACAGCACATGAAATTTTTGAGCACACAGTTCTTTGCAAACGTATTCAATTCTACTTACCCATCCTCTCATAAAAACAAATAGAACCAATCGAAAAAAAAATCTCCTCAAAAGTCTACCACAACCTGTCACCTGTACCATGCACCTATACAAAAACATATACACATTCAGATAACAAAAAACCACTCCAAAACCGACAAAAAACGCTCTCCCACGACCTGCAAGAACAACACTCGATTACGTTCAGGTCACCAGCCAGCACTATGAGGGTACCAACACGAAACAGGTCTGTTCACAGAAACAATCTACCCTCGATGTAACCATTACATAGAAGACACCGATCACCTCATCTTACACTGTCCCACCCTGTATACACCCAAACTACAGAATATATCTTCTTTGAGTGGCTGTTGCCTGTTATTTAGGGTAACGGATTGATCATCTGATTGATCCTTCATGTCTTAATTTCTTTTTTCCTTACCACCGCAACACCAACACCAACACTACTACAAGCAACACCAATACCACTATCACCACTACCAACACCTTGATCACCGCTACGGCCACCATCACCGCCACCATCCGTTACCACATTTTCCCCCAAGCATCAATATTACCAGCATCCTCCTCCTCCTCCAATCCTATTCAAACTTTTCATTTTCGTTCGCCTTTTCGCAACCTCTTCCTCCTCCTCTTTCTCCATTATCGTTTCGGGCTCGCCACTTCCTTCCACCTCCTTCCCATTCTTCCTTCCTTCCTCCTTACTCCTTTTGCTCACCAATTCGAAATTCCTAAAGAAAATGTTCTTCCCCCCCAACCCCCAACCCCGCCCCTCGAAGACCAAGGGTGGGGCCGTGAACGAGGTTTGCATGTCAATGACTCGTGGGGAAGAGGAGGAGGGAAGAGGAGGAGGGAAGAGAAGGAGGGAAGAGGGGGAGGGAAGAGGGGGAGGGAAGAGGGGGAGGGAAGAGGGGAGGGAAGAGGGCGAGGGAAGAGGGGGAGGGAAGAGGGGGGAAGGGGAAGGGGCTTGAGAAGTAGGAGAAGCGTGAAGAAGGGGAAAAGCCTAGGGGGAGGAAGGGGGATGGAAGTGGGAAAGGGAAGGGGAGTGATGGGTGGAGGGGGAGGGGAAGTGTGTGGGCAGAAAGTCGGGGAGAAGTTTAAGGAAGAAGGTGGGGATACGTAGGGAGGGGGTAAAAGAGCGTGGGGAGGAGGTGGAGGGAGGATGGGCATGGGGAGCAGCAAGGAGGACAGCGTATGGAGGAGGAAGAGAAGTGTGTTGAGGAGGAAAAGAAGAGACGAGGGGAGAAGAAAGGAGAGGAAGGGTGTTGGGTAGAAGAAGAGGAAGGAAAGAAGAAAGGAAGAGGTGGAATTGCCTTCTAAAAGCAAGAACCTAAGACTTGTGGGCCTCAGCAGATACCTGTTTGACCACTTAAGGCTGAAGACCTTCTGGTTGGGTTCATCTTAGAGCTTGCCACTGCAGAGTGCCAATGTTTAGAGCCAGCCAGACTCTTCCTGGCCTTAGTCTTGGTCGTAAGACCAAATATGGTAACTTCAAGGATTTTTTCTCTGGCTAACGTAAGGCGATTTTATTCAACTTAGAGGTAACCCTATGGGCGTTCATGGGCCAACTCTATGACCTGGTGGACGCCGCGAAACTGAACCATCGTGCACCGTTCTCTCCTTTCGTGTTAGTTTAACTTAATACGATACTTTTGCCTACCCAGGAGAAGAACGAGGTGTAGAAGAGTACTTCATACATGTGTAAAGTTACGTTAATATGAACAAACATCTTTCATTTTATTTTTCACATTTTTCAGGCACATGAGAAAGTCGTGCTAAGCTCCACTAAACGAGGAAGAGAAAGAGAGAGAGAGAGAGAGAGGGAAAGAGAAATATTCGAATTGTCTGCGTCAACGAGAAACCAAGGTCTGAACAAGAACAGGTCAGTTTACTTAGGAAAGAAGGAAATGTCATGAGGAGGCGTCAATTCATTTCACTGCTGCACTTCCGCATGACGTGTTTATCTATTTTTCGTTTATTTTTCATCTATTTAAGTTTCTTTCATCTATTTTCTTTTCGCTTAGTTTTCCGAAGCAAACTACCGTAGTCTTCTTCAGATCATGGTGAACTGTACTTCAGAAAAAGAAATATTCATTCATTTACTTTTATTTTCGATTTCATTTTGTTGTTTATTATGATTTTTATCTCTCATATTTCTACCTTCCTCTGTTAAAAAAAAAAAATCTTTACATCTTTACAGTATATTGATTTTTCTTTTTGTTTGTACATATCTTTTGTCATCGTGAACGAGTTTGCGTAGATATGTTTCCTTTGCAATGA
>NC_134782.1:12967725-12975225 GCF_046742065.1 Oratosquilla oratoria
TGTAATGAATGTGCCACAAATGAAGGCATACCAGTCTCGGTCAACGCGAACGAACATTAAAGAGTTTATAAAATATATACATATATATATATATATATATATATATATATATACATATAATACTGAAGTTGTTCATTAGGGGAAAGAATGAACATTTAACTACATGCCCTTAATAGGTTAAAAAAGAAACAAACTTTGAATTATTTTACAAACACTGTCATAAACAAAAAAGAAAATTATCAACTTTTGATATATAAATGACGACTTAAAACTACGTTTGGAAAACTCATAACTGATGCACTGGAACTTAATCCACATAAGAATGAAGATGAGAAAATTTAAACATGGATAGTAATGTCTGGAGTGAAGATGAGAGTGGGAAATGATACAGAAGAATTTAACGAGACGACAATATCCAGGTAGTGTGGGAAGCCAGCCAAGCAGAATGTGGTGTGCTGTGATTTTTTGTAATAAATGGGATCATTACACGGAGAACTTTGAAAAGATAGAGGAATAAATAAATAAATTATTAAATAAACGTAACAATATGCTAGACAGTGATAACATTGTATATAAATGTAATGAATGCACCACAAATAAAGGCATACCAGTCTCGGTAAACGCGAACGAACATTAAAGAGTTGATAAAATATATACATATATATATATATATATATATATATATATATATATATATATATGTATATATACATATATATACTGAAGTTCTTCATTAGTGGAAAAAATGAACATTTAACTACATGCCCTTATTAGGTTAAAAAAGAAACAAACTTTGAATTATTTTACAAACACTGTAATAAATGGGATCATTACACGGAGAACTTTGAAAAGATAGAGGAATAAAAATAAATAGATTATTAAATAAACGTAACAACATGTTAGACAGTGATAACATTGTATGCAAATGCAATGAATGTGCCACAAATGAAGGCATACCAGTCTCGGTCAACGCGAACGAACATTAAAGAGTTTATAAAATATATACATATATATATATATATATATTAATATATATATATATATACATATACTGAAGTTCTTCATTAGGGGAAAGAATGAACATTTAACTACATGCCCTTATTAGGTTAAAAAAGAAACAATTAAAATTTGAATTGCTATTTTACAAATACTGTCATAAACAAAAAAGAAAATGATCAACTTTTGATTTGTTATTTTTGCAAAATTGATTTACAAGAAAAAAAAATGTAATTTTGAATTGATACATTAAAAAAATACTGTTTTCACATTTTTCATGCGTTACATTTTCCATTGAGTTATATTGATACGTGTAACTTTTCTCCACAAATTCTATCAAAATTAAAATAATCATCATTTGCCCGCAGCAACAAGAAAAAAAAAAAAATGTAATTTTGAATTGATACATTAGAAAATACAGTTTCCAAATTTTTCATGCGTTACATTTTCCACTGAGTTATATTGATACGTGTAATTTTTCTTCACAAATTCTATCAAAATTAAAATAATCAGCATTTGCCCGCAGCAACGCGCGGGTAATTTGGATGATGATGATAATGATAATAATAATGATAATGATAATGATGATAATAATAATAATAATTAATTGATAATAATAAATAATAATAATAATAATAATGATGATAATAATAATAATAAAAATGATAATAATAATAACAATAATAATAAAAATGATAATAACAATAGTAATAATGATAATAATGATAATAATAATAATAATAATGATAATAATAATGAAAATAATAATAATAATAATAATAATAATAATAATAATAATAATAATAATAATAATAATAATAATAATAATAATAATAATGATAATAATAATCGTTCCATTTTCTCTTCCTCTCTCAAGGAAAAATAAAGGCACTACTTCCTTACCAGGGATACTTTTCCTTATACTCTTCCACCAGTCTCTATTGTTCATCTCCTTATCAATCTCTCGGTACGAATAAGAAACGGTTGAACGAGAGTAATAAACAAAGACACTTGGAAGAATTGCTGCACATTTTGCAAATCAACAGAAAACGTGCAATGTGTGAGACACTTTCGTTCCTGTCATCCAACACATAACAGGGCTTTAAAAGCTTGGAACTGTGAAACGAGGTCAACAAACAGGGAATCATGCGAACACCACGGACGGCAGGTCAGACAGGCAGACGGATACAGAGAGACAGACATAAAGACAGACAGGACAGAGAGGACAGAAGGAAAGAAAAATAAGGGGATAGATACGTAGAGTATAGGGACAAAAAAGAAAATTGCAGAGTGTGGTTGAATACAGATAAGTTTGGAACGCTTTGCGTTGGTTTATCATCGTGTTTAACGTTCAAAATGTAACACTGGATGGTCGTCATTAATGTTAAGAGTATCACTGAAGAATCGTAAATGATACTTATTAAGAAAACTGTTGAGACTATCCAGTTACTGCAATAAGATGTTGGTGACGACGAGTGTTTCAGAAGTGGCAATACATTTATCTTTTATAGAGAAAGAAAGGAGTAGAATAAGAAACAAAAATAGTGTAGGCAAATGACGACTTAAAACTACGTTTGGAAAACTCATAACTGATGCACTGGAACTTAATCCACATAAGAATGAAGATGAGAAAATTTAAACAGGGATAGTAATGTCTGGAGTGAAGATGAGAGTGGGAAATGATACAGAAGAATTTGACGAGACGACAATATGCAGGTAGTGTGGTGTTCTGTGATTTTTGTAATAAATGAGATCATTACACGGAGAACTTTGAAAAGATAGAGGAATAAATAAATAAATTATTAAATAAACGTAACAACATGCTAGACAGTGATAACATTGTATATAAATGTAATGAATGCACCACAAATAAAGGCATACCAGTCTCGGTAAACGCGAACGAACATTAGAGAGTTGATAAAATTCGTTGAAATTAGCTTGTCAATGACCAAATCTATAGATTACACTTGAAAACTGTAATTTTTGAACAAGGAATACTTGATCAACTAAACGAAAATATGCAATTTACTAGCATGCACGCAAGCTAACAGGAAAAATAACATTCTAGTTATAAAAACGCCTGAAGATGTAAAAAAGTAATTTGAAATATAATGAGCAAAGTGGAAACTCAAGTGGAAAGTGTAAAATAATATAGAAGATCCTTTGATAGTGAGCTTTGATGACAAAGACAAACTAAAAAAAAAAAAGGTGAAACTATCTCTCCAAGAAAAAGTTATAACCTACACCAAGATTAAAATATGAAATATACGCAAGAATGGTAATAAGATTGTAAAGAGTATAGTAATGAGGAAAAATGGCAAGGGGGAAGTTAATTAAGGAAGATGAATTCAAACTTATGAAAACTATAAAGGCTAAAGATGATAGCGAACAACGTTGAATCTAAATATACACTCCCAGTAAAAAAAAAAAAAAAAAAAAAAAAAAAACGCGTGAACATAGCACTTGCCAGAGGGCGATATTGATAATGATAATGACAATTATAATTATGATGGTAATGATAATGAAGATAACGGTGAAAGTGATGATAATGATGATAATGATGCTAATGATGATGGTAATGATCGTAATGATAATGACAATTATAATGATGATGATAATGATAATTAAGATAATGGTGATAGTGATGATGATAATGATGCTAATGATGCTAATGATGATGGTAATGATCGTAATGATAATATTGATAATGATGATAATGATGATGATAATGATGATAATGATGATAATGATGATAATGATGATAATGATGATAATGATGATAGTGATAATAATGATGATGATAATGATGCTAATGATGATAATGATGATAATGATGATGGTAATGATTGTAATGATAATGATGATAATGATGATAATGATGATTGTAATGATCGTAATGATAATGATGATAATGATGATGATAATGATAATGATGATGATACTGATGATGATAATGATGACAATGACGATAATGATGATGATAATGATAACGATGATAATGATGATAATAATGATAATGATAATGATAATAATGATAAGGATGATAATGGTGATAATGATAATAAATCAAGAAGAAGAAGAAGAAGAAGAAGAAGAAGAAGAAGAAGAAGAAGAAGAAGAAGAAGAAGAAGAAGAAGAAGAAAAATGGGGCCCAGATCAGACACCGAAGGTCAGCCCATCAGTACCGCACCTCCGGATGTATGACGAAGTTATTGACAGGTTTCTAGGAAAGGGGATGGGGAGACGATTCTCTACGACGTCCTTAATCCTCCCGACGTGGAGACCTAGATCTCTTGAGAACGAACACCTCGCTCTGATCACGTGACCTTCTTCGAATTTTACGAACTCCAGGGAAGAACTTCGACATCATACGTCGGTTCATCCGTTAAGCCACGCCCCCCTCATGACGTCATCAAACTGTATCCTTGTTCCGCCTCAATTTATTGTATTGTAATATGTTTATTACTTATAACCAAACCCAACAACCGACAATATTCGGTCAGAGCATCGCTTGACCAAACACCCTGAATCATTCCTGACCTTCATTCCAACTTAGCATGACCTGACCTACCCTTTGCTAACTTAGCAGAGTAACTTATCCTAATCTAAGCATTTCAGTTTACCTGAGAGGCAGCTCTTCGGCAAGGAAATGCTTTATCGTAAGGAAGATAGTATCTTGTCAGCAATAATCAACGTTACTACCCTTGTGGTTACCGCCCCGAAGAGATGGAACCAGAGATGGAAAAGGAGAGATGGGTGACAGCAACAGTAAAATTTAAGTCATCAGCATTCTTCTTTGAGAAGAGATTAGTCTTCATACACAGATGCTGCGTAGCCTGGGTCCGTAGGGGTGCCACTAAATAACCCCTCCTCTGAAACAATGACTATAAAACTTAAGGAGTCAACACCCACACAGGAAGAAAAAAAAACGAAAAAACGTAGAGACTGAACAACTTCACACCAGGCTTAATGACCCCCGTAAGAGTCGATAGTCTTAAAAAAAAAAAAAAAAAAAAAAAAAAATATATATATATATATATATATATATATATATATAATAATAATAATAATAATAATAATAATAATAATAATAATAATAATGATAATAATAATAATAATAATAATAATAATAATAACATATACAACGAACGGAATATTGAAAAGAAAATGAGACAGGCAAACCAAAGAGGTGGAAAAAGGGGACGGTTGGGAGGGGAAGGAGATGAAGGGAAAGAAAAGGGAAGAAGTAGACGAAGGGAAAGAAGAGGGAAGAATGTGGCGAAGGCCGAAGGCAGAGAACCTAAGAAGGGAAATAATTCAATAAAATTGAATGAGCGGGAAGTAAGGAGGACGTGAGCATGTCAGGCTGAGGTCTAGATAAGAGTTCGGGACGGAAAAATTGGGGAAGAAAGGGAGGCGAAGGGAAGAGAAGCGAAGGGACTGGGAGGGAAAGGAGGGAAAGAAAAGGGAAGGGAAAGGGAGGGACGGGAAGATATGGGAAGGGAATGGATTGGAAGAGAGGGGAAGGGAACGAAAGGGAAGAGAAGGGAAGGGAAGGGAAGGGAAGAGAAGGGAAGGGAAGGGAGGGAAGGGAAGGGAAGGGAAAGGAAGGGAAGAGAAGGGAGGGAAAAGGAAGGGAAGGGAAGGGAAGGGAAGGGAAGGGAATGGAAGGGCAAGGAAGTGAAGAGAAGAGAAGGGAAGGGGAAGGAAGGGAAGAAATATGAAGGGAAGGAAAAGTAAGGGAAGAGAGGGAGAGGAAAGGACAGGAAAGGAAAGGAAACAACACGAAATGAAAGGGAACATGAAGGAAAGGAAAAATAGGTAAGGGAAGGGAAGAAAGGGGAAGGAGAGGGAAGGAATGGGAAGGGGAGGAGAAGGAAGGGGAGAGAAGGAAGAGAATGGGATGAGGAGGGGAGGGTCAGGGGAAGGGAAAAAAAGGGGATGAGATAGGATAGGATGGGAGGGGGGAATGGAAGGGGAGGGAATGGAAGGGGAGGGTAGGGGAAGGAAAGGGAAGGGAGGGAAGGGAGGGAAAGGGAAGGGAAAAGAAGGAAAGAGTTGGCAGGGAAAGGGAGAGGAATGAAAGGGAAGAGGTCGAACAGAATGGCAAGAGAAAGGGAAATAGGATATGGAGAGATATGGGAAGGGAATAAGGAAGGGAAGGGGAGGGAGTGATAGGAAAGGAAAGGTAAGTGAATGAAGTGGAATTTATGAGGAGAAAGAGATGGCACACATATACCAAAAGGCTCCACCCTCCTTATAAGGGGGTAGCCAGTCAAGGCATGTACTTATCCTCCACCCATCCCATATCCCCAGCATCCATTTGTTGTTTCTTTTATCTTCGTTTCTTATGGATGAAGGACCATCCCTGTTCCCCACCCACTGCCCGGGTCAGAAGCAATGTAGTAAGGCACAGCACTTCCATAGCAGGGTCCGAGAGCTGAAGATGTTTACCCCCACCGATTCATTACATGGGGATGACCCCCTTCACACCCTCATCCACTCAAGAAAGGAATTCCAAGGGAAGAAAACGGGGGCAGGGGGGATAGAGGAGTAGGACGCGGACAAGAGGACATAATTGGCAAAAGTTCTCCTCTTTGTCTTCCCCTTTCCCCAAGGCAAAGGGGGAAAAGACAACGGCGACAAAATGGATGTCAGGGACAGAATTCCAGAGACTATGACGAGACGAGCATTCGAAGTAGCAGGTGCAATCTCCTCGAGGTAGCAGGTGGTTCTCATTCGAGATAGCAGGTGCCAGTCACTTGAGCAGGTGGGACGAGTATTATATGATGATGAGAGAGCAAGATAACAGGTGACGAAGGGTGAGCAGAGGGTGGACTGGGTCAAGGCAGCAGGTGATGAGTCACGATCGCTGAGCTGTACAGTTTGCAAAACTTCCCCGTTGTCTACTTAGTTGTACAATAAAGAGTATGTAGCAACATCGCAAGCAACTTTTCGTGTAAATGTAAAACGAACTAATTCTAAACTTAATCCTCAACACACACAGTGTTGCCACATATCACAACTAATATTCATCAACCTCTACATGCATATCCCGTTCTGTGAACGCACAAGCGCTATACTATAACTCTTGCCGACTGGAGAACACTTTAACTACCAAATCTAGAAGCACCCAGTTCCTAGAAATCAGATCACATTTTTCTAGGTTCTTTTACAACTGCAAAAGTCTTGAACGCCCTTCTAGGCCCTTCTCTCTATTTCTCCTCTTTCTCTGCCTCTCCTATCCCCCCCTCCCTCATCGCACTCTCTCTCATCCTACTTACTCCATCCCACTCCTCGTCCCCCATTCCCTCACTCCTTCTTCCTCCCTTTCTTCTCCACTTCCCTCTTCACTCTCCCTCCTCCCCTCCACCTCTCTCTCTACTCTCCCTCTCCTCTCCACCTCCTCTCTGTCCCATTTCCTCCTCTTCCTTCCTCGTTCTCCTTACACTCTCCTACTCCTCCTCACCCCTCTTCCCTCTTCTCTTCCTTCCTCTTCCTTCC
>NC_134782.1:12982372-13099872 GCF_046742065.1 Oratosquilla oratoria
ATAAATTTGTAGGGGTGAAGAGTTTTGTAATGTAAGGGGGGGGAAGAAAGTAGAAAAGATGGGGATAAATTGGATAGAATAAAAAAATAAGGAAGAATTGAATGTATTTGAGGAGATAATTTTGGTAAATTTAAATTTTTTAATATTTGTAAATGGGTTGGGAGGAAATTTTAAGGGTTGATAATGGTTGAATTTAGGGAAAATAATTTTTTTTGGGGTTTTTTTTTGTTTTTAAATAAGGGATATGGATATATGATAATTGTAAGGAGTTGAAGATAGTAATTTTAGAAGATTAATGAATTTAATTTGATAAAAATTTGTAGGGTGTGGTGGAAGAGTTTTGAATGTAAGGGAAAGTAGAAAATGGGGATAAATTGGGGATGAAATAAGGAAAAGGAAGGAAGAATTGTATTTATTGAGAGGATAATTTTGTAAATTTATAAATTTTTTTTTAGATTGGTAAATGGGGTTGGGAAAATTTTGAAGTGATAAGGTGGGATGAATTTAGGGGAAATATTGTATAAGGGGGGGGGGGTATGAATATGATAATTTAAGATTGAAGATATAAATTGGGAAAAGGGATTGATGAATTGGAATAAATTTGTAGGGTGAAGAGTGTTAAGAATGTAATGAAGAAAGTAGGAAAGAATTGGATAAATTGGGGATAGGGAATAAGGGAAAATAAGGGGAAGAATTGTGATTATTTTGAGGGTGAGGGATAATTTTGTAAATTTAAATTGTTTTTTAGATTTTGTTAAAGGGGTTGGAGGGGGGAAATGTGAAGTTGATAAGGGGGGTGGGATGAATTTAGGAAATATTGGTATAAGGGGATAGTGGGAATATGATAATTTTTAAGGAGTTAAAGATTATAATTGGGGGAGAAGATTAATGAATTTGGATAAATTTTTAGGGTGGAAGAGTTTGGAAAATGTTGTAAGAAGGGAAGGTAGGAAAAATGGATAAATTGGATGAAATATAAGAAAAAGGTAAGGGGGAAGAATTGTATTATTTGAGAGGGATAATTTTGGTAAATTTAAATTTTTTTTATGATTTGGGGGGTAATGGGTTTGGGAGAAATTTGAATTGGATAAGGTGGGATGAATTTAGGAGAGAATATTTGTATAAGGGGATATGAATATGATAAGGGGTTTTAAGGGGGATTGAAGATATATTTGAGGTAAGATTGAATGAATTTGGATAAATTTGTAGGGTGTGAAGAGTTTTAAATGTAAGGGGGAGAAGTAGGGAAAGGAATGGGATAAATTGGATGAATAAGGGGAAAATAAGGAAGGGGAGAATTGTAGTATTTGAGGAGGGATAATTTTGTAAATTTAAATTGTTTTTTAGATTTGGGGGTAAAGGGGTTGGGAGAAATTTTGATTTGATAAGGGGTGGGATGAATTTAGGAAATATTGTATAAGGGGGATATGAATATGATAATTTAAGGGGGAGGTTGAAGATTATAATTGGGAAAAGATTAATGAATTTTGATAAATTAGTAGGGTGGGGTGAAGAAGTTTTTAATGTAAGGAATAGTAGAAAGAATGGGATTAAATTGATGAAATAAAAAAGGTAAAGGGAAGAATTGTATTATTTGAGGGAGATAAATTTTGGGTAAATTTAAATTGTTTTTTTAAGATTTGGGGGTAAAGGGGGGTTGGGTTGGGGAAATTTGAATTGATAATGGGATGAATTTGGGAGAATATTGGTATAAGGGGGGATATAGAATATTATAAGGTTGTAAGGGGGGATTGAAGATGTAATTGAGGAAGGGAAAGATTAATGAATTTGGGATTAAATTTGTAGGGTTGAAGAGTTTTGAATGTAAGGGGAAAGGGTAGGAAAAATGGGATAAATATGAAATGAAGAAAATAAGGGAAGAATTGTATTATTTGAGAGGGGATAATTTTGGTAAATTTAAAGTTTTTTAGATTTGGGGGTATAAGGGGGGGGTGGGTTGGGAATAATTGAAGTTGGATAAGGGGGGGTTTGATTGAATTTAGAGAATATTGGTATTAAGTGGATATGGTAAATATTTGATAAGTGTAAGGAGGTTTAATATGTAAATTGGAGGGAATAATGAATGAATTTGGATAAATTTTGAAGGTGTTGAAGAGTATTGAATTGTAAGAGGAAGTAGGAAAGAAATGGATAAATTGGATAAATTGATGAATAAAAACAGTAAGGGAAGAATTGTATTTATATGAGGAGGGGATAATTTGTAAATTTAAATTGTTTTTTAGATTTGGGGGGGGTAAAGGTGTTGGGAAAATTTGAATTGATAAGTGGGATGAATTTAGGAGGAATATTGTATATAAGGATAGGGAAAATGATAAGTTTAAGGGGAGTTTGAAGATGTAATTGGATGGAAGATTGAAGAATTTGGGGAAATAATTTGGGTAGGGGTGGAAGAGTTTTGGAATGTAAGGAAAGTATGGAAAGGAATGTGAAAAATTGATGAAATAAGAAAGTAAGGGAATAATTGTTATGGAATTGAGGATTGAGAGATAATATTGTAAATTTAAATTGTATTTTAGATTTGGGGGTAAAGGGGGGTTGGGAGGGGGAAGGAAAATTTGAATTGATAAGTGGGGATGAATGTAGGAAATATTGAATTAAGGGGATAAGGGGAAAATGATTAATTGTAAGAGGTTTAAGATGGAAATTAAATTGGGGATGGAAGGATTGAATGAATTTGGATAAATTTGTAGGGGTGGAAGAGTTTTTAGAATTTAAGGGGTAGAATGTAGGAAAGAATGGGATAAATTGGATGAAATGGAAGAAAAGGTAAGGGGGGAATAATTGTGATTGATATGAGGGAGGGGGGTATAATTTGGTAAATATAAAATTTTTTAGAATTGGGGGGTTTAAATGGGGATTGGGAGGAAAGTATGAAGTTGGAAAAGGTGGGATGAATTAAGTGAGGGAATAATTTAATAAGGTGATAAGTAATATGATAAGTTGAAAAGATTGAAGATTAATAGGGTAGTGAGTAAGAGATTGAATGAATTATTAAAAATATAAGTGTTATTAAGAGTAATAAGAAGAAGGGGAGCAAGGTACGACAAGAGGAATGTGAAAACTAGGCAGAAAAGAAGAAAAGGAAAGGGGCAGAATTGTGGATTAGATTTTATTTGGGAGGGGATAATTATTGGTAAATTTAAAATGTTTTTTATATTTTGGGGGTAAAGGGGGTTGGGAGAAAGTTTGAATTGGATAAAGTGTGATGAATTATAGTGAGAAAATTGTATAGGGGGATAATGGGGAATAATGATAAAGGTTGGATAAAGGGTTGAAGATTAATTGGGGGAGGGGGAAGGAAGTGAATGAATTTGGATATAAATTTAGGTAGGTGGTGATGTGTGTGGGATAGAGTTTTGAATGTAAGGGGGAAAAGTATGGAAAGGAATGGGGGATAAATTGATGAAATGGAAAGAAAAAGATATTAAAAAAAAATTAAGAATTGTGGGATTATTTGAGGGAGAATAATGTTGGTGATAATTTTAAATTTTTTTTTAGATTTGGGGGTAAATGGGGTTGGGAGGAAAAAGTTGTGAAGTTGATAAGGTGGGATGAATTTTAGGAGAATATTGTATTAAGGGGATATGGGAATATGATAAGGGGGGGGGTTGTAAGGGGAGGATTGAAGATATAATTGGAAGAAAGGATTGGAATGAAGATTGGATAATTTGTAGGGGTTGAAGAGTTTTAAATGTAAGGGAGAAGTAGAAAGAATGGGGATAAATTGGGATGAAATGGAAGAAAAGTAAGGGAAGAATTTTAGTGATTTGAGGAGGGGGGATAATTTGGTAAATGTTAAATTTTATTATATAATATTGGGGGTAATGGGGATGGGAGGGAAAATTGAAGGTTGTATAAGGGGGGGTTGGATGAATTTAGGGAGAATATATGGTGATATAAGGGGATAGGGAATATGATAAGGGGGGGATTGTAAGGAGTTGGAAGATGTAATTGAGTGGGGAAGGGGATTTGGGAATGAATTTGGGATAAATTTGGTAGGGGTGGAAGAGTTTTAAATGTAAGGGGGAAAGGTAGGGGGAAAGAATGGGATAAAATGGGATGAAATGGGGGAAGGGAAAAGGTAAGTGGAAGAATTTGTATTGAATATGAGGGAGGGATAATTTTGGTAAAATTTAAATTTTTTTTAGATTTGGGGGTAAAGTGGTTGGGAGATAAGGTTGAATTGATAAGTGGGATGAATTTATGAGAATATTTGTATAAGGGATATGGTAATATGATAAGATGTAAGGGGAGGTATAATATGTAATTGGGTAGGGAAGAAGTGACTGTAATGAAATTGGGGATAAATTTGGTAGGGGTGGGGAGAGTTTTAAATGTAAGGGAGAAAGTAGGAAAAATGTGATAAATTGGGATGAAATGAAGGAAAAGGTAAGGGGAAGAATTGAAATTGGATTTGAGGGAGTGGGATAATTTTGATAAATTTAACTTGTTTTTTAGGATTTGGGGTTAAAGGTGGTTGGGAGGAAAGGTTTGAAGGTTGGATAAGTGGGATGAATTTAGGGAGGAATATTGGTATTAAGGGGATATGGGAATATGATAAGTTTAAGGGGGGATTGAAGATATAATTGAGGGGGAAGATGTGAATGAAATTGGATAAATTTGTTAGGGTGAAGAGTTTTAAATGTAAGGGGGAGAAGTAGGGGAAAGAATGGGGGGATTAATTGGATGAAATGAAGGAAAAGTAAGGAAGAATTGTATTGATTTGAGGGGAGGGGGAATAATTTTTGTAAATTTAAAATTTTTTTTTTTTTTTTTAGATTGGGTAAAGGGGGTTTGGGAGAAATTTGAAGTTGATAAGTGGGATGAATTTAGGGGAGGAATTTTTTTGTGTGTTGGGGGGGTTTTTTTTGGGTTTTGATGTTGGTGTTTTTTGGTATTTTATTTGTTTTTGTTTTTTATGTGGTAGTTTTTTTGTGATATGGTTTATTGTTTTTGGATAATTTTTGTAGGGTGTGTAGAGTTGTAATTGTATGGGGGATTGTAGGGGTATTTTTGGGGGGTGTTTTATTTTTGATATGAAGGAAAATAAAGGAGAATTGTGATTATTTGAGGAGGGGGATAATTTTGGTAAATTTAAAGTTTTTTTTAGATTTGGGGGGGTAAAGGGGTTGGGAGGGAAAGTTTGAAGTTGATAAGGTGGGATGAATTTTGGGTAATATTGGTTTAAGGGGGATATGTATATGATAAGGGGGGGGTTTATAAGGGGGGATTGAAGATATAATTGAGGGGAAGGAAGATTTAATGAATTTGGAGATAAATTTGTAGGGGTGAAGAGTTTTGGAATGTAAAGGGAGAAGTAGGAAAGAATGGATTTTTATAAATTGGATGAAATAAGGAAGAAAGGGTAAGGGGAGAATATTGTATTATTTGAGGGAAGATAAATTTGGTAAATTTAAATTTTTTTTTTAGATTTGGGTAAAGGGGGTTGGGAGGAAATTTGAAAGTTGATAAGGGGGGGGGGGGGGATGAATTTATGAAAATATTGGTATAAGGGGGGGATATGGGAAATATGATAAGTTGTAAGGGGGATTGAAGATGAAATTGAAAGGAAGATTGAATGAATTTGGGATAAATTTGTAGGGGTGGAAGAGTTTTAAATTTAGGGAAAGGTAGGAAAGAATGGGGGATAAATTGGGATTGAAATGAAAGGGAAAGGTAAGGGAAGAATTGTGATTGATTTTAAGGAGGGGGATAAATTTTGGTAAATTTAAAATTGTTTTTTAGATTTGGGGTAAAGGGTGTTGTGAGGGAAAGTTTGAATTGGATAAGGGTGGGATGAATTTAGGGAAGAATATTGGGTATAAGGGGGGGATATGGGGGAATATGATTAAGTTGGTAGGGGGGGGAATGAAGATGTAATTGGGAGGGAAAAAGGATTGAATTAATTTTGATAAATTTGTAGGTGTGGAAGAGTTTTGAATGTTAAGAGAAGTTAGGGAAAAAATTGGATAAAATTGGATGAAAATGGAAGGGGAAAAATAAGGAAAGAATTGATTGATTTGTAGAGTGGAGAATTATGGGTAAATTTAAAATATTTTTTAGATTTGGGGGTAAAGGGGGTTTGGAGAAAGTTAAGTTGATAACAGTGGGAAGAATTTAGGGAAATATTGTATAAGGGGGATATGGGGGAATATGATAAGGGGGGGGGGGGTTGTAAGGGGATTGTAGGAGGTAATTGGAGGGGGAAGGGATTGAAGAAATTTGGGGATAAATTTGTAGGGGTGAAGAGTTTTGAATGTAAGAGAAGGGTAGGAAAGAATGGGATAAATTGGATGAAATGAAGGGAAAAGGTAAGAAGAGAATTGTATTATTTGAGGAGGGGGATAATTTTGGTAAATTTAAATTGTTTTTTAGATTTGGGGTAAAGGGGGGTTGGGAGGAAAGTTTGAAGTTTGATAAGTGGGATTAATTTATGGAGAATATTGGTATAAGGGGATATGGAATATGATAAGGTTGGTAAGGAGTTGAAGATGTAATTGGAATGGAAGGATGTGAATGAATTTTGGGAATAAATTTGGTAGGGGTGAAGAGTTTTAAATGTAAGGAAAGGTAGAAAATGGGGAGATAAATTGGGATGAAATAAAAATATAAGGAAGGAAGATTGTGATTATTTGAGGGGGGGAGGGGGGATAATTTTGGTAAATTTAAATTTATTTTAGATTTGGGGGTAAAGGGGGGTTGGGAGGAAATTTGAAGTTGATTAAGTGGGATGAATTTATGGGAAATATTGGTATAGGGGATATGGGAATATGATAAGGTTGTAAGGAGGTTGAAGATATAATTGGGAGAAGGGTATTGGGAATGAATTTGGATAAAATTGGGTTTGGGGGGTGAAGAGTTTTAAATGTAAGGAAGGTAGGAAAAATGGGGGGGAAAAAAGTTAATAAATTGGATGAAATGAAGAAAAGGTAAGGGAAGAATTGTGGATTATTTGAGGAGGGGGATAATTTTTTTAAATTAAAATTTTTTATAGATTTGGGGGTAAAAGGGGGATGTTGGGAGGGAACGTTTGAATTGGATAAGGGGGGGGTTGGATGAATTTAGGGAAATATTGATATTAAGGGCTATGGAATATTGAAAAGGTTGTAAGAGGAAGAAGATGATAAATGGGGAGGGGAAGATGTGAATGAAATTGGGATAAATTTGGTAGGTGTGTTGGAAAGAGTTTTGAAAAAAATGTAAGTGAGAAGGGTAGGAAAGAATGTGATAAATTTGGGATGAAATGGGAAGAAAAGGTAAGGAAAGAATTGTGATTGATTGAGGGGGGAGGATAATTTGGGTAAATTTAAATGTTTTTTAGATTTGGGGGTTAAAGGGGTTGGGAGAAAGTTTTAAGTTGGGATAAGGGGGGGGGGGTGGGATGAATTTAGGGAATTATTGTATAAGGGGATATGGGAATATGATAAGTTGTAAGAGGGTTGAAGATATAGATTGGGAGGGAAGTATGGTGAATGAATTTGGATAAATTTGTAGGGGTGGAAGAGTTTTGAATGTAAGGAGAAGGTATGAAAGAATGGGATAAATTGGGATGAAATGGGAAGAAAGATAAGGGGAGAGTATTGTGATTATTTGAGGGGGAGGATAATTTTGGGTAAATTTAAAATGTTTTTTATATTTTGGGGGTAAAGGGGGGTTGGGAGGGGGAAGGGTTTGGAATTAGATAAGTGGGATGAATTAGGGGAAATATTGGTATATTAAGGGGATATGGGGAATATGATAATTTAAGAGGGTTTGAAGATATAATTGAGGGAAGGATTAATGAATTTGGGAGAATTTGGTAGGGGTGGAGAGTTTTAAATGTATAAGGGGAAAGGGTAGAGAAAAGGAATGGGGATAAATTGGATGAAATAAGGAAAATAAGGGAAGAATTGTATTATTTGAGGGAGGGGATTAATTATGGTAAATTTAAATTTTTTTTATATTTGGGGGTAAAGGGGTTGGAGAAAGGTTTTGAAGGGTTGATAAGGTGGGATGAATTTAGGGAGAATATTGTATTAAGGATATGGAAATATGATAAGTTGTAAGAGGTTGAATATTAATTGAGGGTAGGATTGAATGAATTTGGATAAAATTTGGTAGGGGTGGAAGAGTTTTGAATGTAAGAGGGAAGTAGGAAAAATGGGGATAAATTGATGAAATGGGAAAAAAAGGTAAGGGAAGAATTGTATTGATTTGAGAGGATAATTTTTGGGGTAGAATTTAAATTGTTTTTAGATTTGGGGTTTAAAGGGGGTTGGGAAAAGGTTTGAAGTTGATAAAGGTGGGATGAATTTAAGGAGAATATTGGTATAAGGGGGGATATGGGGGGAATATGATATAAGTTTAAGGAGTGGAAGATTAAATGAGGGAAGGATTGAATGAATTTTGGGATAAATTTGTAGGGGTGAAGAGTTATATGTTAAGGAAAGTAGGGAAAAAAGGGGGGTTAATTGATGAAATGAAGGGAAAAGGTAAGGGGTAGAATTGTGGATTTATTGGAGGGGAGGAGTAATTTTGGTAAATTTAAATTTTTTTGATGATTGGGGTAAAGGGGTTGGGAGAAATTGAATTTGGATAAGGGGTGGGATGAAGTAGGTAATATTGGTATAAGGATATGGGAATATGATAATTTGTAAATGGAAAGATTAATTGAGGGGGGAAAGTAATGAATTTGGGGATAAATTTGGGTAGGGATGTAGTTTTTAATGTTTTGATATGGAGAGAAATATGGGGGATAAATTTTGAAATAATAAAATGAAGGGTAGTATTGTTTTGTTTTTGAGAGATAATTTTGTAATTTTTAATTGTTTTTTAATTTTGTATAAGGGGGGGGGGGTTGGGAAAATTGAAGGTTGATAAGTGGATGAATTTAGGAAATTATTGTATAAGGGGTTATGGAAGATTTAATTTTAGGTGGTTGAAGATTAATTGGAGGAAGATGTATGAATGTGGGATATATTTGTTGGGGTGAAGAGTTTTGGAATGTAAGGGGGGGAGAAAGTAGGGGAAAGAATGGGATAAATTATGAAATAAGGGAAAAGGTAAGGAAGAATTGTGATTATTTGAGAGGGGATATATTTTGTAAATTTAAATTTTTTTAGATTTGGGGTTAAAGGGGGTGGAAAAGTTTGAAGTTGGATTAAGGGTGGGATTAATTTAGGGAGAATATTGTATAAGGGGATATGGGAATATGATAAGTTGTAAGGAGGGTTGAAAGATGTAATTGAGGGGAAGGGGGGGGGGGAGTAAATGAATTTGGATAAATTTGGTAGGGGTGGAGAGGTTTTTGTGGAATGTTAAGGGGAGAAGGTAGAAAGAATGGGATAGAATTGGATGAAATGAAGAAAAGTAAGGGGAAGAATTGTGATTGATTTGAGGAGGGGAATAATTTTGTAAATTTAAATTGTTTTTTAGATTTGGGGGTAAAGGGGGTTGGAGATAAGTTTTAAGGTTGGATAAGTGGGATGAATTTTAGGAGAAATAATGGTATAAGGGGGATATGGAATATGATAAGTGTAAGGGAGTTGAAGAAGTAATAGGGGATGGAAGATGTGAATTAATTTGGATAAATTTTGTAGGGGTGAAGAGTTTTGGGAATGTAAGGGGGGAAAGTAGGAAAAATGGGGATAAATTGGATGAAATGGGAAGGGGAAAAGGTAAGGGGGAAGAAATTGTGAATTGATTTGGAGGGGAGTGGGATAATTTTGGTAAATTTAAATTTTTTTTTATGATTTGGGGAAAATGGGGGGTTGGGAGAAAGTTTGAAGTGAAAAGGTGGGATGAATATAAGGGAGGAATATTGTATTTATAAGGGGGGATATGGGAATATGATAAGTTGTTAAGGGGATTGAAATTAATTGGGGGAGGGAAGGGATGTAAATGAATTTGGTTATAAATTTGAAGGTGGTAGATTTTTGGGAATGTAAGGAGGGGGAGAAGGTTGGAAAAATGGATAAATTGGGATGAAATGAAGGAAAATAAGGGAAGAATTGTATTGATTTGAGAAAGGGGGATAATTTTGGGTAAATTTAAATTTTTTTTTAGATTTGGGGGAAAAGGGGGTTGGGAGGATAAGGTTTGAATTGATAAAGTGGGGATGAATTTATGGAAATATTGGTTATAAGGGGGATATGGGAATATATAAGGGTTGTAGAGATTGAAGATATAATTGAGGGGGAAGGATGTAATGAATATGGATAAAGTGGTAGGGTGGATGAGTTTTAATGTAAGGGGGGGGGAGGAAAGTAGAAAATGGGGATAAATTGATGATAAAAAAAGTAAGGGGAAGAATTGTGATTGATTTTGGAGGGGGGGAGGGATATTTTTGGGTAAATTAGAAATTTTTTTAGATTTGGGTAAAGGGGGTTGGAAAATTTGAATTGATAAGTGGGATGAATTTAAGGTAAAATATTGTATAAGGGATATGGGGGAATTGAGAAGGTTTAAGAGGTTGAAAGATTAATTGGGGGGAGGAAGGATGGTAATGAATTTGGCATAAATTTGGTAGGGTGGAATAGTTTTAAATGTAAGGAGAAGGTATGAAAGAATGGGATAAATTATGAAAGGAAAGGAAAATTAGGGAAGAATTGTATTGATTGAGGGAGATAATTTTGTAAAATTTTAATTGTTTTTTAGATTTGTAAAGGTTGGGAGGGGGGAATTTGTATTTGATAAGGGGGGGGGTGGATGAATTTAGGAGAATATTGGTATATTAAGGGGGGGGGGATATGAAATATGATTATTTTGGTTAAATTGAAGATTAATTGGGAGGAAGAAATTGGAATGAATTTGGATAAATTGTGGTAGGGTGAAGAGTTTTAATGTAAGGGGGAAAGGTAGGAAAAATGGGATTAATTGGATGAAATGAAGGAAAATTAGGAAGAATTGTGATTGATATGAGGAGGGGGATAATTTTGTAAATTTAAATTTTTTTTAGATTTGGGGGGTAAAGGGGTTGGGAGAAAGTTTGAAGTTGGATACGGGGTGGGATGAATTTAGGGAGGAATATTGTATTTAAGATATGGGGAATATTATAAGGGGTTTAAAAGGTTGAAGATGAGTTAATTGGGAGGGAAAGGATGTGAATGAATTTGGGATAAATTTGGTAGTGGGAGGAAGAGTTTTGATGTTAAGGGGGAAGTAGAAAAGAATGTGGATAAATTGGGATGAAATAAAAGAAAAATAAGAGGGAAGGAATTGTATTGATTTGAGAGGGGGATAAATTTTGAAAATTTAAATTGTTTTTTAGATTTGGTAAAGGGGTGGAGAAAATTTGAATTGGATTAAGGTGGGATGAATTTAGGAAATATTGGTATAGAGGGATATGGAATATGATAAGGGGTGGGGTAAGTTGAAGATTAATTGGAGGAAGGATTAATGAATTGGGATAAATTTTGTGGGTGAAGAGTTTTAATGTGGTTAAGAAAGTAAAAGAATGGATAATTGGGATGAAATGAAAAAGTTAAGGGGAATAATAGTATTGATTTGAGGAGGAAATAATTTTTGTAAAATTTATAAATTGTTTTTTTATGATTTGTTGGGGGGGGTAAAGGGGTTGGGAGGAAGAAAGTTAGAGTTGGATAAGTGGGATGAATTTAGCGAGAATAATTGGTATAAAGGGGGATAGGGGGAATATGATAAGGGGTTTAAGATTGAAGATTGTAATTGGGGAGGGAAGGATTGAATGAATTTTGATAAATTTTGGTAGGGGTGGAAGAGTTTTAGATTGAAGGGGGGGGGAAAGGTAGGGAAAGAAAATGGGAAAAAATTGGGATGAAATGAAAAAATAAGGGGGAAGAATTGATAATATTTGAGGGGGAGGGAATAATTTGGGGTAAATTTAAATTTTTTTTTTAGATTTGGGGTAAAGGGTAGGGGAGAAATTTGAATTGGATAAGGGGTGGGATGAATTTAGTGGAGAATATTGGTATATTAAGGTGGGGATATGGAATATGATAAGTTTAAGAGGTTGAAGATGTAATTGGTAAAGGGAAGTATTGTGAATTAATTTGGATAAGATTTTGTAGGGTGTGATTGAAGAGTTTTTAATGTAAGGGGAAAGGTATGAAAAAAATGGGAATAAATTGGGATTAATGAAGAAAAGTAAGGGGGAATAATAGTGATTGATTTGAGGAGATAATTTTGGTAAATTTAAATTGTTTTTTAGATTTGGGGTAAAATGGGTTGGGAGAAATTTGAATGGATAAGGGGGGGTGGGATGAATGTAGGAGAATATTTATAAGGTGATATGGGGAATATGATAAGTTGTAAGAGGTTGAAGATTAATAGGAGGGAAGGATTGGGGAATGAATTTGGTAAAATTGGATAGGTGTGGAAGATGTTTTGAATGTAAGGGAGAAGGTTATGAAAGGATGGAATAAAATAGGGAGAAATGGAGAAAATAAGTGAAGAATTTTGATTGAATTGAGGTAGGGGGTAAATATTGGTAAAATTTAAAATTTTTTTAAGATTTGGGGGGGTAAATTGGGATTGGAGGGAAAGTTTGAAGTTGATAAAGGGATGAATTTATTTAGGGAGGAATATTGTATAAGGATATGGTAATATGATAAGGTTTGTAAGAGGTTGAAGATTAATTGGGAAGAAGGGATTGGAATGAATTTGGGGGATATAATATGGTAGGGTTGGAAGAGATTTGAATGTAAGGAAAGGTAGGAAAAGGAATGTGGATCCAAATTGGGGAAGAAATGGAAGAAAAGGTAAGGGGAATAATTGTATTATTTGAGGAGGGATAATTTTTGGTAAATTTAAATGTTTTTTAAAAGATTTGGGAAAGGGGGGTTGGGAGGGAGAAAATTTGAATTGGATAGGTGGGATAACTTGCGCCACAAGTACAACTGGCACAGGGTTCACATCACCGAAGACCGCGGAATCCTCAGACCAAGGGTCTGGCCGTCAGAGCCATCCAAAGTTCACCCAAATGACGTTTATGCCTCTAAAAGCCATACCGTGCGCCTGACTGCCCGGCCATTGCACCCAAGGGCATCCCAGGCCGCCCCGGACCTGTGCCTCCAATAGCAAGCAAATCGGTCGGGGTCACCAAAATGACCCAAACCCAAAAAAACTCAAAGGGGGTACCCTTTGGAATTTCGCCCGAAATCCGAAGTCACCGATTTCCTCCAAACTTGCGCCACAAGGAAAGATTCGGATACACCCCTCCAAAGTTGGGCTTTTTCACAAAGTAGTATCAAAAGGAGAGTACCAGTGCATTTGACATTTGAACCATCCCTCAACCACCAAAATCTACTTTTAATATATCATACATCTAAGTTTAATATATCATGGTTACATTCAACCACCAATTCTAACTTTAATATATCGTGTTTATAGTCAACCACCAAATCTAATTTGAATCAAAATGAAAGTAAAAGCGCCCCTTGCCTCCATACTACCCTCTCCAACTGCACATCTTCAACCCGCTTCCAGATTCCCAAGGGGTCACAGTGCACCTCAATTCGTTATACCCAGCCACCCGACAGTAATCCATAGTCTTGTGCATGGTCTGTCGAACTAGTACTGAATTGGGGGAGAAGGATAGCATGTGATTGGTATTAATAGTCATCTTCGTCTGAACATGATTCTATGCAATTGCTTAATGCGCACTCGGCAATTGGTAACCATTTTCAAACTTGGATAACCCCTCGAGGGAGCACCTCAATGTAGACTCGAACCCGGACCTTTGGGCATACAAGGTTGAATCGTAGTCCACTTGGCCATGGGTGCCCAACCTACAACCAAACTAGAACTTAATACCATGGTACAAAATTAACAATAGGTTCCCTGTAATTTCACTCCAGATCAATTTTTGCAACCTTCTCCTTCAATTTATTCATCTCCTCTTTCTCCTCCTCACATTTTTCCCCCTCTACTCATAGATTAATCAAAAACATTCGTACCCAGCATGGGAATCGAACCCAAGTATTATCTCCCTCATTTTCTTTCATTAGTCAATGGGTAATTATATCTTTGAGAGGTCACCGAAAAAAATTGAAATTTAGAAACAAAAAATGATTTCAAGAAAATTATATATATAAAAATGGATACAAATATCAACCCAAATACCATGATGAAATCATCAAAACGAGTATGTCTAAAATTCCATTGTCAAATTTGTAACAAGACCATTTTGAACCCTTTAAGACATGAGAAATCAGTCTATCACAACAAACGGTTAGATCCTAATTACAATCAAGAGAGAAAATTTCATTGCCAAATTTGTCATAAAATTATTTTTAACCCTTTAAGACATGACAAATCAGTCTATCACAAGAAACGGCTGAATCCTAATTACAATAGGTTAAATAAGGAGGGAAAATTTCATTGGGAAATTTGCGATAGGAATGTTTTCAACCTCGCTCGTCATGAAAAATGTAAGAAACATTACTATAAGGTTAACCCCCAAGATATTCCTAAAAAATCAAAACCAAAATGTGCGATATGTAACATTGAAGTCTCAAACCTCAAAAAACACAATGGAACAAAAAAACATTTTCGGAACCTCAAATCTAAAATGACATGTAAATACGATAATAGTCGGGAAGGTTGTGGAGGTTATTCCGACATTAGTACAATTGATCCAAAACTCTTTATCATGAGTATGGTGGATGTTATAGAGAAGAGAATCAAAGAGCACAATTGGAAAGGTTTCAAAATTTCTCTTTGTCTCAAAGTTCGATTCTACAAAAAGTTAGGAAATGGGAGGAGATCAATTCTAGAACCCTGGTTCAATAGTGGTAAGATGAAGCCCATCACTGATCTTTCAGAAATAAAAAGTGTAGTGCTAGATTTGATTGGTAAGTTAGAAAATAAGATTGATCAATTCACCAGAGAGGGCTCAGGTTGGATAATTGAGAAGCTTCTCAATTTTGAAATAAAAATAGCAAAATACGAACTATTGAAAGGGACTAGTTATATTGAACTTCCTAATAAATATCAAAAGGCAAAATATAAACTAGTGAATATTAAAAATGAGGATCAAGAATGTTTCAAATGGTGCATTGCCCGGTCAGATTGCTTAGAAGAAGAAAACAAACAGAGAATTAGTAAGACAGTTTAAGGCTGCTGCTCAAAATTACGATTGGAGTGGAATAGAATTGCCAGTCAAATTAGATAAGATGACCATATTTGAAAAGAAGAATCCCATCAGTGTTAATGTCTTTGCCTTTGATGATGAAAATAAAAGTCAAAATAAAAGTAAAAGTAAAAGTTAGTATCCTTTAAGAATTGCAAAAGTGAAAAAAGATAAACATGTAATCTTCTCTGTATATCTGAGGAAGAAAATAACCACTATGTATTAATGCAAGATTTGAGCCCATTTATTAATAAAAGTCATGATGGACGAGTTTTCCCTTGTTCATAATGTCTGCATCCCTTCTCAAAGAAGGAGGTACTTGATAAACATGAACCTGAATGTTCAGTCCATAAACCTGTACGAATGGAGCTTGTAGAGGGACCTATTGTTTTTAGATCATTCTATAAAAAATTAGAACATCCTTTTGTAACATATAGCGATTTTGAAAGTACTCTTGATAGAATAAAAAGAAGACAGCCAAATCCTGAAGGATCTTATACCTTCTATACGCAAAAACATGAGCCTAATTCATTCGCATGTTACACAAAATGCTCGGTGTATAAATATTCATAATATACACAACACGTAGCGCCTTCGGCGTCGGGGCAGCCCACAGTGGTAGAAATGGGTAAAATCGTGGTCACAAGTCTAAGAATGTGAAACACAAAAGTTCAGTATAGGCAGGTGAAAAAAGAAGGTAAAAAGTTTGAAACAGTGCCTTCACCATGGAAGATATCATCATTTCATACAGTTGAAAAGGAAAATATTGTCAACAGAAAATCCACCATGAAGTTTTTTTTTTTACCAAAGTAACAAAATTACTACTAGTGTCATTGCACTGGGGCTATCTTGTCTCGTACAGATTCAAAATTTCGTACCCCTTCGGATTACAGGTACCCCAGGTTAAGAACCACTGTTTTAGAGGGAAATGAAATGTATGAAGGGAGAGGTAGTCTGGCAGAGAAAAGGTCAAGGATGGAGATGGAAAGGTAGGAACACTTGCCGAATTGCTGTGCGATAATGGCAGCATTTTGTGAGAGTGTTGCTTTACAGCCTTTGTCGCACGTTGGGGCGGTATAGTATCCCTCGAGCGGCAATGGCATCGAAGAAGGAAACCGTCGTACAGTAAAGGTAATCGGATTCAGGAAATTGCGTCGTCTGTGCCTCGCTCCGGCCAAAAAGCGAATTGGTAGTCTCTCAGCACATTCTTGACCTTCAAATACTCGCTAAGGCGACGGCAGAGGACATGCTCGAACACATTACCAACGTACTTTAAAAGGGAGATTGGCTAACAGGAAACGGGGTGAAGATATAGGTTTGTGATTGTATGGGAGGCCTTGAAAAAGTGTGGCAAGTACCCGGAGGCAAGGAATCTATTTGACAATATAACGAAAGCGGGAAGTATGCAATATCCGATAACGTTTGGGGTAGAAAGCGTGATCACTGTACTTCAGTGACGCAGCCTGGAGTTACCACTGGGGTCAACTCTCAGCAGGTAGTGGATGTTGATGACATCCTGAGGTACGTCAAGGATGAGGCACTACAGCAACACTTTACTGGATCAGGGCAGCCAGATGTATATGCACCTGGTGTTGATCCATAAATGTACAAGAGTGTATCAGGTCAACATCGACTTGGTTCTGATCTCGCACATCATGGTGGCGTGTAATACTATGTAGCAGTGGCGGATTAACCATAAGGCAAACTAGGCACATGCCTTAGGGCCACAAAAAAATCCAGGCCATTTCTGGCAGTCCAAAAACATTGTGAATATGACAGAGAAAGAGAAAAATGTTACGTGTTAGTTATCGGTAATTAGCCACGTTGTGAAAGGTCTGAAGTTGTTTACTATGTTTGAAGTGCTTTGGCTGTAAAACAATAAAATTCTTAAGTTTCGTAATCATCAGAACAACAGACATTTCTTTTGACGTTGTTTACATATTCTACATGTATGTCCTTCTCCGTGTGTACTGTTGGTGGCAGAAACTCAGAAAACCGTGAACGGTTATGGCCCATCGTGAGTGATTCAGAGTGCTGAGAGGTTTATTTCTACTCGAATAGTTCATTTTTGCTTCGAGTTTTTGTTCGACACATATTTTTGCCAAACGATTCATCGGAAATTCAATTCAGTTAATTCAATTCAATAAGTTTATTGTTGATGTACAACAAAGGAGAGAGTTGGGTCTTGCCAACTAACCCCTATTCATTTTATATTTAGTTTATTCATTACAGTTTTATCAAAATAAATGTTTACATAATTCATCGGAAATTTGTTCTCATATTTTTGTTGTAGTAGTGTTCCTCATTGTTCTATTAATATTTTCTCATTTTCCTCGTTATGTTCCATCATATGTAAATCAGTTTAAAGTTTCTTTCTACCTAGATCTGATCTAGATAGAAACTTTTCACTGAATGAATGATCTAGTAGATCATTCATTCAGGCTTCGAGGTTTTACTTGAGACGTTTTTGTCAAGTGATTCATATTTTTGTTTACAGAATTGTCCCTCGCTGTTCTATTAACGTTTTCTCATTTCTTTAGACACAGTATATTTAGTTACATATAACATAAGAGTTTTAAGGATCTTTTTTTATTTTTAACGACCAAGAACCAGTTTATTAGTCTGTCTGTAGACTATGTACTGTATGTACTATGTATAATGTTGGGTTCACTGAGTTTTAATCATCATTCGCCAGATCTCCTGCTTAGAGGTAACCTGTGTGTTTTATATTACTTCTTGTGTTTAAAAGATCTGATGATAAGAGTAAACTCCTCGAAACGTAACATTTGAAAATCAAAGATGCTAGCTCAAGTACTACTATACAATCAAGGTTTTCAATCTGCTCGATTTGGTGACATTCCCTCGGGACATTCATTTACATTCAATTACTTTATTGTACATCTTGACACACACTCAGAAACAGCCAGAGTAATAGACAGTTGGAACAAGTTAGATGAGAAAGTGGTGTGTGCAAAAACAATACATGAATTTAAAAATTGTTTAGATAAAATGAGAAATGAAGACGGGACCCCACGAGCATAGCTCCCCTTCCCGTAATATACAACTAGGTAAATACAAATAGGTAAATACACGCACGCTCAAACAAGAATGGTTGTTCGGTGGCGGATTTTTAACGCGCTGGCCCCGCGAGCTAGAGATCAGGAGTTCGATTCTCCGGCCGGGTATAGTTAATATTGGTTTGGAAAGCGATCCACAATGAGTCAGCACCGCCTTGGTGTGTTGGCACTTCTGTGTATTGTAAGAGATTTGCTATCCGAAATTGACTTAAGTTTGATGAGTTTGCTACTGTCAATGCAAGAAAAGTGAAAATTTAATAATGTATACAAGAACACATGTATGTAGTAGTACCTTACCTTAACATATGTAAAATTGATAAGGTTTTGTTTAGAAATAAATGTTTACTAATGGATAGTTGTTATTGTACAATGATATAAATGTTATCATTATTTCAGGCCATATTTTAAAAAATCTTGAAATTTGCCTTAGGGCCACAAGAGCCTTAATCCGCCACTGCTATGTAGTTATATGCGCCCGTGTTCTCTATACATTTGTCAATGTCGTGTAGGTGTGTGGAGGTATCTATGTGCGTGCGTGTGTGTGTGCATGTGACTTAACAAAGTTGTTAACCAGCTAGTTCATGCATCTGTGATGTCAGAAGTTGAGATAGTACCGTTGGAGGAAAGTGAGGAGGGATTGTCAAGGAGGTTTAGAATCAGTCGACCTCAAAGAGGTCAGATACGAATATGAATAGTACAAATTAAATAGAGTAGCACAAACGGGTGTGAGGCTGACAAAAACACTGGTTGTGTTGGCTCACTTTATTGTGCAAACTGCGATTATGTCTCGAAGTCAGACGGGGAAGAGAGGTGGCAATTACTCTTTGTGGAGCAGCAACGCCTTGCTCTTTGTGGAGCAAAAGACGCCGTGACCGGCCTCGTTACCTGCATAGATCTTAATGGGCAGAAATAAAGAAACGACGGGAATACAAAGTGTGGGTGTCCACTACACCACTCCACATAGCAACCATCTAACACAAGTGTTATAACAATACCCACCTTAATCAATATTCCTTTGTGGCCCATTATTTTCCTCTCCCAAAAAAGTCCTTTTCCTGGCATCTCCTACTGCCTCTCTTTACCCATCTCTTTATTAAACAAATCTCTTAAATACTTTCTCCATATTTCCCGTACCGCCTTCCCTTTCATTTGTACCTTTCCATCTCCACCCTTGACCTTTTCTCTGCCAGACAACCTCTCCCTTCATACATTTCATTTCCCTCTAAAACAGTGGTTCTTAACCTGGGGTACCTGTACCCCGAAGGGGTATGAGACAAGATAGCCCCAGTGCAATGACACTGTATATTTACAATGAGAAAGCAAAGCAAGGTTTGTATCACAAATCCTTTTCATATGTTTGCATTGTATTTAAATTGGATGGGGGTATGGGATTTTTTTTTAGAGATGCCAATGGGTACTAAGGGCAGTGAAATAGGTTAAGAACCACTACTCTAAAACGTCTATTCATTCTTTTTAAACTTCTCCGTCAAACGACTGACCTACATTATACCTCCTCTTTCCTCCCTCACATCTCGTTTTGCTTCTACTCTATTTATGTTGTACTTCTCATATGCTTCCTCATTTCTTCTTCACAACCTATCACCAACGCCATTTTGTGGGAATTTTCCACACATTTGTGTCTGAGAAATTTGCTCACATGGGATGTTTTGTGAGCAAATTATATGTTACAATGAACTTATTTGCGTCTGTATAATCATTACTTCTTTTTTGTGGGAAAAAAGTGGAATCCCAGATTTCCTTGTGGGAATTTTGTGGAAAAAATCTCGCTCATTTGTGGGAACTGGCACAGATCACAGTGGCAACACTGCAACCTATATCTATGTGCTTCTTTCTTCATCAACACTGCCATCACCTTTTCATTCCTCAATTCATTGCCTCTACCCTCTTCTTCTTTTCCCTCACCTCCTCCTCATTCCACGTACCGTCTTTGCGAGCTTTAGCACTTCCTCCTTACAGCATACCCACTGTTCTTCTACTCCTGTTCTTTCTTGATCTTTCACTAAATACTGTATTTTTCTCAGCTTTGCTTGGAAATAGGCAAGAATTGGTTTACTATTAGGGTGGTCGATGAATGGAATAAACATCCCCCCCAACTTTATGGATGGGGGGGGATGACAGGTGATGATGGATACGGAGCTGCTTAGTGTAGGCCTTATGGTCTCTTGCAGTCTCCTTTATTCTTATGTTCTATTTTTTTTTTCTCCTCTCGTTTCCTCCCTTATCTAGTTTGTTTACCTTTCCCACTTCTCTGCCCACCTAACTTTTCTGACCCTTCTACATAACCTCTACTTCCAATTTCCCTTCTAACAATCCGATGCACTCTCCTTTGAATACGTTAATCCAGAATTCTTCCAATCCTCATTTTGGGCACCGTTTTATAGTTCATTAATGCCTCCTCAACTCATACCTACCACTCTGCCCCACGTATACTTATTCTAGTAGCTCTTTTTCATTACTGCCTTCATTGTCACAATTTTCCTTTCATTGCACATTTTAACAAATCTCCGCTATAAACGTAAATATCCACTCCCCCCCCCAAAAAAAAAATCAGGTTTGCCACAACTGACAGGGCTTTGACCTCCCAGGGGTTTTTCACTTCCCATTTCGTGGAAGTGGGATGGTGAGTTTATATATATATATATATATATATATATATATATATATATATATATATATATATATATATATATATATATATATATATATATATATATATATATATATATACTGTGTGTGTACGCATGTATATGTACTCGTATATATTTATGTATGTATATGCGTTGGTATGTGTGCAATGTAGGATTTTAGGTAATCTTTAGTAAACATGATGAGATCATTTACTATCATGCTACTCATGTAACTTACTTTAGCCCGTTTCCTAACTGTACCTTTTGCTCTGTTCGGATTTAACATTCAGTCTTTCACGTTCTATTTATACCTTATCTCGTGTGTGAAATCTGTGTTATTTTCTTTCCTGTAGCCTCTGGAAATATGTTTCTTACAATGATGTTTATGTGAATTTATTTATTTTGAAATATCCAAAATAATTTTCTTTTTCTTCTGTGTATCCTGACCATATGGAGATATTCAGGTTAACTGCTCACATACACAGCTCAGAACTTTTATTTTAACTTTATATCTAAATAGTGAATTACCTTTGGGCTTGAAATAACCTGGGGCCGTATACACAAAACTTGTTAGCACTAACAAATAGCTGTTAAGGGTAACAAATTCCTGTTAAGACTAACATTTAGCTGTTAAGCACTAACAGTGGATACAGAAAACTTGTTAGGGCCTTAAAAGTACTGTTAAGGTAAAAGTGGTGTGGAGGACTATTAAGCTCTTAACAAATTTCTGTTAGTAGAAAAGATGGCGGAGCAACAACAACAAATACAAAGACGACGGCGAGTATGTCGACAGCGACGGGACATATTTAACGAGTACAATGACGACGAACTCATCAAACGCTTCAGAATGAACCGTGCTGGTATAATAACAATGACTGATTTAGTGAGGGACAAACTTCAATCCCGAACAGAACGGAATCGACCACCGAGTCCTGAGACGAAGGTGGAAATTACCCTATGATATTTAGCCACAGGTAAAATGCAGCAGCGACGACTTTGAGACCTCACAAGCAACAATCAGCCGTGTCATTACTCAAACAATTGATGCACTATCAGAACCAAGAAGCGCAAGTAAAACAAGCAGAGTTCATGGAAGACTGTAGGTTTCCCGGTGTTGTGGGTACCATAGATGGCACAAATATTAGAATTGTGGCTCCAAGTGTAGATGAACATTTATATGTAAACAGAAAACGATACCACAGCATCAACGTGCTTTGCCATGCCTCCTTCTTGTCCTTGTGTCCTTGGCTTGAATCGCCCATTTATAATTATTTTTTCCTCCATAATCACGTTGACCAAGAGGAGTGTTTCCTCTTGTGACCAGTTTGGCTTCCTTTTCTTTTTCTGTGATTCTTCTGCCATGTCTATATCCTCTGAAATAATTGTTGAGTCATCTGTCGGAAGATTTGTCTGTGGCGCGGCCGCCTACACAATGCGCCTTCGTCCAAAAATATCTGTCGTTGGTTAATAAGTACTCCTAAAAAAACCATACATACGATATTTATGTGCTATCATGATACTCTATTAATAGATTTTGAACAACTGCATTAATAACACTGTTTTATGTGTGCAATTTTTAATAATACGTCCATTTACACGTTCATAAGCTGCTAACTTTAGCACTGTTTAGCGCAACTTGACAAACAACTGTTTACTAGCTAACAGTTGTTAGTTAAGCATTGGTGTATAACTTTTAGTAGTTTTCTGTTAGCTAGCAGAGATTGTTAAGGCTAACAAAAAAGTTTTGTGTATACGGCCCCAGAATAACAATATTGTTTGTTTGGCAACTGTGACGTCACGAACGCGGAATGTTTCGAATAGCAGAAGACGCAATTAAATGAAGACAAAACTGTTTTTTGACCAATTTGATAAGATGTAGATGGTGGAATTATATAGAATACTGTCAGTATGTTTTTTTATGTACATTAAACTGTAAATACAAAAAGTTATGGAAGTCTTGATATCTGACCATTAAAAGTCAGATATCAAAACTTCCATAACTTTTTGTATTTTCAGTTTAATGGACCTAAAAAAAAACATACTGACATTATTATTTATAATTCCACCATCTAAATATTATAAAATTTGCAAAAAAAATGTTTTGTATTAATTTCTTTGCGTCGTCTGCTATTCGAAACATTCCGCCCGTGCGCTTCGGGGAATTCCGCGTTCGTGACGTCACAGTTGCCAAACAAACAATATTGTTATTCTGAATATCTAGACTTCGGAAAAGTGGTATGCGAGGCGCAATTAAAAGTGAATTTTCTGAATAAATTCGTCTGTTTATTTGTATGCTTTTAAAAAGTACTTTTTCGAGCAACACGATGATTTTTAGCGAATGGTATATGTTGATATCTAACCTTTAATCAGTTATCAATTTGATCTTATTACTTCACTACACATGTTTAGGCATGCATAAGCATATAAGCATGTCACTACCAGTATACTTCTCATTTGGAAAATCAACCACAAGGTTATCTGTGAAATCCTTGTATCAATAATGGGAATGTCTTTCAATACCTCTGTATTGTGATTCTCATCAGTACTCGTACTAGAAAGCTCAGTCAATTTAATATGGGGGCAAATTCAACTATTCACTGCCTCCTGCAGATAATCTACCATCTTAGGTTATTCAACTTGCACAGAGTACAGATCCATAACATTTGCTGAATGCTGTACTTTCATAAATCAACCTTCCTAATTCATATTTCAAGTCCAAACTTGTAACCAAACCATTTATCAAATTCTCCACTAGTTAAATCTTAGAGCAAGTATCTTTCCTTCATTCTGCCTTCTCCTTAGAACCTACCATTCCAATCTTCCCCATTCATTAGTAATTGTACTTTAAATTATTGCATCAAACACTATATTACTTAAAACCAATGTAGCTAATATGCAATCTTGCTTGGTTACCCGCCTTAGGGCCATCCTTTTGTTCATCTACTACTTGGACAAAATTTACATAAACTTTGTCTTGTTCTAAATAAATACTCAAACATGAAAATATTATAAAGATATCTCTATAACTAAATCTCCAACTCCTTTCCTAACTTTGTTGTTTGAGGTGACCTCTTCAGTACGGACAAAAATATCACGGGCAGCATTACCTGCCAAACGTACGATGTGTCATAATAATACTCGCATCATAAAATATAGTCACTGCTTATATTGATCGTTCTCTCTTTCACCCGTGAATATTGATAAACATAGAAAATGTGATGAAGACAGTTTAGAGCAGTGGTTCCCAAACTGGGGGAAATTTTAAGCTCCCAGGGGGAAATAATTACACTACCTCCTAACTAAAAAAAATCTCTGATGGATTTTCTCATGTCTGAGAGAGAGAGAGAGAGAGAGAATGCCTGTATATCAGTATATTTGTACATTTGAAAAATAGATTAGTAGATAGTCACAGTGTATTTTAACTAGTCTTTCCCTGCTACACATGAAGGGGGAAATCTGGATAGTTGACCTGGGTGCAGGGGGAAATGACAGAAAAAAGCCTGGGAACCACTGGTTTAGAGAGTATGTCATTACGTAGGGGCAACTACAATAAATATAATCAAGACGCCAATATGGCAGCCTCGCGTATCCACTTGCTCCTCCTGCCGCCTACGTATGCGGCACCGTATGGAAGGGGTTAAAGCATTTTGGCCTAAGAGTTTGAGTTGGATATATGATATCCTTTTTTTTTGTGGTGGAGGAGGCTTCTTCATGTGTTTTAATTTTCTCTTATTTTCCTCTGTTCTGGTATGGTGGGCTTGAAGCTTGTTTTGGAGTAATGCTTGTTTATGATGTTCATGTTGCACTATTGCTTAGATGTTTTTTTTTTTTTTTTTTGTCTTGTGTTGCAATTATTGTTTCATTGATGGGAGGGCTTAGTTTAATTTTTTTATTGTTTTTACCGCTCTCCATATTTTTCTGTTGTCCGTCTTTTTCTCAATTTCCTCTCTGTTGTTGATTTGTTTTGTGATGTCACTGTTGCTTTGGTATTTCTTTTTCTTGTTTTGTGAGGGTGTGGTTTTTTTTTTTGTTATTTTTTTTTAATGAAGCTATCTCGTGTATAAAGTTTGGATTGAAGTTCTTTTTGTAGCATTTGGGGATGTGTATTTAACTTGCTTTGAGTGATTGTTACTATTTTGTTGGCAGCTTTATCCTAGGATAGGAATTTGTCAACAAATTTTCCTATAATGTGTTCAGAATACTTTGGTCAGTTTACTTTTTGGTAATTTATGAAATCAAGTAGAATTAAAAAGGTAAAAGATGCAGATGGAATAATGATAATGGAAGAGACAGCAGTAAGAGGAAGATGGGTAGAGTATTTTAGGGAGTTGCTAAATGTGAAGGAGGATAGGGAGGTAAAGGTAGTTGCAGTAGGAAGTGCTAAGAAAATGACAGTGATGAATGAGGAAAATGAGAGAGAAATAAGGAAAGATGACATGAAGGCAGTTATCAAAATGAGGACAGGTAAGGCACCTAGGTTAGATGAGTGTCTAAAAAAGGGAGGTACAATAATGGTGGACTGGCTGTGAGGTTGTTTATTGTTTGTTCAAAAGAGGATAGAGTGCCAGAGGACTGGAGGAGTGCCTGTATAGTTCTGCTTTACAAAGGAAAAGGAGACAAGTGTGAGTGTAGTAGTTTCAGAGGGATTGGTTTGTTAAGTGTAGTTGGGAAGGCTTATGGGAGGGTTATGAGTTATGATTGAAAGGATTAGGAAAGGAACAGAGGGAGTAATTGGTGTGGAACAGTGTGGGTTTAAGAGAGGTAGGGGTTGCATGGATCAGATTTTTATACTATGGCAGATATGTTAGAAAGCTTTAGAAAAAGATAAGGATATTTTTTGGGCCTTTATGGATTTGGAAAAGACTTATAATAGGGTAGACAGGAAGGCACTGTGAGAGGTATTGCAGATATATGGGATAGGAGGAAAGCTGTTAAAAGTAGTCAAGAGTTTTTACAAGAATAGTAGAGCTTGTGTTAGAACTAGAAATAGAGTGGTTTGAGGTAAAGGTGGGGCTTCGCCAGAAATGCGTCATGTCGCCTTGGGGTGGTGTGAGAAATGCAAGGGTAATAGCCCAGGGATTGGAGATGGTTAAAGAAAATTGAGAAAAATGAGTGACGAGCCACTTGTTTGGTGACGACGTAGCACTTGTAGCAGAATCAGAGGGATTAAGGAAGTTAGTGACAGAGTTTGGGAAGGTGTGCAAAAGAAGGAAGTTGAAGATAAATGTGGGTAAAATTAAGGTGATGATGTGTACAAAGGGAGAGGATGGCAGCGAGTTGGAAATGAGTATTAAGGGTGAGAGACTGGAAAAAGTGATACTCGTACTTGGGGAGAATGTAGTGAAAGGGAGGAATGGAGGTAAAATGTAGATTGAGAGAAGCAAATAAATGCCTTGGGGGATTAAAAAGTGTAATGAAAAATAGACTTGGAAATGGATACTAAGAGGAGATTGTACAAAGGGGTGTTTGTGCCGACAGCACTATATGGGGCAGAAACATGGAACAAAGAGAGGAAGAGTTTGTGTTTGAGATGAAATACCTGAGAAGTATGGTAGGGTTTACTAGGCTGGATGGAGTGAGAAATGAGACGAGGAGGAGAACAGTGGTGAAAAGGGAGTTAGGAGATAGGGTTGATGAAAGAATATTGTGATGGTTTGAACACATGGAAAGAATGAGTGAAGAAAGATTAGTAAAATAGGTGTGGAAGGTAGAGGTAAAGGGAGTGAACATGAGTAATCAAGGATGAGATGGTTGGATGGGGTAAAAGGGCCATTGGGAAAGAGGGGAATGTCTGTTGAGGAAGGGAGAAGATAGAAGATATGGGTGAGTGGAGAATGGTTGTGTATGGATTATGCTGTGATGCATGAGAGTGGGTGGGGGATGGGGGAGTGAAGGAGTATATGTGAATGATGTTTTGATGCAGCCTGAAGGGATTTCCCCCAGTCTTCTCTTTTTCTACATGAGAGGACAAAGAGGGGTGGGGGTCACTGATTAAATGAAGCAGCCTTGCTGTGGATGTGCTGTCTTGCTGCATTGCTTCTGACCCAGGGCAGTGGGCAAGATGCAGGGATGACCTGTCATCCAGGAGAAGCCAAGAAAAGAGGGAGGGAGGGATGGTGAATGGGAGTGGAGTATGTGGGGATGAAATGGGTGGGAATGGATTTATGCCTTTGACTTTGGCTACCTCCCTTGTAAGGGGGAAAAAGCCATTGGTATATGTATGAAATTTCCAGAAACATGGAACATAAGAGGGGATAAGTTTAAATTTGTTGGAGAAGTATGGTAGGGGTTATTAGGTTGGATAGAGTGAGAAATGAGGTGAGGAGGAGAGCAGGGGTGGAAAAGGAGTTGGGAAATAGAGTTGATGAAAGATTATTGGGATGGTTTGGAGACATGGAAAGAATGATTGAGGAAAGATTAGTAAAAGAAGTGTAGAAGGCAGAAGTGTATGGAGTGAACAGGAGCAACCGAGGACAAGATTGATGAATGGGGAAAAAAGGGTTGAGAAAGCGGGGGATGTCTGTTGAGAAAAGAAGACAGAAGATAGGGATAAGTGGAGAATGGTTGTATATGGATGATGCTGTGATGCGGGGGTTTGGGATTGGTTAAGCATGAATATTCTGACGCAGCCCAGAGATTTATCCCCTTTTCTTTTTCTGCATGAGGGAATGGAGAGGAAGGGGGTTGCCGATTAAATGAAGTGTCGTTGCTGTGGATGTGTTGTGTCTTGCTCCATTGCTTCTGAACCAGGAAAATGGGTGAGATGCAGGGATGACCCATCATCCAAGAAGAGCCAAGAAAAGAGGGAGGGAGGGGTGGTGAATGGAAGTGGAGTGTGTGGTAATGAAATGGGTGAGAGTGGATTTATGCCTTTTGACTTTGGCTACCTCCATTATAAGGGGGAGAAAGACCTTGGTATATGTACATATGTATGTAAAGTTCTCTGTCTTGGATTGTAACTTTTCTTCTAGTTCTCTGGTGATCTTAATTGGAGAGTGATCAGATGATAGGTCCTGTATTATTTCCCATGTGATTTGGGTTTGTATAATACACACACATATGGAAGGACCAGTATATAAGGAAAATAGAGAAAAAGTTTGAAAGGCCCCACAGATTTTCACTGTTTTGTTTGTATGATTGCAGAAGAATTAAATTAGGTTATACTAAGTAAAGAACTTTATTGTTTAAAATTCTCACATATCTTACAGCTACATATGTATCACAAGGCTTTATTCTGTCGCCCAGCTTATAAAGACTTCTTAAAATGCAAGGACAGAAAAAGAACAAGCTTAATCTTTATGTAGACCTGGGACTGAGTGTTGAGCAAGAAAGGAATGTTGCTTCAATTTCCATAACATTAAGGCATGGCCTACCCACAATTCCATAGCATAATAAAGGTATCAGTGTAAATCATAAAAGCCAACTACCCTGTTTACACAACTTTCACCTCAAAATGGCTAACACTCATCCACATGGAATAGAAACATAATTCCCAAAATATTACAATACAAAGGGACAGAAAATATTCAACTTATCTTTAACTATCATGGGAATTGCCTTTAAGCCTTCTGAGCAGGTAAACCAGCGGTAATCTCGCTTTCAATACCACAATGGTCAGAACCTCGCAGTATCTTGAAGTACCCATTGTCACCCCAATCAGTATTCCATGAGTTAGCACAGAGCCAGTAAGGTACCCCATCCTCCTCACCCCACCCCAGAACTCTAATAGCATGTCCTCCCAAAGGCAAGCCATGTCTGTGCTGATAAACCCCTGACTTGTAATGCAGAAAATCAACATAAACAGTGAATGCACCCTCTACAGGTCCATTGGTCATGATTTCATATTTGATCTGTTCTTCATCTTGATCAATGCTATAAGCCTTCCTGCCCTGATGCAAGTCCGATTCATATGGCACACTGTAGCTATTCTCGCATGTCATGTGGCATTTGGGAGTAACACCTCCCTCAGAACATTTGGGACGCTTTCCCCTCACATGATGCTCACAAGGGGCTATTTCATATGGCTGACAACCCTGTGTGGAATTATAACTTCCACCTGACACAATCCCTATATGAACCCAATAGGTAAAAGCTGCACCTGGAAATCCACCATTGCAGCCAAACCCACATTGGTGGCAACATGACACCAGATTTTCTGAAGAAAAATGGAAGTTCTCCTCTCCCTTACTATGGATGCATACCCGATCACTCATTGCTTCCACAGCTCCAAAAGCCTGAAACCAACAAAAAAGTCATCAATGTGTGCATAAGATGTGTACATGTGTACATACCAAAAGGCCCTTTCCCACTTGTAAGTGTGATGGCAAGCCAAGGCTTTCCACCCTTCACCAATACCCATACACATCCAACACCCTTTCGTTGTCCCTTTTATATTAGCTCCTTGCAGATAAAGAGCCACCCTTGTCCTCTGTCTACTGCCTGGATTAGAAGCAATGCAGAAATATAAGCACCTCCACAGCTTCATTAAATAGTAGCCCTCCCACCTCATCCACTCAATAAATTACAAAACAGACGAGGAAATGAGTTTGGCCTGCATAAATTCATCATCCATTCATACTTATCTCTTGCCTTCTCTCTCCCCCCAGCTCAACAGACTTTCTCCTTTTACCTAAGCCCCCTTTCACCTTATCCATACATCCCATTCTTGGTTTTCCCCTCAAGTTCACTCCATTTACTTTTGCCTTCCATACTTTTTGTTAGTCTTTCTTCATCCTTTCCATATGCCCAAACTATCCCAATATTCTTTGATCAAACCAATCTGCCAGTTTTCTGTCCCATTTCTCACTCTATCCATCCTCATAATCCCAACCATGCTTTTTAAACACCATCTCAAACACATTTCAACAACTTCTTTCTGGTTCCCTTAAATTCCAAGTTTCTGCCCTCTTAGCATTGTGGATACAATTGCATGTTCATACAGACTGTACAATGAAGCTAAAGTGCCCAACACCAACCATCAAACATAACACCAAAGTACTCAATTACACAGATGACCTGATAATAGTACTTAACACGTGCAAAATAATGGCTAAGAGCATGAGTTTAAAAATAAACTAGAACAGGGTCTTAGAAGCAATAGAATGGAGTCTACCCTTCTTCTACTCCATTTCTTCATTATCTTTCGCTATTTGCATACCTTTCAGGTTCACCTGGTAGTCTCTTTCTCCTCATTCAAGTTCCTCATTTTCAGCACCTCTCTGACTCTATTTTCTTCTTTCTTTACTGAAACTCAACTCTCAATTTCTCTTCCACCAGATAATAATTAGACATTCCACCACCCCCTCATATGAACACATCCATGTTCATAACTCTTTCAATCCTTCTTTTGGGCACCACTACATAATCCAGTTATGCCCTCAACTACCCTCCCACTAGCCAATCTATACCATGTATACATGTATTTACTTTCCTAACACTATTCACTATCATTTTCCTTTCAATATACATCCACTATCATTCCTTACTACCACATCATCTCCCCATTACTCTATTTACTGGCTTATCTCCTACTCTAGGTTTAAGATCCCTCAACATTCACATTCCTCCCAAAAACAGTCATTTACATAGCTAAGACATTTCCTTTGCCTCACTATTCTATCTAGGTCATATGTACTCACACTACATAATCCAATCATGCCCTCAACTACACTCCTACTAGCCAATCTATACAATGTATAATTGTATTTACCTTCCAACACTGTTCACTATCATTTCTCTTTCAATATACAACCACCATCATTCCTTACTACCACATCATCTCCCCATTACTCTATTTACTGGTTTATCTCCTACTCTAAGTTTAATATCCCTTAACACTACATTCACATTCCTTCCAAAAACATTCATTTAAATTTCTAAATCATTTACCTTCCTAACACTTTGGTGGAAGGTAAGTTGAGAGTGGAGGATAGATGGAGAAAGAGGAAAAGGACAGAAGGTAGGGAAATGTCTAGAGTAAATTGCTTAAATGAGAAAGAAAAGGAGAAGTAGTACAAGAAGTTGAGAGAGGAGTGGGAGGAAGTGAAGGATAGAGTAGAACTAGGAGTGAAGGAGGAATGAGGATGCTTCAAAGTGGGAGTCACAAGGTGCACAAAGTTGGTGTGTGGAACATGGCGGATGGGAAGAATTAGAAGGAAGGGTGGGATGATGAAGCAAAGGTTGTAGAAGAAACAAGCATTCACATTCTAAAATGGTTACAAAATAGGACAAGAGAATCATACGAGAGGTACAAAGAAAAGAGTAGTAAAGCTTAAGATAAAGGAGGCAAAGAGAAGAGCAGATGTGAAATGGGGCAAGATTGTGAGAGAAAATTTTGAAAGTAATAAAGAGATGTTTTGGAAGGAAATTAAGAGAGGAAGAGGAGGTGAATCAAGTAGAGAAGAAAAGGTAAAGGGTGCAGATGGAGAGATGATAATAGAAGAGATGGCAGTAAGAGGAAGATGGGCAGAGTATTTTAGGAAGTTTCTAAATGTGAAAGAGGATAAGGACTGAAAGGTAGTTGCAGTGGGAAGCACTAAGAAAATGACAGTGATTAATGAGGAAAATGGGGGAGAAATAAGGAAAGAGGAGGTGAAAGCAGTTAAAATGATGACACCTAGGTTGGTTGGGTGTCATGTGGAGTGTAGTTGAGTGTAGTTGGGAAGACTTAAGGGAGGGTTTTGAGAGGTTTAGGAGAGGAACAGTGGGAGTAATTGGTGAGGAAAAGGTGTATTGAATCTAACCATAAGAAATAGTATTGATAAGCTTTTCTATGCTACACCTACTTCCTGCATGTACAGGTTTACAAGGTGGATAAAAAGACACAAGTTTGGGTCTAAATTTACTCATGACTAATTTCACACTAGTTTCCTATGAAGAAGCTTAGTGCATAACTAATCAGGAATACACTCAGACCAAGACTGGTGTCTTCTGTATCCACCTTACTCAGTTTGTCATTATGTCTAAACATTTATAAGTTTGCCTTGTATTCAGTGTGGCAATTACAAGTAATCAAACAACACTACCATATTGGACCAAAAAAGTACTAGAGAACTAACAGATTTTACGGGAAAAATGATTAGGCTCAGACAAGGTCAAAATACAATAATATAAACTACAGTCAGAGAAATAATTTTACATTAATGTAAACTTTGTTGATTGTACTTTCTTGTACTCACTGCACACAATATAAAAAAAAAATTACAACACTAAATACTCCCTCACAAGAAACATAAGGAAATTAATAGATACATAACTTACCCAGCAGGAACCACAGGAGCCTTGGTCTCTGATCTCTCCAATGGTAGGGCACATACTCCATGCAGTTCGGGAATCAAACTCATTTGGAAGGTCAGACAAATTTATGTTTTCATGGTGGAGGACTGGTGGAAGGTGCCATTTGGAATCCTTATGTACTCCCATGAGTCCCTTGATGTACTTGATGGGTAGGTGTTTGTTGAAGTTCCTTCCAGCCTAGTCAGAAATCAGGATCCAATCATTACTTTGACTTGCATAATTATAAGTACACACACATGTAGGAGTTGTTGGATAGAGGTCAAAGGTGGACAAAATATATACGATAACAGACTGCTCACTCAGAGAGGTACTGGAAGACTGGAAAAATGCCAATATTGTGCCAATATATAAAGGGGGAAACAAGGAAGACCCAACAAACTATGGACCGGTCTCCCTTAGAGTAGTGGATGTCTTGAACAAACTGGATGAAACAACAGTGTGTGCAAACACCAAAAATTAATTTAACAACTAGATGTTGCGAGATACAAAGAAGGAGCACCATGAGCATAGCTCCCCTTCCTGTATAATACAACTAAGTAAATAGAGAGAGATACTGAACAAGACTAAGTGTGGAAATGGGCAAGATGAACTTGACATTAAGACCAAGAATTAGGTGGATGGACAGAGTAAAGTGGGTACTAATAGCATGAGGAATGTATTTCACAGAAAGAAAAAGTACAAAAGCTAGGAGTGAATGGAGAGTTTGTAAAATGAATAAATTATATGACCCAGAGTGATATGTATTTTTTTCTGTTCCATAATCTTTATGAATGGATAGAAAATAATATAATCATAAAGTGGTCAATCAAAAAGTATTTCATTAACCACTTCACTACAGGCCAAAATCTCGTGGGCAGCATTAGCTGCCAGACGTACGATGTTTCGTCATAATACTCGCATCATAAAAAATAGTCACCGCTTATATCGATCGTTCTCTCTTTCACCCGTGATGAAGACAGTTTAGAGAGTATGTCATTATGTAGGGGCAACTACAATAAATATAATCAAGATGCCGATATGGCAGCCTCGCATATCCACTTGCTCCTCATGCCGCCTACGTAGGCGACACCGTATGGAAGGGGTTAAGTTCAATCATTAGCATCCAACAGCTCAATGAATGGCGTGTATAAATCTACATCAATATATAAATAAAAATATAACTCTTTTAAAATGATTCTGAAATGACCTCAGTGGTGACAGTGTTTGGGGGACACTTTTGTAAGGGTGATTGGCTGTACAATGCAGACTACCAATATGTGGTGATGTCACGGCAACGGGGACAACTGATTGGCCGAGAATGGTGACGTCACAGCAATGGAGACGACTGATTGGCCAAGAATGCTGACGTCACAGCAATGGAGACAATTGATTGGCTGGAAGCGAAGGGCAGGATGTGAAGCGCCCTCTCGTAAAGCAGTCCAAGCACCCATGGCGAAGCCATAGCAGTGAAGCCAATGCCAAGAGACGAAATGGCGAAGAAGCGTAGACTAGTGGCTAAAGGCTACCAAGGGTATAATGAAGAAGACGTCCTAAGAAGATAAGGTGTTGGCAGATAGATTAAGGCCTGTGAGTGAAGCAAGCAAGCGCTGCAGACCAAGCAACCTGCCGAAGGCAGGTGCGGCATAGTCACTGCTTGTAGATTATAAAGCAAGTCAAAATCATAGTATATTGAAAACTGATATACCATATTTATATGAAGTGGAATTGGCATTGGCAACTAAGAGTGAATAGAAATTGGCATGGGTATTGGCAGTGGCAATTAATGGTAAATAGGAATCGGCATTGGCCAAAAATAATGGAATTGGCATACCCCTAGTATTATGTGTCTGTCATAATCATACAGGGTCAAAGGTAATGCAGCAAGACAGTACTTTTATACCAGGGCCTGATAGCAGCCAGAGCTGGTTTATCCCCACTGCTTCATTATATGGCAACCCTCCTCACCTACTCAAAAAATTAAAAGCAAACAAATAACATCCTTTCAGGCCATTTATTTCTAAGTATCAATACCAAAGGGTTTCCTTTAGTTCTAGGAATCATTATCATAGATACATGCCATAGCCTCCCCCCCCCCATTAACCCATCTAAAAGCCTATTAATTGCCCATTCAATCTTAGCACCTTCCACATGAAGGGTCATCCCTGTCCCATGCCACAATGCTTGGGTCAATGGGAATTCAGTGCAACAGTGACTCCACAGCATGGTCATAAAGTTGCAGCTGATTTACCCCTGCTGCTTCCCCACAATTAGTTAATTCAAATGACAATGAAAAATATTAAAAAGTACATAAATCTAACATTTCAAATGCATAGAGTTATATTTGATATGATGTGTGCAAAACTAGTAGGAACAAACTTTGGTGAACAATGTCAAGTACTATATATGCTTACCTTCCAAGTTTTTGCCACCTGGTTTATATGATTAATAGTCTTATCAGATAAATAAGGGTGGTCCAGCCCTAGAGCCAGGCCAATTAATCCCACTAAGAGGATTAACTTCATCTCTGCAGTTCTGGAAAAGAAAAGAACAAAATGTCTATATTATATAATCATCAGTGCCAATTTGATGATTTTCAAGTTTTTTTCTCCCCAATATTTCATGTTGTTGACAACAGTCTAATAAGTAATGAGGATGCTGATTCAATTTTAAACATGAGAGGGCTCATGACTCCACTACAATATTTTTTTTTTGTCAAATTACAAAACCACACCAGAGGCAAACCATTATATTTCACAAACTGCTCAGTTTATATTTTTCCATATAAAATGTTGGGTTATCAATCAATCAATCCCTTGCCCCAGATCTCTTGCAGGTGACCCATGGCACCCAGATTACCAGCAACAACCACCAGATTGGTCCGCAAGTCAATTAAGGAAGAAATATTGTGCTGTTACCTAGGTATGGCTAGGGTGGAGCAGTGTGCATGCACAATGTTGTCTTGAAGTCATTCAGCCAATCAGCTTAATTTATACTCATAGCCTACCCTGTCTTCTATTCTTCTGCATGAGGGGGTGGAGCAGGGGGTCACTGATTAAGTGGAACAGCCTTGCTGTGGATGTGCTGTCTTGCTGCACTGCTTCTGACCTAGGGCAGTGGGGATGACCCATCATCCATGAAGAGCTAAGATGAGAGTGAGGAAAGGATGGTGGATGGGAGAGGAATAGGTGGGGATGAAATGGGCGAGAGTGGGTATATGACTTTTGACTGACTACCTCCAGGTAAGGGTGAAAAAGCCCTTGGTATATGGATTGATGGTTGGATATACAGACGGTCCTCAACTTACGTTTTAGTTACGTTCCGAACGGCCAAACGTAAGTTGAAAATGAACGCAAGTTGTTACTGTACTATACATCCGTAAATTCTATTACCGTATCTTATAAAACACCCCTAAATCATTAATTATACACATAACATTGCAAAATAATATTATTAATTTCAAATAAATTAAATTCAAGCAACATAAATTGAGATGGTGGAGGAGGAGGCAAGGCATGTTCAGTTTGTCGTTTGTGCAATGTAAACAATGGATGCAGCGTCATGCACAAGTATCGTTTGAACTACTGAGAGTGCGCTAAACTAAAAACATTATTTTTTATAAAAAAAAATTTACAGTCAGTTCAAACATATAATCGAAAAAACGTAAAACGAATGAACGTAAGTAGAGGAGCGTCTGTATATGTATTTTACCTAGTTGTATCTTACAGGACGGGGAGCTACACTTGTGGTGTCCTGTCCCTGTACCTTGCCATGTCTAATTTGTTCTTAAAATCATATATTGCTTTTACACACACTCTTGTTTTATCTAGCATGTTCCATTCATCTACTACTCTGTGGGGAAAGCTTTTCTTTTTCAGGTTTTCTTCTACAACTGTCCTTTTTGAGTTTCCTTCCATGTCCTCTTGTATTTCTATTATCCCAATTTAGTAAGTCTTCTCTATCAAGGATTTCCATACCTCTCATAATTCTGTAGGTGGTCAACAAGTCACTTTTTTCTCTTTGTTCCATAATTGGCAATTCTAGTTTTGACAATCTCTCTTCATATGACAGTTTTGATAGTGTTGGGGCCATCTTTGCAGTTGCTCTCTGGATCCTCTCAATTTTCTTTATTTTCTTTTTAGTACTGGATGACCATAGTGTTGCTGTGTACTCCAACTTTGGCCTTATCAGTGTGAATAGTATTAGTAGTATTTTGTTTACCATTTCTTTATCCAAGTTAGTTAGTAAATGCAACTTTTACTGATTTTAGGAAGTTACAGGTTTCTCCAACAATTTTGTTTATCTGTTTGTCAGGGGACATATACTTTGTGATGATTACTCCCAGGTCTTTTTCAGATCCCACTTTCTTTACTTCCTTTGCACCAATATTATACTGACCTGATTTTTTTTATACTTTTTTCCAAATTCCATTATGCTAAATTTCTTAATGTTGAAGTCCACTTCCCACTTCTGACTATATTTATTCCCAAACCCTGTTCAGATCTCTCTGTTGTGAATTACAGTCTGTTTCAGTACTCACTTTCTTCAAAAGTTTTGTGTCATCTGCAAAGAAGCTCATGTAACATTCCATACCCTCATCCATGTCATTCACATGAAAAGCAAACATTATTGGAGCCAATACTGATCCTTGTGGAATTCCACTAATCACTTCTTCCCAAGTAGAGCTCTTACCTCTGAGCACTACTCTCATTTTTCTTCCATGCAATAAGTCCTCCATCCATTTCAGTAGTTTACCTTGTATCCCTCTTTTAGTTTCCAGTTTCCTTGATAGTTTTTTGTGTGGAACTTTGGCAAAAGCTTTTTGTAGGTCTAGGAAAGCACGATCAGCCCATCTGTCCCTTTCCTGTATTATACATAGCAGTCTTGAGTAATAACAGATCAAATTTGTGGCACATGATCTTCCCTGTCTAAATCTGAATTGTCTTGGATTTAGTATATAGTTCTCCAGATGTCTTATCCATCTACTTTTTATAACTTTTTCACAAATTTTGGCTACTGTGCTTGTAAGGGAAACTGGTCTGTAATTTGTCGAGTCTTCCTCGTTTCCTCCTTTATATATTGGTACAATATCAGCATTTTTTCAGTCTTCTGGTATTTTGAGTGAGCAACTTATGCTATATATTTTTTCTATTAGTTCTTTTTTACTTTCTTTTAATATCCAGTTTGTTATTCCATCCAGGCTGTTCGATTTCCTGACATCAGGGTTCATTTTTTGGTCCATTATTTCTTTTCGGTGTTACTATCATTTCCCTCCAGCTAGGGAATTTCACTTCTCTCACTTCATCTCGATATTGTACATTTTCTCTAGTGAAAACAGACTCGAAGTGTTTGCTCATAATTTCAGCCATTTCTGTATTTTCTGTGTATTCCATATTCCCTTGGCATAGTTTAAATATTTCTTTTTTTTTTTAGTTTACTGTTCACATGTATATGGAATAGTTTTGTGTGTGTATGTATTTATCTAGTTGTATTATATGAGAGGGGGAGCTATGCTTGTAGTGACCAGTCTTTGTATCTCTCAGCATCTAGTTTGTTCTTGAATTCTTGAATGGTTTTTGCACACACTGTTGTTTCATCCAATTTGTTCCAGACATCCACCACTCTGTGGAAAACTATTTTTTTTTCCAGATCTCTTCTATAACCATCCTTTTTGAGTTTCTTTTCATGTCATCTTGTTTTTCTTTTATCCCACTATAATAAGTCTTCTCTGTCAAGGACTTCCATGCCTTTCATGATTCTGTAAATGGCCAATAGATCTCCTCTTTCTCTTCTTTGTTCCAGGGTTGGTAGTTCTAGTTTAGACAATCTTTGTTTGTATGTCAATTTTGAAAGTCTTGGTGCCAAATTTGTTGTTGCTCTTTGAATTCTTTTTATTTCTTCATATTCTTTTTTGTGCTGGGTGTCCATAGTGTTGCAGCATACTCCAATCTTGGTCTTATCAGTGTGACTAATATTTTTTTTACCATTACTTCATCCAAGTAATTAAAAGCTACCTTTATTGATCTTAGTAAATTGTAGGTTTCTCCAACTATTCTGTTTATATGCTTGTCTGGTGACATGGCTTTATTAATTACTCCTAGGTCCTTTTTGGAGCTAACTTTTTTTTTTTTTTTTTTACATTGTACCAATTTTACATTGTCCTGATATTCTTTTATTTTTTCCAGACTCTATTATACTACATTTCTTGATGAAATTCATTTTCAGTTTTGGTTCCATTTCCAGACTGAGTCCAGGTCTCTCTGTAGTAATTCACAGTTTTTTTCTGTACTTACTTTCTTTAGTAGTTTTCCTTTTTCTGCAAAAAAGTTCATATGTTCTACACCTTCATCCATGTCATTTATATATACAGACGCTCCTCTACTTACGTTCATTTGTTTTACGTTTTTTTCGATTTTACGTTTGAACCGACTGTAAAAAAAAATTTGAGTGGATTTTTTAGTTTAGCGCTCTCTCCGTAGTTCAAACAATACTTACGCATGACGCTGCGTCCATTGTTTAAATGGCACAAACGACAGACTGAATGTGCCTTGCCTCCTCCTCCTCCCCCTCCTCCTCCACCATCTCAATTTATGTTGCTTGAATTTAATTTATTTGAAATTAATGTTATTATTTTACAATGTTATGTGTATAATTAATGATTTAGGGGTGTTTTATAAGATACGGTAATAGAATTTACGGATGTATAGTACAGTAACAACTTCATTAATTTTCAATTTACGTTCGGCCGTTCGGAACATAACTAAAACGTAAGTTGAGGAGCGTCTGTACAGCAAACATTATCGGAGCTAATACTGAACCTGGTGGGACTCCACTTATCATTTCTTCCCAGGTTGAATTTTTATCTCCAAGTACTACCCTCATTTTCTCCTATGCAAGAAATCTTCTATCCATGTCAATAACTTTCCTTGTACACCTCCTGTTGTTTCAAGATTTCTTAATAGCTTTTTGTGTGGTACTTTATCAAATGCTTTATGTAAATCCAGGAAAGCATAAGCTGCCCATCTGTCCCTTTCTTGCATTATATCTATTAACCTTAAATAAAAACAAATCAAATTTGTGGCACGTATGTGTGTGTATACCAGGTTAACCAGTTAACCACTTGCAAGTAGTTAACTTTACATTTCTAGAGCACATTATGTTTTTATTTTATTGATATATTTATATATATATATATGTTTATATATATATACACATGTGTATATATATATATATAATATATATATATACATATGTATATATATGTTTATATATATGCTGGTACATTGTGACAAGTTGATGAAGGTGGAAAAAGAAGTCACAGGTCTAGTTCTGAGTTTCTGAGTTTGTTCCAGACCAGTTTTGCATGGAGTGAAACTGGTCAGGAATAAACTAAGAAACTTGGAACTAGACCCGTGACTTTTTTCCACCTTCATCATATATATATATATATATATATATATATATATATATATATATATATATATATATATATATATATATATACATTTTACAGTGACCAAAAGCAGTGGGTTCGAATCCTACATGCAACTGTCATAAAAACTATATATATATACTGTGTGTGTGTATATATATATATATATATATATATACACCATATATGATTAAAAAACATTAATAAAAGCTAGCTAACTTTTCAAGATTTACCTTGGTTGGGTTAGCTTAGGGTATGTTACATTAGGCTTGTTACGTCTACCAAATTCACTCATTTTCCTTCTAATGGGGGGAGGAATTTAGATTTGAATCCATGTATTATTCCAGCTTGGGTTAATTCTAAGTTTTTATGCATCCTTTGTTCTCATGACCTCTTAAAGCTCTCCTATCCCTATTCAAGAGATTTCTTCTGTCAATGTAGTCTATCCCCTTTTGCGACCTGAATACTGTACTTATCACCCATCTTCGATCTTTCAGAGCTGGCAGACCCAGTGATCTCTCATATATTCATATTGTTAGGCTGGGAACTTGTTTGGTTGCTGCCCTTTCTATTGTCCAAATCTTCCTTAAATCCTTCACTGTACAAGGGGACCATACCATTGATGCATGTTATATTCTTGGGTCAGGATTTTTTTTTTTTATCACTATCCATACATGATTATCATGTATGGATAAAACAGACTGAAAAGAGATTGGCATTTCACTATATCATGATGATATAGTGAAATGCCAATCTCTTTTCAGTCTGTTTCTCTCACAAACCTGCATTGTTCATCTGGTGATTATCTTTTATCAACTCTCCCAAACCTTTCTACTCTTTTGCTTTAGTAATGGGGGAGGGCAGGGTTTTGAAACACTTACATACAAAAATCTGAGGTCAAACCAGTATGAATCTACTAGGATCCCACCGGATGGTCAAAGAATCTAGCTCCTTGGTCACCCACTAACTCGTGATTTCCTTTCAGTAATTAATTGAATGCAGGTGCCCACATATTGCCTAAATTTCATACAGAATATTAATCATTCCATACATTGGCTACGATATTCCTATACCTAAATAAATTTGTTGATGGGTATAAGGAACTGGATTGTTCTTGGGCATTAGTAGAGACGAAATGTCACTATCACTAACTGCAAATGTTTCCTTATTACAGCTGATTCCAATGTTCTAATGCATCTTTAAGCACAATCATAAGGATTCTTATTCAGCTTCCTCAAATAAAGTAGAATGTAATAACTATACATACCTCGTGCTGACCACTAGTCACAAGACACGGACGATGACTAATGGTCACACTAATCTGAAGAGATTGTTGCTCTTCCACCCGAATCTTTTACTCCTTGGTCTGCACTTTGTACGTAGTTTATATGGACGTTCTCTTTTTGGTTGTTACGCGCACAAGAGAAAACGGCACGTTTCGATTAAAAGCTACAGCAAACTGATGAAATAGATTAAGCCCAATATATTTATTTTACTATTAATTATATGAATGGATATATTTTGCTTCCTTGAACTTCGTATTTGCTCTCCAACAGTCTATGTGATAAGTCAAATAGGCGTTTTAAATATTTTTGCTAGGGGTATACTATTGTATTGTCGGTGGTCGGTCAAAACGTCCCCGGGACACACTAACGCTTTTATACCCATGGATAATATCATGCCGCTGTAAATATGTATTTCAGGTTCATAGCTCTGGTCTACCTGACAGAAAGTGGGTATATATATACCTGTATATGGGGATGGTATTCCTACTTTACAGGAATACTGGGAATACTATGTGTCACGTTCAGGAGAACATGATATGGGCTAATCATAGCTTAGAAAGGATTCCCGTTTCTTGCAGAAAAATGTGGATAGAGGTTAATGCCTCCAAGTTTAAGTGTAGTGTGATAACTGAGGCAGTGGTGTGCAGAGGTCTGGTGATGTCCGGTGCCTCAAAGATATATAAGGCCTCATGCTACAATTAAAGAAATATTATGAGAAAGGAAGATATTTTGAATGTGTAAACACATATGAAACAGAAGGTAAACACTTTATTCAATTTAGATATAAATAAACAAAATTTTATTAAGTTGTTTTCCCTGGAGTATGTATGCCAGCTATGGTCTCCACACAAATTAAGTTTAATAGGTCCAGAGGGTATTCACGAGCAGGTTAGTTGGGGACTCCCTGAATTATGGGGAGAGGCTGGAAATTCTCAAGCTCTATTCACTGCAGAGACGTGGAGAGCACTATATAGTGATTAACGTATAAAAAAAATCCTGGAGGGCACAGCACCAAACCCATCACAAAAAGAAGTATCAAGGGAAACACCGTCCCAGGTTTGGTAGGACCTGCGGAAGAAGGTGGTCCGTAAGCAACTGCTCCCAGCGACTGAAGACTATCAAGTCGGAAAGTTTCACCTGGGCTGGCTCCAGCCTTTACAACTATCTCCCAAGAGAGATCAGGTTCCTAACGGGAGTCAGCACGGATGCTTTCAAGAAGAGGCTTGACAAATTCCCAGCCAACATCCCAGATGAGCTTCAAGTCCCACATGGCCCAACCTCATGATCGAGGACCGGCAACGAACTCGATCGCAGGCCAGCTCCAGTACGAGAGGCTCGGGCAGAGATGTGGGAGTGGTATCTCCCCAGGCTGGCCATGGTGTTGACACCAGAACCTACCTATAAGACCTAACTGATCTGATTGGATGCCCCCCCCCCCCATTTAGACGCCCCTTCACCCCTCTTCTACACGCCACTGAATTGAGGAGAAATAGGAAAATAGAAATTACAAGGGATTGTGTAGGGAGATTATTCGAGAACTAACACCTTCACGTTGGCAGGTAGGAGGCTACAGTAACTTAATAACTATAAGATCTATATCAGTTAAGCAGTGGAAAATCTCTGCAGTCATCCATATCGAACAGTTCGCATCATTGAGTTATGGATCACTTTACATGCCTTCACAGTCGGAGGAGCCCACTGATAACTGGAACGTACTTTGTCCCTGATGGTGGACAGGGAAATCACTCACGAAATACGATCATAATGACGACGTGGACCATTGGACACCATACATATTCCACCGAATATATGGAATAAGGTGGCACCATAAGGGTTGATTCACACTATCGGTCCGGTCGCGCTCCGCTCTCGGTTCTGAGGTATTCACACCATCGGTCCGCTCTCGTTCTCGTCATCCCCCCCTCCCTCGACACCAGTAGAAGTCTTACCATCAGTTACGAAGGATGTGTGACTTTTCTGACGCCGAGTTGGCAATAATCGCTATTGCACTTGATGATGAAGAAGAAGGAAAACAAAATAGAAAAAGAGATTGTGGGTTCATCCTATGTTGCAAGATAGGAAGACTGAAGGAGAATTTCATACTCTGTATCCTATTCTTATTGATGATGAGAGTAAATTCCACAGCTATTTCAGAATGAACAAAGGAACATTTGAGAAAATACTATCCAAAATTGAGGATGACCTGAAATGTACAAGAAGATGCTGCACTTCCTGGCACTGATGTGCTTGCACCATACGTTATAGTGGGAGATGAGGCTTTCCCGCTGAAGAGAAATTTGATGAGGCCCTACCCAGGTTCACAGACTGAACATAAGGTAGAGAAGAGGATTTTTAATTATAGATTATCTAGAGCCAGGAGGATAGTTGAGTGCACATTTGGTATTCTAGTGCAAACCTTCAGAATATATTTAAGGAAACTTAAAGCTATGCCTTCTAACGTTAATGCAATCATTACACAACATGCATACTTCACAATCTGATACACCCAAATGCTGTTGCATTACCAGATACTGTTGTCATGCCTCCATCAAACACAGTATGTCCAATGAGAGGAAGAGGGGGAAATGCTACAAAGGAGGCTTTTGGCATGAGAGAAACACTGAAAGATTATTTCAGCTCCCCAGCTGGTTCAATGCCTTGGCAAAATTATAAAATATAAGTAGACAAACAAACTTGGGTAGGAATATTTGTTGAGTGAGCTAAGGAGATGCATTTCCGCAGTGGATAATAGGTTGTTATTATACATATGGAATTTCTTTCTTCGGTTAATAATGTGTATTTTTTTCTCAGTACCTTGGCAATATGATAAGTATGCAAACATTATTGTATAGGAAAATTGTTTAGTGAGGATAGGAAATGCATTTCCACAGTGGACATTAGGCCATTGTATGGAATTTCTTACCTTCACAACCCAGCTGCCTGGTTATTTCAACACAGCTTCTTCTTTTCGCCACGTTATCACTGTAGTGCAGCGAAGTCAGGTCATACAGCTCTGGTTTACCTTTTGACTAATTCTATTAGCATTTCATCTGAATCCACAAAATTAAAGTAAGTTTTGTAGGTTATATTTTATTCAGTTGGTGCTTATGTACGAGTATATCCTCGCTGTACGCATTGTCATTGTATCAGTGATAAATAAAAAGAAAACGTATTTTTATAATTTTTCTAACTTTCTCATGATCCCATTGTGGTGTTTCCTTTGGATTATCCATGGTTTGGTAGGACAGAAGGTATAACTACTTGCTTATATGAAGGCTGAATCTCGACTGGAGTGGAGCAGGAGGAGCAGGACCGTGGCAACTGAGTTCACACTGGCGCTCACAGTCTGGTCACGCTCCGCTCTCGCTCCAGTAAAAATATCTTTTGACGGAACCGTGACCGGAGCGAGACCGGAGCGAGAGCGCCAGTGTGAATGCTTCCATTGAAATTAATGAGACAATATTGGACCGTATCGATAGTGTGAATCAAGCCTTAATGTACCTCGCCAGAAATTGTGTTCTTGTCATGAGATTTATGTCTGAAATCTCAGGAGTGGGTAGATCATCAGGAATGAAGAACTTATGCTTTAATTCCAAGTCCGGCTAAATTCATGACAAGGCCAACTTTCCCAGGGTTGGACATCACTGATCCGCCCGCCAACAAAAATCCTGACCCTAGCCTTCCTCTTTTTCCTGGCAAGGCTCCTTATCAACGACAAGGGTCGCCCCTGTATCTAACAATACCCGTATCGGTCATTTCTTTGAACCCACTACCCTTGCTATTACTGTAGCTAAACCAACTCGAGTTTCATCAGCACTTGTATACCACGACACGAAAGTCCCTCTACTTCCTTCTCACTTGTCCTAGTTATGCGTGCTTCTAGATATATGCGGACTTGGAGACAGGTTGTAATGGTGTTGTAATGGGTTACAGTGGGCTGTAATGCGTTGCAGTGCGTTGTAATGGGTGACAGTGGGTTGCACTGGGTTGTAATGGATTGCAAGGGGTTGTAATGGGTTGCAGTGGGTTGTAATAGGTTGCAGTGGGTTATAATGGGTTGCAGTGGATTATAATGGGTTGTGGTGGGTTGTAGTAGATTGTAATGGGTTGTAGTGGACTGTAATGGGTTACATTGGGTTATAATGGGTTTCAGTAGGTTGTAATAGGTTGAAATGACTTGCAGTGTGTTGTAATGAGTTGCAGTAGGGTGTAATGAGTTGTAATGGGTTGTAATGCATTGCAGCGGGTTGTAGTTGGTTGTTTATTGGCCTGACTGTAGCCTGTAACACTGGTCAACAAATAATTTGTCCCAAGAAAAAGGAGAACTAGACATTTCAGAGGCTAAGTGTGGCCAAAAATCCAATATTACCGTCTTAAAAGTCAGTACATTGGTGATATTATCGTGATATATCAATGAAAGACATGAGTGGTGTAGAATTAAACTGTGATATCACAAGAAAACCATACCTAATAGACAAATTCCAAAAAGCTGGAAGATGACCTAAACGTCAGCCTAAAAAAACCACACACTGACAGCACAACTGACAGCACTTGCCCTACCTGGGGTTTCTCACTTTCCACTTTGTGAGAGTGGGATGGTGATTTTTTATTTATTTAGTCATTTGTCTATTTACTTGTTCACTTATTATTTTTTTCTTTTACAAAAAACAAGTATCATTCTGTTGACCAGTTACTATTCACAAGAACATGAGGATCTATTTTCTCTTCCTTTTCTCCCAGAATACGAGCAAACCTGGGCAAAATTACATTAATCTAAGTCTACCATGCAGGGCTCCTTGTCTGGTCAAGGTATCCCCTATTGTTGCAACCACATTTGCCAGCCTTAACTCATACAAAGGAGGAGCATTTCACTCCCTATTTCCATTGCACTTAGAACTCCCTTTCAAGGTTTCCCCAGTGGTTAGGGTACTTCCTGCATGCAATCTTGGTTGATATAGCTCCATCACCCAGTACCCTTTTTTTTCATCATCCTAAACTTTTCCTCTGCTACTCTGCTGCCAGACCCGATTGATGGGTGGTGTTAATAAGGGGAGCGGGATAGCATCAATCACTGCCATCTCCTTCACAAGCCATCTTTGTTCGGTATTCTTACTTCTTTTTTCTTTTATCAGATATACTACATGGCTCACTAGGTAAGATTCAGGAAGGTGCAACTGTGGTAAGTGGGTGCATGTAACACTTGTCAGTAACCCGAGACTGCCACCACTGTAGCATTTGGCCAATCTGGTCTCTGGAGGGGAAATGATACACATGGAGGATGTCTGTATTTTTTGGTGTGTAGTTTTGAGAGGCAGAATATCAAAGGATTGAAGGACTTACCTGGATGTGCAGAAGGGGTCCAAAATGTGGGTTCTTTCAACACACTGCATCTGCCATCACATGGGAGAAAGTGGAAGAGGATGGGGCTGAGCATGTGGGTTGCAGGCCTATACAGTGACCCTAGTTTCCATGTTTGTAGGCACTCCTCTTGGGTCTTTTGGAGTTATAATTCCACCCTATTACTGCCATTGCAGGTAGAATCATATTTGTGGATTGGCACTCTATGCCTGCAGGGCTTAGCCCACTGTGACCTTTGTTGATTTCATGTTATGCTTGGAGGTTACATTGCCTCACCACATGAGCATGTGGAAAGAATGAGTAAGACAAAACTTGCAAAAAGTGTGAAAGCCCGAGGTAGATGGACTGAACTTGAGGGGAAGACCAAGGAGTTGGATGGACAGGGTGAATGGAGCCTTGAGGCAAAACGCATTTTTTTTTTTTAGACTATGGTTTTGGAGATGGCTTATGACAGGGTGGACTGGAAGGCACTAAGGTAGGTAATGCTGATTGGGGGAAAGCTGTTATGGGTAGTCAAGAGTTTTGTGTTAGGACTGGGAATGGTGAGAGTGGTTTGAGGTGAAGGTGGGGGCTGCATCATGTTTGTCATGGCTGTTCAATGTGTAACTGAATGGTGGTAGTATTGGGAGGCGAGTGAAAGGGTGATGGGCAGGGAATTGGAGATGGTTTCAGATATGAGAGTTGAGCCAGGTATTGTTTGTGGATGATACTGGATTTGTGACCAGGTCAGAATTTGGAAAGGTGCCAAGATAAGAGGGAGGGAGGAGGGTGGAGGGGAGTGGAATATATAGGAAATGGAATGGGTGGGAGTGGTTTCTAAGCCTTTTTCTTTTTGGCTACCCCCTCGTGTAGGGGGAAAAAGCCTTTGGTATATGTATGTATGATACGAGGTAAAGTAAATGTGGATAAAAGCAAGATGATGAGATGTAAAGGGGAGAGGGTGGCAGCAAATTGTCTTAGAGGAGACAGGCTGAGGAAGTGGATAGTTATAAGTATTTGGGGTCACATATAGCACAAAATGGAAGAATGGGGATGGCAGTAAATTGTAAAGTGAAGCAAGTAAACATTTTGGAGGACAGTGTTATGAGAAATAGGTATCTGAGACTGGATGCCAAGAGATTATATGAAGGGGTGATTGTGCCTGCAACACTACATTGGGGTAGAGACTTGAATTTTAAGAGGCAGAAAGAAGTTTGAGATGAAGTGTCTAAAAAATATGGTGGGGATAACAAGGATATATGGTGAGAAATGAGGAAGGCTGATGAAAGATTATTAGGATGGTTTGGACGCATGGAAAAAACGACTGAAGTAAGATTACCAAACACAATGTGGGAAGCAGGGTTGGATGGAGTTAGCTTCAGATGGATAGGGTGAAAGGGGCTTTGAGGAAGAAGGAAATGTCTGTTAAGCAGGGAAGGGAAAAGGCAGGGGATAGGTGGGAGATCAAAATGTCATCCATATTTTGATGCAGCCTAAAGGGATTTTTGTCTTCTCCATTTTTCAAACAAAGGGTTGAGAAAGGAGGGTTGCCATGTAAATGAAGCGGCACTACTTTGGATATACTATGTATTACTGCATTGGTCCTGACTCAGGCAGTGGTTAGAAGACAGGTGATGATGGCCCTTCATCCATGAAGAACTGAGAGGGAAACAAATGAGTGGAATGGATGGGAGTGGGCGTGTGCCTTAGCTGGCTACCACCCAAAGGGGGAGGAGGCCTTTTTATTATATGGGAAGGGAGCTATGCTCATAGTGACCTGTCTTTGTATCTTTCAGCATCAAGTTCTTTCTAAAAATCTTGAATTGTGTTTGCATGTTCACAGTTCAAGAAACAGGTGAAAATAAATAAAATCTCAAAACTGCAGTATTGTGTTCTTTATAGGAAAAGTAAAACTTCAGTGGGCATAATAGTTATCAATATTCCAAAACCAAACCAAATTAAGGATATTGACAATGCTGGCCTTGTGTGGGGCATCAACCCATTTTGTGTGGGAAGTCCTTCCACCACCAGCATGTGCAGTAACCAAACAAAACAATATTGGCATAAACACCAGCCCAAATGTAAGTATATCTTGTAGTTACTGGAATGGATAACTTTTCCCTAAAATTGACAGCACTCTCTCCTGCTTTCACCATTCAACATAAAAACTCTGTAGAGAAAATAATTATAATTCATTCATAATTTACCTATGCTAATGTTACATTATTCAATTTTTTTATCACAAGCTTGTGAAATGTACTTGGGATTGTAAAGGAACCTAACATAAGGTTGTGGCAAAGGAACTTTGCCAACACTTTTGGCAGAGGAACCTGACACAGCAGGGCTGCAGCAAATGTGTCACAGTTAAAAACCCTAAATCAATGTATGTGACAGTCGCCACTAGCACTATCACCAAGTTTCACTCAGTGGTATCAAAGGGCTTTGTCTTGTGATTTACACTGATGTTTAGTTTCCCTAGTTAGTTATATCTTTCCTGATCCATAATGAGCCAATTTCCCAATGTTTTTCTTCTTTTCACTCTGGCAAAAGCCATTGTGTGGGTGTCCACCGAAGCATACAAATACTGAATCATAATTGGTCAAAATGATTGATTACAATGTGATAATATAAAAATTATATTACTGCATAATGGTATAGACAGGCTACCATATCACTTCTGCCATGGTTTCCTGTCTATACCTTTGTTTTTCTTAATGTGCTTGTGTTTGCACGATTCTCCGAAGGCACACCCGGTTGTCCGCCAGAAGTAACACTCATCCCCGTTGACTGTGTTGACTGGACCACGCAATTTATTACCATTGCTTCCTCCAACTGCTCCAGCTGCTGCTGTTATTTGAGTAACTGGAGCAAGCGATGTTATAGTTGTAGGCAAAGATACTACTGGTTTTGGTGCAGCCAAAATAGTAGGGGGTGGGGGAATGCTGGGCCTGGTGGAAAGAAAAATATACACTTTGTTATTATATGATATCATGTTAATGGAAAAGGAGAAAAATAAAATAAATTGTTGCATTTTTTTTTTTTTTTTTTTTTTTTTTTTTAATGAATTTGCCCTAACAGGTTACAGAAAGTAGGAGCCTAGTCCTATCCTCTGTCCTATTTTAGTCACCTTTTATGATCAAGTGGGAAGACTCAGAGGAAGTATTCTTTCTCCCCTACCAAAGGGTTTGGAGAAAATGGAAATGTATATTCAGAGAAGTGGTACAGGACAGTATTAAGAGGGGGGGGGGGCAGTTGCAGTACAATAAAGTAGCATAATTTCTCTATGAGTAGATATTTTCTCTAACATAGACAATATGTGTAGCTCTGGTCTCTAGGGGCAGCCAAGATAAGAGGGAAAGAGGGAGGGATGGTGAATAGGAGTGGAATGGGTGGGGATGAAATTGATGGGAATGGAATTATGCCTTTTAATTTTGGTTATCTCCCTTGTAAAGGGGAAAAAAGCCCTTGATATATGTATGTATATCTCTAGTTTTACATACATACATACATATACCAAAGGCTTTTTCCCCCTACACAGGGAGTAGCCAAAAAGAAAAAGGCACAGAAACCATTCCCACCTATTTCATTTCCTATATATTCCACTCCCCTCCACCCTCCTCCCTTTTATGAAGTGAAAACCTGTAGCACCACAGTGGCTGACAACAATCCTCAGAACCTCCCACAGATCCCTTTGAGAAGAAACTTTGGATTGCTGTCTGTGTTGTCACTGTGGGACTGTTTCTATGTTACTAGCTTGAAGTGGTAGGAAGGGGAGAGCAGTCACCAGTTGGCAGCTCCCCATGTGTGAAAATAACTATGAAGTACATAATATATATACCAAAAGGCCTTTTCCCATTACAAAGGTGTTGGCCTGCCAAGGCATCCACCCTTCACCTGTACATACATACATATACCATGGCTTTTTCCCCCTTACAAGGTTGTATATGGATGATGTCATGATGCATGAGGTGGAATGGGCGGGGGGATAGGGGGTGAGGTAGTATGTGTGAGCAAAATTTGACGCAGCCCGAAGGGATTTCTCCCTGTTTTCTCCTTTTATGCATAGGGGGACGGAGAGGGGGTCACTGATTTAATGAAGCGGCCTTGCTGTGGATGTGCTGTGTCTTGTGACACTGCTTCTGACCCAGGGCAGTGGACAAGGTGCAGGGATGACCCGTCATTCAGGAGGTGCTAAGATGGGAGGGAGGGTGGAGAGGTGTGGAGTGTATTTAGGGATGGAATGGGTGGGAATGATTTTATGCCTTTTCCTTTTTGGCTACCTCCCTTGTAAGGGGGAAAAAGCCTTGGTATATGTACGTATGTATGTACAAGGGAGGTAGCCAAAATGGAAAAGGCATAAGATCATTCCCACCCATTCCATCCCCGAATACACTCCACACCCCTCCACCCTCCCTCTTATCTTAGCACCTTCACCTGTACCACCTCTATACAACTACAACACCCTCTTTTCTTAGTTTCTTGTGAATGAAGAGACATCCCTGCCCCCCACACAGCCTAAGTTGGATGCAATACAGCAACACACAACCCCTTCATAGCCGGGATCAATGGCTGAATGTGGTTTATCCCCACTGCTTCATTACATACAGTAAAAAAAATTAATGTTTAACAATAACTTATGATTTATGAAGAACAAAACTTCAATACTTACACTTTGGTAATAGGCAATTTGTTTTTTCTAATAATAGTGCTATGGTTGCCATTGCCTATAGGATTGTCTGGAAACTTTATGAGCAGTTTATGTCCACATAGTTCAGCACCCTGTAGGCCCTCCATGGCACGTCCGGCACAAATTTTGTCTGCATAGTTGATGAACGCACAATATTTTTCTTTCAAGAGTCTTACACTTGTAACTGCACCATATCTGTAATGCAATAAATAACATTTAAGCACTTACTACACAACTGTAATCATTAATAATTTGAAGAAAGTTAAATTTCACTAAGGAAGTAGAACTTAATTACATTTATGCATCTGCCTACATAATTCACTTTTAATGTCATGGACTTCTGCTTGCAGAGGCAGCTAGGATGGTGCTACCTTATGCTTTTTGAAGCAGGAAATTTAATATATTATCTCCTTAGTGTGCTGGTGGTGTAATTGGAAGCATACTGGTCTAGCATTTGATTAGATGTGAGTTCAAATCCAACACTTTTCTCCAATTCCTAGCAGTGACTGTTATCTGCTCCCAACCGTCCAAGTTTATGAGGTAAAAGGGGACAGGTTTGGCTGTGGCTACTCTGGGTTTCCTGGCAAAGGCTCCTCAACTTACTATAAGCATGCTTGCTGCCCAGCAGCTTTGAAGTGTCTCCACTCCTGACTTCTAACCCAAGTACTGAAATTCTAAGCCTCCCAGCTTGTGAACATTCCCATCTATATGTTTTTAAGTATGTTGTGAGATGAACCTTCAACTAGGCCTAATTTATTTCAAAGACCTTCCTTGTGGAAAGCTACTTTCTATTTCATCAATATATCAAGGGCCACTTATCCCTTTCCCCCTTTCCTCTGAATCCTCTCTTCCCTGAGAGGACGGAGTCCATTTGGCCAGGCTGCAATACGGCCACCACCCAGCCCTTCTAAGTTACCAAAAGTGGAGGGATGAACACATCTTAGATATCTGTCCAGGATATAACACTTCACCCCATACTATTGAACATAATATGGAAAATTGCTTTGTATACAATTATGCACATGCACAACACAACTTATATCTTATATAGGATTTATGGGAAAACCCCATTTTGGTTATGGCATTCCTTAGGGAGATGGGACTGCTTGGCTAGACAGTCCATCCAACATCATCATCATCATCTCCCTAATAAGGGATGTAGCCAGCCAAGGCAAGCACCCACTTCAACACTTTGCACTCCCATCCAGCATCCATTGTTTCCCTTTCATCTTAGCTATTCCTGGATGAAACCCCTGTCTCCTGCCCACTGCCTGGGTCTGAAGCAATGAAGCTAAGATACTTTACTGCCCTAACATTTCAAAGTCTTCAAATTCACATTTTCCTGAAAAACTTGGACAAACTAATAGCTACTCCAATAGGGCTGTAATTCTCATGAAAAGAGTAAACATTCAAATATCAGAACATGCCTTTAAATCTATATTTTATATCTAAAATCTGAAGAATTAAAATGTAAGAAGGTTAGACAGCTCCTGTGTAAGTGCCATGTCTTGCTGCACTTTTTCTGACCTGGGTGGTGGTTGGGATGATCCTTCATCCATGAGGAGCTAAGAGGAAATGGAAATGGGAGACAGATGGGAGTGGGACGGGTGGGAGGATATGCCTTGGCTGGTTACCTCCCTTATAAGGGGAAAGAAGCCCATAGGTATACAGAGAGATATATCTATCTTGGTGTTGGATGGGGACCTGAATAAAGTTATGCAAATGTGGTTCTTGCTTCTCTTGGATGTGATTCTTCTGTGGAGCTAAGTCTGGAAGGGGATTACTTGAGAGAGCAAAGTGGTTAGTTCCGGAGTGCTTGTTTTGTGCCCTAGGTGTGGATGTGTTTTTGTATTGATGTGTTGCATTGTTTTGTGTTGTCTGGGGTAGGTGGCAAGCTGTTGCAGATGTTGGAGTATCATGCTACTGGTGTATTTTTTCCTCTATTTAGGTGGTTGTGCATACCAACAGCTTTTTCCCCCTTACAAGGGAGGTAGCCGAAGTCAAAGGCACAAATCCACTCCCACCAATTTCATCCCCACTTACTCTGCTCCCATTCACTATCTCTCACTTCCTCCCTCTTTTCTTGGCTCCTCCTGGATGATGGGTCATCCCTGCATCTCTTCCACTGTCCTGTGTCAGAAGCAATGTAGCAAGACACAGCACAGCCACAGCAAAGCTGCTTCATTTAATCAGCAACCCTTCCTCTCCATTCCCTCATGCAGAAAAAGAGATGGGGATAAATCCCTTTGGGCTGTGCCAAAATGCCATTCCCACATAATCCACCCCCCTCCCATGCATCACAGCATCATCCATACACAACCATTTTCCATTCACCCCTATCTTCTGTCTTTTCCAGTCCTTCATCAACAGACATTCCCTTTTTTCCCAATGACCCTTTTACACCATCCACCAATCTCATTCCTGGTTGCCCCCTCATGTTCACTCCTTCCACACCACTTTAATGATCTCTTCACTCATTCTTTTTTGTTCAAACCATCCCAATACTCTTTCATTAACCCTATCTCCTGACTCCCTTTCCATCCTTGCTCTCCTCCTCACCCCATTTCTCACTCTGTCCAGCCTAGTATCCCCTACCATAATTCTCAGGCATTTCATATTATACATACATATACCAACGGCTTTTTCCCCCTTATAAGGGTGGTAGTAAAAAAACAAAGGCAGAAAAACCACATCTAACACATTTAAACTCTTCCTCTCTTATGTTCCATGTTTCTGCCCTATACAGTGCTGTTGGCACAATTCCCCCTTCATAAAATCTCCTCTTAGTATCCATTCCCAAATGTCTATTTCTCATTACACTGTTTAATCCCCCAAGGTATTTACTTTACTTCTATCAATCTACATTCTACCTCCACCTCCTTTCCTCCCTTTCTTGCCATATTTTCACCATAGTATTTAAAGCTATCCACTTCCTCCAGTCTTTCTCTCATAATACTCACTTCAAAATTGCTGCCATCCTCTCCTCTTGTACATCTCATCACCTTATTTTACCCACATTTATCTTCAACTTTCTTCTTTTGCACACCTTCCCAAACTGTCACTTACTTCCTTAATCCCTCCTCTGATCCTGCTACAAGTGCAGTGTCATAAGCAAACAACTGGTTTATCTCCCATTTTCTCCATTTTCTTTAAAGCTCTCCAATCCCTGGCCCTTTACCCTAGCATTTACCTCTTGCACCACCCCATCAATGTATAAATTGAACAGTCATGGTGACATGACACATCTCTGGCTAGTCTCTCCTTTACCTCAAATCACACTCTCCAGCACCCTAAGGTTTGGGTCTTTTAATGTGCGTGGATGTGGTACAGATGAGAGTAAAAGGGAAGAGATAGGTAGTATGTTTGTGAGAAGAAAGTTGGATGTGTTGGCTTTGAGTGAAACTAAGTTGAAAGGGAAGGGTGAGTGTAAGTTTGGGAGTGTAAGTGGGAGGTTATCAGGAGTGAAGAGAGGGCGAGGGAGGGAAGGGGTGGCTATTCTAGTAAGTGAGGAGATAGGTAAAGGGGTAGTGGAGTGGAAGGAGGTTTCCTCAAGGATAATGTGGATGAAGGTGAAACTGGGAAAGGAGATGTGGGTCTTTGTAAGTGCATATGGGCCGGGCAGTGAGAAGAGCATGGAAGAAAGGGAGGCCTTTTGGATAGATTTAAATGAGTGCATAGAGGGTTTAGGAAGAAATGTCAATGTAATAGTACTGGGAGACCTTAATGCTAGGGTGGGAAATGGTCCAATCGATGGAGTGGTTGGGAAGTGTGGAGTTCCAGGAAAGAATCGTAGTGGAGAGTTGATGGTGGAAATGTGTCTAGAAAGAGAGTTGATGATAGCAAATACAGTGTTTCGGAAGAAAGTCAAGCATAAATACACATGGGAGAGGGTGGTGGAGGGAAGGGTGGTAGAGCGCTAATGGATTATGTAGTGGTAAATAGGATTATGATAGGAAGAGTTAAGGATGTACATGTGCTAAGGGGAGAGGGTGGGGGAATATCAGATCATTTTTTGGTGGAAGGTAAGCTGAGAGTGGAGGATAGATGGAGAAGGAGGAAAGGGACAAAAGGTAGGGAGGTTCTTAGAGTGAACTCCTTGAATGAAAAGGAAAAGGAGAAGGAGTACGAAAAGAAGCTGAAGGAGGAGTGGGAGGGAGTAAAGGATAGAGCAGAGATGGGTGTGGAGGAGGAATGGGGATGGTTCAAGGAGGGAGTCTTAAAGTGTGCAAGGATGGTGTGTGGAACAAGAAGGACAGGGGGAAATAGAAGAAAGGGTAGTGAATGGTGGGATGAGGAAACAAAGAAGGTTGTAGAAGAGAAGAAGCGAGCATTCACAGATTGGTTACAAAAGAGGACAGGGGAGTCATATGAGACATACAAAGAAAAGAAAAGAGAAGTAAAGCAAAAGGTAAAGGAGGCAAAGAGGAGAGCAGATGTGAAATGGGGTAGGAGTATGACAGAAAATTTTGAAAGTAATAAAAAGATGTTTTGAAAAGAAATTAAGAGAGGAAGAGGAGGCGAATCAAGTAGGGAAGAAAAGGTAAAAGGTACAGATGGAGAGTTGATAATGGAAGAGATGGCAGTGAGGGGAAGATGGGCAGAATATTTTAGGGAGTTGCTGAATGTGAAGGAGGATAGGGAAGGAAAGATAGCTGCAGTGGGAAATGCGAAGAAAATGAGAGTGATGAGTGAGGAGAATGGAGGAGAAATAAGGAAGGATGAGGTGAAGGCAGCTGTAAAGATGATGAAAGCAGGTAAGGCACCTGGTCTGGATGGATGTCATGCAGAATGTCTGAAAAAGGGAGGTTCAGTGATGGTGGACTGGTTGGTGAGGTTATTTAATGTTTGCTGGAGAGAGGGTAGAGTACCGGAGGACTGGAGTAGTGCCTGTATAGTTCCTCTTTACAAGGGAAAAGGGGACAAGTGTGAATGTAGTAATTTCAGAGGGATTAGCCTGTTGAGTGTAGTAGGGAAGGCTTATGGGAGGATCTTAATTGAGAGGATTAGGAGAGGAACAGGAGTAGTAATTGGTGAGGAACAGTGTGGATTTAGGACGGGTAGAGGTTGTGTAGATCAGATCTTTGTGGTAAGACATATGTGAGAAAGCTATAGGAAAGGGGAAGGATGTTTTTTGGGCTTTTATGGATCTGGAAAAGGCTTATGATAGGGTAGACAGAAAGGCACTGTGGGAGGTTATGCAGATTTATGGGATAGGAGGAAAGCTTTTGGGAGCTGTCAAGAGTTTTTATGAGAGTAGTAGAGCATGTGTTAGGATTAGAAATGGAGAGAGTGAGTGGTTTGAAGTAAAGGTGGGACTTCGTCAAGGATGCGTTATGTTGCCCTGGCTGTTCAACTTATACATGGATGGGGTGGTGCGAGAGGTGAATGCTAGGGTAGTGAGTCAGGGATTGGAGATGGTTATAGAAAATGGAGAAAAGTGGGAGGTGAGCCAGCTATTGTTTGCGGACGACACTGCGCTTGTGGCAGGGTCAGAGGAGGGATTGAGGAAGCTGGTGGCAGAGTTTGGGAGAGTATGTGATAGAAGAAAGCTAAAGATAAATGTGGGTAAAAGTAAGGTGATGAGATGTACAAGGGGTGAAAGTGGCAGTAGACTGGAAGTGAACATTAAGGGAGAGCGACTGGAGGAAGTGGATAGTTTTAGATACTTGGGTGCAAGTGTAGCAGGAAAAGGTGGAGTGAAGGTGGAGGTAGAATGTAGATTGAGAGAAGCGAGTAAATGCCTTGGTGGTTTAAAGAGTGTAATGAGGAATAGACATTTGGGAATGGATGCGAAGAGGAGACTGTATGAAGGAGTGATTGTGCCAACAGCACTGTATGGGGCAGAAACGTGGAACATAAGAGAAGAAGAGAGAAGGAGTTTGAATGTGTTTGATATGAGGTGTCTGAGAAGTATGGTGGGGGTTACTAGGCTAGATAGAGTGAGAAATGAGGAGGTGAGGAGGAGAACAGGGGTGAAAAAGGATTTGGGAGATAGGGTTGATGAAAGAATATTAGGATGGTTTGGACACATGGAAAGAATGAGTGAAGAAAGACTAGTAAAAGAGGTATGGAAGGCAGATGTGGAGGGAGTGAACATGAGGGGACGTCCTAGGATGAGGTGGATGGATGGGGTGAAGGGGGCTTTGGGGAAGAGGGGAATGTCTGTTGAGGAAGGAAGGGAGAGGACGGAAGACAGAGGTGAGTGGAGAATGGTTTTATATGGATGATGTTGTGACTGCATGAGGAGGAATGGGCGGGGGGGTGGGGGGTGGGGTAGTATGTGTGAGTAAATTTTGACGCAGCCCGAAGGGATTTCTCCCCGTCCTCGCCTTATATGCAAAGGGGGACGGAGAGGGGGGGTCGCCGATTAAATGAAGCGGCCTTGCTGTGAATGTACTGTGTCTTGCGACACTGCTTCTGACCCAGGGCGGTGGGCAGGGTGCAGGGATGACCCGTCATCCAGGAGGTGCTCAGATGAGAGGAAGGGTGGGAGGGGTGTGGAGTGTATTTAGGGATGAAATGGGTGGGAGTGTTTTTATGCCTTTCCCTTTTTGGCTACCTCCCTTGGAAGGGGGAAAAAGCCTTGGTATATGTATGTATGTACTCTCTCCATTTCTAATTCAAACACAGGCTCAACTACTCTTGTAAAAATTCTTGACTGCTCTTAAAAGCTTTCCTCCTATCCCATATATCTGCAATACCTTCCAGAGTGCCTTCCTGTCTATCCTGTCATAAGCCTTTTCCAATCCATAAAGGCCAAAAAAACTTCCTTACCTTTTCCTACAGCTTTCTCACATATCTGCATTACCATAAAAATCTGATCCACACAACCCCTACCTATCCTTAACCTACATTGTTCCTCACCAATTACTCCCTCTGTTCCTCTCCTAATCATCTCAATTATAACCCTCCCATAAGCCTTCCCAACTACACTCAACAAGACTATCCCTATGAAACTACTACACTCACACTTGTCCTCCTTTTCCCTTGTAAAGTGGAACTAAAAATGCACTCTTCCAGTCCTCCAGTACTCTACCCTCTTTTAGACAAACATTAAATAACCTCACCAGCCAGTCCACAATCACTGTACCTCCCTTTTTAGACATTCTGCATGACACCTATCTAACCCAGGTCCCTTATCTGCTCTCATCATTTTAATAACTGCTTTCACCTCATCTCTTATTTCCCCTCCATTTTTCTCATTCATCACTGTAATTTTCTTAGTGCTTCCCACTGCAACTACCTTTCCCTCCCTCTCCTCCTTCACATTTAACTTGCTCTTTCTCTCTCTCTCTCTATATAAATAGAAAAACATCTATCCCTTTTCTATCATTGTGATAGTTTCCATTTACAATCTTGGTATAAACTATTCTTTATTTGTCTTACTGTCAAATTGACTGACACTGCAAATATCATTTAGAATTGAGAAAACAAGTTAAAAGAGTTCACTTACTTTGAAAATAACTGAGTTAATACTTTTTCAGTCACTTCAGGTAAAACATTTCCGACCCATAAAGACGTTAGACCTTCTGGATTCCTGGGACTGCAAAACAGCAAAATATATTTATATTACTCGTACATCCATCTAAGCTAGTTGTCTTTGCTTTCCAACACTTGCTATTTCATGGAGAAAAAAAGAAAAGAAAAAAAAAAAAAGTATATTCTACTGTACTGACCCAGGGCAATGGACAAGGTGCAGGGATGACCCGTCATCCAGGAGGTACTAAGATAAGAGGGAGGGTGGAGGGGTGTGGAGTGTATTTAGGGATGGAATGGGTGGGAATGATTTTATGCCTTTTCCTTTTTGGCTACCTCCCTTGTAAGGGGGAAAAAGCCTCGGTATATGTATGTATGTACTAACAACAAAACAAAGTTAAAGAAATGTCAAAACAAATGTTTATGTGCAATGAGTATCTATCTATATACTAAATGCTTTTCCCCCCTTATAAGGGTAGTAGCCAAGTAGCCAAGGGTAGTAGCCAAGGCATGTACCCACTTCCACTCATGGTAGGCTCCTCATGGATGATGGGTCATCCCTGTATCCTCCCCACTGTCCTGGGACAGAGGCAATGTAGCAAGACACCATACATCCACAGCAAGGCTGTTTTACTTAATTGGCAACCTCCCCTCTCTGTCCCCTGATGTGGAACAAGAAAGATGAGGAGAAATCCATTTGGGCTGCATCAAAATATCACACACACAACCACTCCCTACTTCCCCCTCCACCTCATCCTTGCATCACACTATCATCTATACACAGCCATTCTCCACTCACCCCTATCTCCTGACTTTCCCCTTCCTTGCTCAACAGATATTTCCCTCTTCCCCTCTTGCTCAACCTTGGTCATCTTCTAAGTTAACTCCATCCACCTCTGCCTTCCACACTTCTTTCACTAATTTTACTTCACTCATTCTTTCCATGTGTCCAATACTCTTTCATCAGGCCTTTCTCCCATCTCCTTTTCCACCCCTGCTTTCTTCCTCACCTCCTTGTTTCTCACTCTGTCCAACCTTGTAACCACTACCATATTTCTCCAAAAATACACGGGGCAACAAAAGGTACCAGTGCCTCTGGGGTAATTTGTTTCTGTGGCCTGGCCTATTCTACATAGGTATCGTTTTAAACTTAGATGGTGGCCTGAATGAAGTAGGGAGATTGGTTGTTAGTCTTGAGTACTTGTTTTGAAATTTATGTGAATTTTTATAGGGATCTGCTGCACAGTGAAGGTAGTAGGTTGTTGTATGTGTTTGAAAAATATGCTGCTGGTGTGTGCATCTCCACTATATTTCTTACCCGACACTCCATACCTCTCAATTATCACACCTATTGGTACATCTATTCTGGCGTTGAGATCTCCAGTATCAATTAATCAATCAATTCAAACCCAAGTCTTCTCTTGTGGAAGACCCATGACCTCCAAGAAACTGGCTAATGCCTCCGGTTGGGGCCGTAAATCAATTAAAGAAATAGATATTTTGTTGTCTGTGGACTGTTAGTGTGGGGCATTGCATTATGTGTTGTTCTATCTTCTATGTGGTGATTTCATCTGGGGCAGTTTGAATCAGTGGCCAGGACTATTCTGTCTTGGTACCATCTTCATGCTAGTGTTTGGACTGCAGCACCAATACATACATACATAATCAATCACTCACTCACTCACACTTACTCACTCTTACACACATACACATACACACACACACACACACACACACACACTTTCAACGAACGGACGGCTTGAAGAACGTTCTGAAGAAAAGTGAAGATTGTGGATCCCAACGCAAAGAGAAGTGCCTTTTTGTATTTGCAGGGTGGGGGGAAATTGCTCGTGGGGTAGTGGGAAAGTAAGGAAAGAGGAGAGGGGGAGGGATTGCTGGGGAAATGGAAGGTAATGAGGAGGTGGAGGAAATGGTCCTGACGGGCCGCCGTAAGGTAGACAAACGACCCCAAGACGAGTTGGATGATGACGACATGTCTAATAGGAATGTGAAGATTAGAGGTATAGATAGGAGCAATATAGCAGAAAGTGATGAGAATATTTTCAAGGGATTTAAAGAGGGTGGGGGGGACACACCCCCACCCCCCCCCCCCCCCCCCCCCCCCCCCCCCCCCCCCCCCCCCCCCCCCCCCCCCCCCCCCCCCCCCCCCCCCCCCCGACTGACAAGACTAGAAGAGAAGGTCGATAAGATGATCGAGGACTTGGAGCGTAGGTTCGGTCATATGACCACCATTTTACAAAGGGTTGAACGATTGGAAGAACTAGAAAAGGTGAATAAAAACTTAACTGATGAAATAGAAGACCTAAAAAGACAGTTAAGAGATGTAAAGGTGGAGAATGAGGAATTGAAGAAGAATAGTAAAGAAAACAGAGAAACGATAGCTAAAGAAGCTAAAAATTGGAGAATAACTCAAGAAGGGAATAAGGTTTCATTCACTGACATAGTCAAACAGCAATTGAAAGAACATAATGAAGACTCAGTTATTAAAGTGATGAGACAAAAGGAGGAATATAGTAAGGGATTTAGCAGACAAGAAGAAATGTATAATTATATTAGGAATGGAAGAGAAACACAACACAGATAGAACCACAAGAATCAAAGAGGAAAATGAAAAAAGTAAGCCAATTACTAGAATCAGTTTCAGGAAGATGAACCAGGAATTATGAAACAAATCGAAGAGAAATTTAGACTCGGAAAGTATAGCACAGACAAGACCAGACCAATTAAGATTAAATTCAAGTCACAAACAACGGCAGAGAATATTTCTTATCCAAAACAGGGAAACTAGCAACAAGTGAACAATACAATACAAAAAGATATGGATAAAAAGAGAAATGAATAAAGAGGAAAGAGAGGAAGAAAAGCAGAAAAGACTGGAAGCTAAGGCAAAAAAACGAGAAACAGAACGGAGTCAGAGAAAGAAGAGATTCTATTGGAGAGTAGTGAACATGAAACTAAGGAAGTTTCGACATACAAAAGAAAAACATAAGGGAAACAGAGAACACAATGGAAGTGGCAGAAAACTAAGAGTGTCTTACACAAATATAGATGGATTAATAACAGGATTGAATGAGCTGAATGATTATTTGAAAAAGAACCGGACATAATGGGAATTGTAGAAACAAAATTAAAAGGCCCCACTACCACCCAAACAGTGTAGGACATGATACATACAATTATTGGATTAGAAACAGAGAGAAAAAGCAAGGGGGTGGAGTTATGTTCCTGACTAAGAAGGATATAAACGTGAAAGGTGTCATATATGGAAAGAATACAGTAGAGATGATTATGATAGAAGTGGAAGACAGAGATAAGAAGAGCAGAAAATTTGTGATCAATTATGTGCCTCCGAAAACAGCCTCATGGGAGGAGAGTGAATATAAAAGTATGTTAGAGGACACAAAGATAGCATTAACTAAAAATAATGGAAGACGGAGGAAGAATAGTTATGATGGGCGACTTTAATTGCAAAGAAATCTGCTGGGGAAGAAATGACAGTAAAGAGTGGTGATGACTCATGGGGAAATGCTCTACTTGAGATGATTACTGACCATTCAATGACACAATGGATACAAGAGAACACTAGGTATAGAAATGAAGAAGAACCATCGAGGCTAAGACTTAATAATTTACATCTGAACCTAGAATAGTGGACAAGATTGAATATAAAACACCAATAGGTAAAAGTGACCACATATTGATTGAACTGGAACTTAATGAAGAAAAATATATGAAAAGAAATGAACAATATAGAAGAGGAAGAATGATGTATGAAAAAAACAAACTTTGATAAAATAAGAGAATTCTTCCAACAAGAAAACTGGGAAGAAATATACAAAGAAGAAACATCAGTGGAAGAGAAATGGAATATTTTGACAAAAATTTACAAAAAAAGGAGTGGAAAAGTATGTCCCAAGACAAAAAAAACAAGAAAAAGAATATGTAAAATGCTGGGTACAACAAAAAGTTGTAGGGAGTTAAAAGACAAAAGAGACAAAGCCTGGACCAGATGGAAAAAAGACAGAAGACCTGAAAAATGGAAAATATATACTGGTTATAGAAATGAATATGTACAAAAGTGCAGAGAGGAAAAAAGAAAATATGAAAAAGATGTTATAGAAAAGTGTAAAGATCAACCAAAACTATTCTACAGATTTGTAAACAATAAACTGAAAAACAAACAAGACTTGGAGAAATTAAGACAAGGAGGAGTTGAATACACTGAGGAAATGGAAATGGCAGAAATTATGAACAAACATTTTGAATCAGTGTTTACAAGGGAAAATATACAACCTGAAGAGATTGAGTGGAAAGAAAAAGTCCCCCCTATGGAAGAAATAGAAGTAACAAAGAATGAAATATTGACACACTTGGGTAATTTTGATGTCAGAAAATCGCATGGACCAGATGAAATAGCAAACTGGATTCTGAAAGAATGCAGGAATGAACTGGCAGACAAAATACATAACATAATAAGCAGTTCCTTAAAAGAAGGAAAAGTTCCAGAAGATTGGAAAAAAGCAAATATAGTACCTATATATAAAGGAGGAAATAAAGAAGAACCTACCAACTATAGACCAGTCTCTCTAACAAGTACAATAGCAAAAATTTGTGAAAGAATTATCAAAAGTAGATGGGTAAAATACTTGGAAAAAAAACAACGTACTAAATCCAAGGCAATTTGGATTCAGACAAGGACGATCATGCGTCACCAATTTAATATGTTTCTATTCAAGGCTAATAGATATAATACAAGAAAGAGATGGATGGGCTGATTGTGCATTTCTAGACCTAAAAAAAGCTTTTGACAAAGTACCACATAAGAAGTTGCTTAAGAAATTAGAATATGAAGGAGGAATACAAGGTAAATTGCTAAATTGGATGGAAGACTTTTTGCAAGAAAGAAAAATGAGAGTAGTGATAAGAGATCAGCACTCAAAATGGAATGAAGTAATAAGCGGTGTCCCGCAGGGAACAGTTCTGGCCCCAATAATGTTTGCTATATATATTAATGATATGGATGAAGGAATTGAAAGCTATATGAGCTTCTTTGCAGATGATGCAAAACTACTGAAAAAAGTGAAAACTGAAGAAGATTGTGAATCACTACAGAGAGATCTAAATAAAGTACAAGAATGGAGTAGGAAGTGGGAGATGGATTTCAATACAAAAAAGTGTAGTATAATTGAATTTGGAAAAAGCAAAAACAGAATAACAGGATCATATAATTTGGGAGAAGAAGGAATAAAAAAAGTAGAAAATGAGAAGGACCTGGGAGTCATTGTTATGAATAATATGTCACCTGAGAAACATATAAATAAGATTTTTGGAGAAACTTATAATTTAATAAGAACAATCAAAGTGGCATTTACATACCTGGATGAAGAAATGGTGAGGAAAATCCTAATCACCCTGATAAGACCAAGATTGGAATATGCAGCAACGATATGGTCACCAAGTACAAAAAAATGTATAAAAAAACTTGAAAGAATACAAAGAGCAATCACAAAACTGGCACCAACACTCTCAAAACTATCATATGAAGAGAGACTACAAAAATTTAAACTACAGACACTAGAGCAAAGAAGAGAGAGAGGAGATTTGATAGCTATTTACAGAATCATGAAAGGCATAGAAATTACTGATAGAGAGAATCTGATAAAATGGGATGACAGAAATACAAGAGGACACGGAAAGAAAATAAAAAAAGACAGCTATAGAAGAGATTTGAAAAAGAACAGCTTTCCTCACAGAGTAATAGACAGTTGGAACAAGTTAGATGAGAAAGTGGTGTGTGCAAAAACAATACATGAATTTAAAAATAGTTTAGATAAAATGAGATATGAAGACGGGACCCCACGAGCATAGCTCCCCTTCCTGTAAAATACAACTAGGTAAATACAACTAGGTAAATACACACACACACACACACACACACACACACACACACACACACACACACACCATTTTAACTCAGAATCAAAATAAAATTCTGCAATCAATTTATAACATGAGCACCCACTTACTTCATTTTGACATCCTGCTGGGGTCTGAAGGCCCCTGCTGGTTCAAACAAGTCATCATCCTCGTCAGAAAAAAATACATCGTCCATATGGTCGTTGAAGTGGCCTGCTAATAAGGCATCCAAGGCGGGCTGGAAACATAATACAATTTTAAGTCATACATTACAAAGAGCACATGAGCTTTTGCTGTCTTTATACCATGGACTTCTTCCCCTTAAAAAGGGAGATAGCTAGTCAAGCTATGCACCCACTCCCACCCATTCTACTACCATCCACCACCCCCTATTTCCCTCTCATCTTAGCTCCTCATGGATGAAGGGTCATCTCTATCTCCTACTCAGTGTCCTGATCAGAAGTAATGTAGCAAAACAGTTCATCCACAGCAAGGTCACTTACACAGCAACCATCCCTCCTCATTCCCTCATGTAGAAAATAGAGAAGATGGGGAGAAATCACTTCAGGCTGCATCAAAATATCCCTACGCAACCATTCTCCACTCACATGTATCCCATCCCTTCCCCCTTTCATGATCAAAGCCCCTTTCACCCCATCCATCCATTTAATCCTCAGTTGTCCCCTAAAGTTCACTCCCACCTCTGCTTTCCACACTATTTTTGCTAATCTTATTTTTACTTGCGACACCGTTTCTGACCCAGGACAGTGGTTGAGATGCAGGGATAACCCATCATCCAGGAGGAAGATAAGAGGGAGGGATGGGGGGGGGGGGAGTGGAGTATGTGGGGATGGAATGGGTGGGAATGGTATTCATGTCTTTGGTTTTTGGCTTATGACAGGGTGGACAGGAAGGCACTATGGAAGGTATTGCAGATATATAGGATAGGAGGAAAGCTGTTAAGAGAAGTAAAGAGATTCTAAGAGAAGTCAAGAATTTTTACAAGAGTAGTACAGCTTGTGTTAGAATGAGAAATGGAGAGCGAGTGATTTGAGGGGAAGGTGGGACTTTGCCAGGGATGTGTTATGTTGCCTTGGCTGTTCAACTTATACATGGATGGGGTGGTGCAAGAGGTAAATGCAAGGGTAATGGGTTGGGGATTGGAGATGGTTAAAGGAAATGGAGAAAAGTGGGAGATATGCCAGTTGTTGTTTCCTGATGACATTGTGCTTGTGGCAAGATCAGAGGAGGGATTGAGGAAGTTAGTGACAGTTTGGGAAAGTATGCGAAAGAAGGGAGTTGAAAATAAACGTGGGTAAAAGTAGGGTGATGTGATGTACAAGAGGAGAAAGTGGCGGCAGACTGGAAGTGTATTAAGGGAGAGAGACTGGAGGAAGTGGATAGTTTTAGATACTTCGGTGCGAATGTGGCAGGAAAGGGTGGAGTGGAGGTGGAGGTAGAATGTGGACTGAGAGAAGCAATTAAATGCCTTAGGGAACTGAAAAGTGTAATCAGAAAAAGACATTTGGGGATGGATGCTAAGAGGAGATTGTATGAAGGAGTGATCGTGCCGATAGCACTATATGGGGCAGAAACATGGAACATAAGAGGGGAAGAGAGGAGTTTGAATGTGTTTGAGATGAGCTGTCTGAGAAGTATGATAGGGGTTACTAGGGTGGATAGAGTAAGAAACAAGGTGAGGAGAATGAGGTCAAAAAGGGAGTTGGGAGATAGGGTTGATGAAAGAGTATTGGGATGGTTTGGACACATGGAAAGAATGAGTGAACAAAGATTAGTAAAAGAGGTATGGAAGGCAGAGGTAGGAGTGAACATGAGGGGGCAACCAAGGATGAGATGGATGGGGTAAAAGGGGCATTGGGAAAAAGGGGAATGTCTGTTGAGGAAGGACAGAAGATAGAAGACAGGGGTGAATGGAAAATGGTTGTATATAGATGATGCTAAGATGCATGAAAGGGAGTGGGTGGGGGATGGGGGTAAGGGAGTATGGGTGAAAAAATAATTTGATGCAGCCCAAAGGGATTTCTCCCTGGCTTCTCTTTTTCTACATGAGGTGGAGAGGGGGGCTTGTCGATTTAATGAAGTGGCCTTGCTGTGTCTTGCGGCACTGCTTCTGACCTAGGGCAATGGGCGAGATGCAGGGATTACCAGTCATCCAGGAGGAGCCAAGATAAGAGGGAGGAACAGAGGGTGGTGAACGGGAGTGGAGTACGTGGGGATGGAATGGGTGGGAGTGGATTTTATGCCTTTGTTTTTTGGCTATCAATTTGATGAACTGGCCTTGCTGTGGATGTGCTGTGTCTTGCAACACTGCTTCTGACCCAGGGCAATGAGCAAGATGCAGGGATGACCCATCATCTAGGAGGAGCCAAGATAAGAGTGAGGGAGGGGGGGTGGCTGGGAGTGGAAAATGCAGGGATAGAATGGATGGGAGTGTTTTTTATGCCTTTGTTTTTTGGCTACCTCCCTTGTACAGGGGAAAAAGCCTTTGGTATATGTAAGTATATGTATGTAAAAAGAGGTGTGGAAGGCAGAGGTAGGAGTGAACATGAGGGGGCAACCAAGGATAAGATGGATGGGTAAAAGGGGAATTGGGAAAGACGGGAATATTGTGTAAAATTATTTCAAAGGTGACCCATACAATCAGCTGTGTGCTTACCTGTACAAATATATGTCTCTTGATTGCTGCTTTGGCTTGGTGATCAGAAAATCCCATTTCTTTTATACGAATAATGCGCACTTTTGTAATTTCTTGCTGGGCTTCTTCACACCTTCTGTCTAATCTTAAAACATGCTCAAAGGCCGATTCAGCATCTATCCATCTCTGAAGAAAAAACAAAACAAAAAACTATATACATATATTTTTTATAAACATTTCTTTCAACCTATAGCATACACCATTTCCCATACAATGATGTAGCTAGGCATGTGAAAAATCCTCACCCATCTACTTCCCAATATATGACAAAGCCTCTCCTTATCCTTTGTGTGTGTGTGTGTGTGTGTGTGTGTGTGTGTGTGTGTGTGTGTGTGTGTGTGTGTGTGTGTGTGTGTTTACCTAGTTGTATTTTACGGGAAGGGGAGCTATGCTCGTGGTGTCCCGTCTTCATATCTCATTTTATCTACACTATTTTTAAATTCATGTATTGTTTTTGCACACACTACTTTCTCATCTAACTTGTTCCAACTGTCTATTACTCTGTGAGAAAAGCTATTCTTTTTCACATCTCTTCTATAGCTGTCTTTCTTGATTTCCTTTCCGTGTCCTCTTGTATTTCTATCATCCCATTTTATCAGATCCTCTATCAATAATTCCTATGCCTTTCATGATTCTGTAAATAGCTATCAAATCTCCTCTCTCTCTTCTTTGCTCTAGTGTCTGTAGCTCGAAGTTTTACTAGTCTCTCTTCATATGATAGTTTTGAGAGTGTTGGTGCCAATTTTGTAATTGCTCTTTGTATTCTTTCAAGTTTTTTTATACATTTTTTTGTACTTGGTGACCACATCGTTGCTGCATATTCCAATCTTGGTCTTATCTTAGTGATTAGTATTTTCTTCACCATTTCTTCATCCAGGTATGTAAATGCCACTTTCATTGTTCTTATTAAATTATAAGTTTCACCAAAAATCTTATTTATTTGTTTCTCTGGTGACATATTATTCATAACAATGTCTCCCAGATCCTTCTCATTTTAAACTTTTTTCATACTTTCTTCTCCCAATTTATATGATCCTGTTATTCTGTTTTTGCTTTTTCCAAATTCCATTATACTACACTTTTTAGTATTGAACTCCATCTCCCACTTCCTACCCCATTCCCAGACTTTATTTATATCACTCTGTAGTGATTCACAATCTTCTTCCATGTTCACTTTTTTTAATAGCTTTGCATCATCTGCAAAGAAGCTCATATAACTTGCAATTCCTTCATCCATATCACTAATATATATAGCAAAAATTATTGGGGCCAGAACTGTTCCTTGTGGAACACCACTTATTACTTCATACCAATTTGAGTGTTTGTCTCTTATCACTACTCTCATTTTTCTTTCTTGCAAAAAGTCTTCCATCCATTTAAGCAGTTAGCCCTGTATTCCTCCTTCAATTTCTAATTTCTTAACCCCTTCCATACGGTGCCGCACACGTAGGCGTCATGAGGAGCAAGTGGATTCGCGACGCTGCCATATCGGCGTCTTGATTATATTTATTGTAGTCGCCCCTGTGTTTTTACATTCTCCCAAATGCGCCCTGAATCCCATTCTCTGTGGTTTTCAAAATTCGCGGGTGAAAGAGAGAATGATCGATATAAGCGGTGACTATATTTTATGATGCGAGTATTATTACGACAAGTCATACGGCTGGCAATGGCTGCTGCCCACGAGATTTAAGTCCCGTACTGAAGTGGTTAAGCACTTCTTATGTGGTACTTTATCAAAAGCTTTTTTTAGGTCTAGAAATGCACAATCAGCCCATCCATTCTTGTATTATATCTATTAGCCTTGAATAGAAACGTATTAAATTGGTGACGCATGATCATCCTTGTCTGAATCCAAATTGTCTTGGATTTAGCACATTGTTTTTTTCTAAATATTTTACTTGTCTACTTTTGACAATTCTTTCACAAATTTTTGCTATTGTACTTGTTAGGGAGACTGGTCTATAGTTGGTAGGGTCTTCTTTATTTCCCCCTTTATATATAGGTACTATATTTGCTTTTTTCCAATCTTCTGGAAATTTTCCTTCTTTCAAGGAACTGTTTATTATGCTATGTATTTTGTCAGCCAGTTCATTCCTGCATTCTTTCAGAATCCAGTTTCTATTTCATCTGGTCCATGCATTATTTCATTCTTTGTTACTTCTATTTCTTTCATAAGGGGGACTTTCTCTTTCCATTCGATCTCTTCAGGTTGTATGTTCTCCCTTGTAAACACTGATTTAAAATGCTTGTTCATAATTTCCGCCATTTCTATTTCCTCTGTGTATTCAACTCCTTGTCTTAATTTCTCCAAATCTTGTTTGTTTTTCAGTTTGTTGTTTACAAATCTGTAAAATAATTTTGGTTGATCTTTACATTTTTCTATGACATCTTTTTCATATTTTCTCTTTTCCTCTCTGCACGCTTGTACATATTCATTTCTATAACAAGTATATATTTTCCATTTTTCAGGTCTTTTGTCTTCCATTTGGTCCAAGCTTTATCTCTTTTGTCTTTTAACTCCCTACAACTTTTGTTGTACCAGCACTTTACATATTCTTTTTCTTGTTTTTGTCTTGGGACATACTTTTCCACTCCTTTTTTATAAATTTTTGTTAAAATATTCCATTTCTCTTCCACTGTTGTTTCTTCTTTGTATATTCCTTCCCAGTTTTCTTCTTGAAAGAGTTCTCTCATTTTATCAAAGTTTGTTTTTTCACACATCCTTCTTCCTTTTCTATATTGTTCATTTCTTTTCATGTATTTTTCCTCATTTAGTTCCAGTTCAATCAATATGTGGTCACTTTTACTTATTGGTGTCTTATATTCAATCTTTTCCACTATTCTAGGTTCAGATGTGATTATTAGGTCTAGTCTCAATGGTTCTTCATTTCTATACCTAGTGTTCTCCTGTATCCACTGTGCCATTGTATGGTCAATAATCATCTCGAGTAGATCATTTCCCCATGAGCCGTCTCCACCCTTTACTGTCATCTCTTCCCAGCAGACTTTAAGTCGCCCATCATAACCATTCTTCCTTCATCTTCCATTATCTTATTTAATGTTATCCTTGTGTCTTCTAACATACTTTTATGTTCACTCTCTTCCCACGAGGCTGTTTCTGGAGGCACATAATTTATCACAAACTTTCTGCTCTTCTTATCTGTCTTCCACTTCGATCATAACCATCTCTACTGTATTCTTTCCATATGTGACACACCTCACATTTATATCCTTCTTAGTCAGGAACATAACTCCACCCCCTTGTTTTGTCTCTCTGTTTCTAATCCAATAATTATATGCATCATGTCCTACACTGTTGGGTGGTAGTGGACCTTTTAATTTTGTTTCTACAATTCCCATTATGTCCGGTTCTTTTTCCTTCAGATAATCATTCAGCTCATTCAATCCTGTTATTAATCCATCTATATTTGTGCAAGACACTCTTAGTTTTCTGCCACTTCCATTGCATTCTGTTTCCCTTTTGTTTTCCTCTAGTATGTCATATTTCCTTACTTTCATATTCACTACTTTCCAATAGAATTTCTCTTTTTCTGACTCTGTTCTGTTCTCGTTTTTTTTCTTTAGCTTCATGTCTTTTCATTTTTTCCTCCTCTCTTTCCTCTTTATTCATTTCTCTTTTTATCCATACCTTTTTATATTGTTCACTTGTTGCTAGTTTCCCTGTTTTTGCTAAGATATTCTTTCCTCTTTATTCATTCTCTTTTTATCCATACCTTTTTATATTGTTCACTTGCTGCTAGTTTCCCTGTTTTTGCTAAGACATTCTCTGCCGTCGTTTGTGACCTGAATTTAATCTTAATTGGTCTGGTCTTATCTGTACTATACTTTCCGAGTCTATATATCTCTTCAATTTGTTTCATGATTTCAGGTTCATCTTCCTGAACTAATTCTAGTAAACTGCTTACTTTTTCTTTTTCCTCATTGATTCTTGTGGTTCTATTTAGGTTATGTTTCTCTTCCATTCCTAATATAATTATACATTTCTTTTTATCTGCTAAGTCTCTTACTATATTCTCCTTCTGTCTCATCACTTTAATAACCGAGTCTTCAGTTTGTTCTTTCATTTGCTGTTTAATTATGTCAGTAAATGCAACTTTACTGTTTTCTTGGATTTTTTTCCAACCCTGTGCTTCTTTTGCTATGGCCTCTTTGTTGTCTTTATTATTACTCTTTAATTCTTCATTCTCCTCTCTTACTTCTTTTAACTGTCTTTTTAATTCTTCTATTTCATTAGTTAAGTTTTTGTTCACCTTCTCTAGTTCTTCCAATTTTTCAACTCGCTGCGCAATCTTTGCTATATTACCGAACCTCTTCTCCCAATGTTCGGTCATTTTTTCAAGTTTTTCCTTTAGTCTTGCTAATCGGGGGAGGTTGATATCTGCTCCCCCCCTCATCAAATCCCTGAAAATTATTATCCTCACCTTCCATTGTGCTGCTCTTATCTATATTTCTAATCTTTACATTTTTGTTAATCCCTTCACCAAAATCATCAGTCCTTCTCTTGTTTAAAAGATGCCTGGCCTTCTGGACCAAGTCCTCCCCTTCCTCATTTCCTTCCATTTCCCTCAGTAATCCCTCCACTTCTCCTTTTTCCTCACTTTCCCACTACACCACGAGCTTTCCCCTTCCCTGTAAATACAATAAGGTGTACTTCCTTTGCCTTGAGATCCACGAAAATTTCACTTTTTCTTCAGAACTCCAATCTTCGCCGTCCATCCGACGAAAGTGTGTGTGTGTGTGTGTGTGTGTTTACCTAGTTGTACTTTACGGGAAGGGGAGCTATGCTCGTGGTGCCCGCCTTTGTATCATGCAGTGTCCAGTTTTTGCACACCCTATTTTTTCATCCAGTTTGTTCCAAATGTCCACCACTCTATGTGGAAAACTGTTTTTCTTCAGATCTCTTCTATAACTATGTTTTTTTATTTTCTTTCCATGTCCTCTTGTGATTCTCCTGTCCCAGTTTAACAAGTCCTCTCTATCGAGTATTTCTGTGCGCATTTACCTAGTTGTATTATACGGGAAGGGAGCTATGCTCATGGTGACCCGTCTTTGTATCTCTAAGCATCAAGTTTTTTCTTAAACTCTTGAATAGTGTTTGCACACACTTTTTCTTTATACATTTTGTTCCAAGTATCTCACTTTGTGAGGGAAGCTATCTTTTTTCAGATCTCTTCTGTAATTATCTTATCTTTTTTTGAGTGTTTTTTTGTGTGTGTGTGTGTGTGTATTTACCTAGTTGTATTATATGGGAAAGGGAGCTATGCTCGTGGTGTCCTGTCTGTATCTCGCAGTGTCTAGTTTGCTCTTATGGGAGGATCTTGATTGAGAGGATTAGGAGAGGAACAGAGGGAGTAATTGATGATGAACTGTGGATTTAGGATGGGTAGAGGTTGTGTAGATCAGATTTTTGTGGTAAGACATATGTGAGAAAGCTATAGGAAAGGGGAAGGATGTTTTTTGGGCCTTTATGGACGTGGAAAAGGCTTACGACAGGGTAGACAGAAAGGCACTGTGGGAGGTTTTGCGGATATACGGGATAGGAGGAAAGCTTCTGGGAGCTGTCAAGAGTTTTTATGAGAGTAGTAGAGCTTGTGTCAGGATTAGAAATGGAGAGAGTGAGTGGTTCGAGGTAAAGGTGGGGCTTCGTCAAGGACGCGTTATGTCGCCCTGGCTGTTCAACTTATACATGGATGGGGTAGTGCGAGAGGTAAATGCAAGGGTAGTGGGTCGGGGATTGGAGATGGTTAAAGAAAATGGAGAAAAGTGGGAGGTGAGCCAGCCGTTGTTTGCTGACGACACTGCGCTTGTGGCAGGATCGGAGGAGGGATTGAGGAAGTTGGTGACAGAGTTTGGGAGAGTGTGTGATAGGAGAAAGCTGAAGATAAATGTGGGTAAAAGTAAGGTGATGAGATGTACAAGGGGTGAAAGTGGCAGTAGTCTGGAAGTGAGGATTAAGGGAAAGCGACTGGAGGAAATGGATAGTTTTAGATACTTGGGTGCAAATGTGGCAGGAAAAGGTGGAGTGAAGGTGGAGGTAGAATGTAGATTGAGAGCAGCAAGTAAATGCCTTGGTGGATTAAAAAGTGTAATGAGGAATAGACATTTGGGAATAGATGCTAAGAGGAGACTATATGAAGGAGTGATTGTGCCAACAGCATTGTATGGGGTAGAAACATGGAACATAAGAGAAGAAGAGAGAGGGAGTTTGAATGTGTTTGAGATGAGGTGTCTGAAAAGTATGATGGGGGTTACTAGGCTGGATAGAGTGAGAAATGAGGAGGTGAGGAGGAGAATTGGGGTGGAAAGGGAGTTGGGAGATAGGGTTGATGAAATAGTATTAGGATGGTTTGGACACATGGAAAGTATGAGTGAGGAAAGACTAGTAAAAGAGGTATGGAAGGCAGATAAGGAGGGAGTGAACATGAAGGGACGTCCTAGGATGAGGTGGATGGATGGGGTGAAGGGGGCTTTGGGGAAGAGGAAATGTCTGTTGAGGAAGGACAGGAGAGGACAGAAGACAGGGGTGAATGGAGAATGGTTGTATATGGATATGTTGTGATGCATGAGGTGGAATGGGGGGTGAGGTAGTATGTGTGAGCAAATTTTGACGCAGCCTGAAGGGATTTCTCCCCGTCTTCTCCTTTATGCATGGGGGGACGGAGAGGGGGGAGGGTCGCCGATTTAATGAAGCGGCCTTGCTGTGGATGTGCTGTGTCTTGCGACACTGCCTCTGACCCAGGACAGTGGACAAGGTGCAGGGATGCCCCGTCATCCAGGAGGTGCTAAGATGAGAGGGAGGGTGGAGGGGTGTGGAGTGTATTCAGGGATGGAATGGGTGGGAATGATTTTATGCCTTTTCCTTTTTGGCTACCTCCCTTGTAAGGGGGAAAAAGCCTTGGTATATGTATGTATTGTTTTATTTAGTTTGTTCCAGATATCCATCACTCTGTGTGTGTGTGTGTGTGTGTGTGTGTGTGTGTGTGTGTGTGTGTGTGTGTGTGTATGTGTGGAGAGAAAGATATATATATACATAAATTATAATATTGTTTAACATCACAAACTCTCCCCTATCAGAAGGCAAGGACGGTGCCCCTTACAGAAGACTTTGTGGTGTGGAATTTAATGAACCATACCCTTGGTTCAACTTTGCCGGTGGCAGGGTTTGAACCTCCATCCCCTTGACCTTCACTGCAAGTAACAACGCCCTAACCCATTCAGCCAGCAAGCTTCCCTTTGTGTGTGTGTGTGTGTGGAAAGATACATACAGTAACCGCAAAAAGGTTCGGACCTACCCGGACTATAAACAAAATTGGCAGCCACGTACAAAGATAACAAAAAAAATGGGCATATAATGTATATAAACACTTTCTTTTAATATTTAGTCATGTTCTCCTTGTTCTTGATGACGTCTTGTAGTCGTTTTGGCATGCTGTCTCTCAATTTGCGGAAGTAATCCTCTCCCATTTCAGTGCACCACACTTTCTTAATTTGCATTAATGAGCTTAGGCAAGGATGACCGTTTGTTTTCTGCAAGTTTGTTTTTCATTACATGCCAACAGTTCTCAATCAGACTGAGATCAGGACTATTTCCTGGCCACTGCAAGACCTGAATATTCTTTTCAGAGAGCCAGTCGGTCACCTTCCTTGCTTTGTGACACGGAGCACTGTGATGCATGAAAATATTGCTGGCATGAATATTGTAACACTGAAGGAGATGGTCATTTAACACACTAATATACCGGTCACTATTCATCATCATATTCTTTGGCAGGAAATACAGCCCTCCTCGACCAAATGCACCACTAAAACATGCCCAAACCATGACAGATTCACAGAGCTTCACAGTAGGGGATGTGTAGGCCGCATCATACTGGCTTGCTGTTGACGGGTGTCTGACCTTCACGTGCTGGCTTGGGATGAGTTGAAATGTGCTTTCATCAGACCACATGACCTTAGACTACTCTTCTTTCGTCCACTTAGCATACTGCTTTGCAAATGCCAGCCTACCCTTCTGCATACAGTCGGTGAGTAAAGGCTTCCGGGCAGCGGTACAGCTAGGGAGCTTCAGGTCCTTCTACAGGCGGTGCATTACTGTCCTTACCGAGACATTTTCTAAAAGTTTCAGGTGACTTTCCTTTAGTTGTGCAGCAGTAACCCTTGGATTTTTCCTTACTTCCCTTTTTAGAAGGTTGTCAGTTGCCTTTGAAGTCTTTTGAGGGCGTCCAGGGATGGGTTTGTGCTCAGGACAAATGTCTGGTGGGAGGCCATGAGCTGCCGCCAGCAACGCCATTACTGTAGACTTGGCCTGGCCAGAATGCCTGACGATCTCTTTAATTGGCACATTTTCCTGTCTCCAGGCCAAAATCCTAGCTTTTTCCTCTTGGGATAAATATTTGTGAACCATGTTTAAAGCATTGGAGGCAAATCATAGGCCAGAAAAGCTGTAGCTTCAAAATCCTGGGCACAATGGTCAGGAGCAAACCTCTACAGCATCCCCCCTCAGCCTCTCAAACAACACTGAGTGGCAAAGCAGTCCGCCATGTGGTCCACAGACTCGCTGAGAAAGATGCCAGATGTCGCCAGCGACAGCAGCCGACTGTATAACCTACTCATTGCAAATAACATACATACCTCGGTTCCATACCATTTTGCGGTGATATACATAAATACACAAATTTAAAAAACAAAATACATACCCACCCTCCACTCATCTTACACACTTGTTTTCCATTTTATCTTAGTTTCTTGTGGATGAAGGGCCATCCATGTGCCCTGCCCACTAGCCAGATAATTAATAATCCATCAAGAAACAGCACCTTCACAGCAGTCCTTGACATACGAAGTTGGACCACCCTCACTGTTTTATTACATTCCAACGGTACCCCCCACATCCATTCATGAATTTAGAGAATGGACAAGAAATTCCTCTGGGCCATCTCATTTCATCATCCACTCAGACTCTCCACTAACACGTATCTCTTGTCCTCTCCCTTCCCAGCTTGAGAGACATTCCCTTTGTACACAAGACTCCCTTCACCCCCACCCATTCATCCAATTCTCGGTCTTCCTCTCATGTTCACTTCATCCACCTCTGCCTTCCATACTCTTTTTTGCTAGTCTTCACTCATTCTTTCCATATGCTCAAACCACCCTATCTGTCAGGTCACTTTTCACCCACTTTCTGCCTCACCTCCTAATTTCTCACTCTAATCTTCATAACCCCCATCATACTTTTTAAACCTATTATATCAAACACATCTAAATGCCTCCTGGCTCCCTTAAATTTGAAGTCCCTGCCAATACAGTGTTGTGGGCACAATCATCCCTTTGTACAGTTCTCTCTTTTGCTTTCATCTCCAGATACATATTTCTCATGATACTTTTTACCCCCTCCCAGACATTTATTTGCTTCCTTTATTCTATGATTTACATCCACTCCCACTCCTTTATTCCCTACTACATTTAATCCTAAATACACTTCACTTCCTTTAGTATCCTTTAAGATTTACCTCCAAATCACAGCCATCCTCTCCCTTTGTCTATCTCATCATCTTACTTTTGTCCACAGTTACCTTCTGCTTTTTCCTGTCACATACTGTCCCACACTCCCCTAAAACTTCTTCAGACCCTTCTTTGACCCGGCCAAAACCAGTGTCACAAGTACTCTTCAGTGTCCTCATGACATATTCTACTCCCATTAAACCTCACTAGCCAATCCAAAACTGCTCTTCCATTCACCAAACAAGCCATATGATAACTATTTAACCCAGATGCCTTACATACATACATACATATACCAAGACTTTTTCCCCCTTCCAAGGGAGGTAGCCAAAAAGGGAAAGGCATAAAAACACTCCCACCCATTTCATCCCTAAATACACTACACACCCCTCCCACCCTCCCTCTCATCTGAGCACCTCCTGGATGACGGGTCATCCCTGCACCCTGCCCACCGCCCTGGGTCAGAAGTGGTGTCGCAAGACACAGCACATCCACAGCAAGGCTGCTTCATTAAATTGGCGAGCCCCCTCTCCATCCCCTCATGCAGAAACCAGATGCCTTACCAGCTTTATACATACATATACCAAAAGCTTTTTCCACCTTACAAGGGAGGTAGCCAAAAAACAAAGGCATAAAAACCACTCCCACCCATTCCACCCCCATTTCTTCTTTTCTTGACTAATCCTGGATGACGGGTCATCCCTGCATCTCGCCCACTGCCCTGGGTCAGAAGTGGTGTCGCAAGACACAGCACATCCACAGCAAGGCTGCTTCATTAAATTGGCGAGCCCCGTCTCCATCCCCTCATGCAGAAACCAGATGCCTTACCAGCTTTACTTACTTTCAATGTTCTTTAGATCTTATCTTTTCCTCACTGCAGTGAGAAGAACATGGAAGAAAGGGAGGCCTTTTGGATAGATTTAAATGAGTGCATAGAGGGTTTAGGAAGAAATGTCAATGTAATAGTACTGGGAGACCTTAATGCTAGGGTGGGAAATGGTCCAATTGATGGAGTGGTTGGGAAGTGTGGAGTTCCAGGAAAGAATCGTAGTGGAGAGTTGATGGTGGAAATGTGTCTAGAAAGAGAGTTGATGATAGCAAATACAGTGTTTCGGAAGAAAGTCAAGCATAAGTACACATGGGAGAGGGTGGTGGAGGGAAGGGTGGTAGATAGAGCGCTAATGGATTATGTAGTGGTAAATAGGATTATGATAGGAAGAGTTAAGGATGTACATGTGCTAAGGGGAGAGGGTGGGGGAATATCAGATCATTTTTTGGTGGAAGGTAAGCTGAGAGTGGAGGATAGATGGAGAAGGAGGAAAGGGACAAAAGGTAGGGAGGTTCTTAGAGTGAACTCCTTGAATGAAAAGGAAAAGGAGAAGGAGTACGAAAAGAAGCTGAAGGAGGAGTGGGAGGGAGTAAAGGATAGAGCAGAGAGGGGTGTGGAGGAGGAATGGGGATGGTTCAAGGAGGGAGTCTTAAAGTGTGCAAGGATGGTGTGTGGAACAAGAAGGACAGGGGGAAATAGAAGAAAGGGTAGTGAATGGTGGGATGAGGAAACAAAGAAGGCTGTAGAAGAGAAGAAGCGAGCATTCACAGATTGGTTACAAAAGAGGACAGGGGAGTCATATGAGACGTACAAAGAAAAGAAAAGAGAAGTAAAGCAAAAGGTAAAGGAGGCAAAGAGGAGAGCAGATGTGAAATGGGGTAGGAGTATGACAGAAAATTTTGAAAGTAATAAAAAGATGTTTTGGAAAGAAATTAAGAGAGGAAGAGGAGGCGAATCAAGTAGGGAAGAAAAGGTAAAAGGTACAGATGGAGAGTTGATAATGGAAGAGATGGCAGTGAGGGGAAGATGGGCAGAATATTTTAGGGAGTTGCTGAATGTGAAGGAGGATAGGGAAGGAAAGATAGCTGCAGTGGGAAATGCGAAGAAAATGAGAGTGATGAGTGAGGAGAATGGAGGAGAAATAAGGAAGGATGAGGTGAAGGCAGCTGTAAAGATGATGAAAGCAGGTAAGGCACCTGGTCTGGATGGATGTCATGCAGAATGTCTGAAAAAGGGAGGTGCAGTGATGGTGGACTGGTTGGTGAGGTTATTTAATGTTTGCTGGAGAGAGGGTAGAGTACCGGAGGACTGGAGTAGTGCCTGTATAGTTCCTCTTTACAAGGGAAAAGGGGACAAGTGTGAATGTAGTAATTTCAGAGGGATTAGCCTGTTGAGTGTAGTAGGGAAGGCTTATGGGAGGATCTTAATTGAGAGGATTAGGAGAGGAACAGAGGGAGTAATTGGTGAGGAACAGTGTGGATTTAGGACGGGTAGAGGTTGTGTAGATCAGATCTTTGTGGTAAGACAGATATGTGAGAAAGCTATAGGAAAGGGGAAGGATGTTTTTTGGGCTTTCATGGATCTGGAAAAGGCTTATGATAGGGTAGACAGAAAGGCACTGTGGGAGGTTATGCAGATTTATGGGATAGGAGGAAAGCTTTTGGGAGCTGTCAAGAGTTTTTATGAGAGTAGTAGAGCATGTGTTAGGATTAGAAATGGAGAGAGTGAGTGGTTTGAAGTAAAGGTGGGACTTCGTCAAGGATGCGTTATGTCGCCCTGGCTGTTCAACTTATACATGGATGGGGTGGTGCGAGAGGTGAATGTTAGGGTAGTGAGTCAGGGATTGGAGATGGTTAAAGAAAATGGAGAAAAGTGGGAGGTGAGCCAGCTGTTGTTTGCGGACGACACTGCGCTTGTGGCAGGGTCAGAGGAGGGATTGAGGAAGCTGGTGGCAGAGTTTGGGAGAGTATGTGATAGAAGAAAGCTAAAGATAAATGTGGGTAAAAGTAAGGTGATGAGATGTACAAGGGGTGAAAGTGGCAGTAGACTGGAAGTGAACATTAAGGGAGAGCGACTGGAGGAAGTGGATAGTTTTAGATACTTGGGTGCAAGTGTAGCAGGAAAAGGTGGAGTGAAGGTGGAGGTAGAATGTAGATTGAGAGAAGCGAGTAAATGCCTTGGTGGTTTAACCCCCTTCCATACGGTGCCGCACACGTAGGCGTCATGGACTTAGATCTCGGTGGCAGCAGCCAATGCCAGCCGTACGACGTGTCGTAATAATACTCGCATCATAAAATATAGTCACCGCTTATATCGATCGTTCTCTCTTCACCCGTGAATTTTGATAACCATAGAAAATGCGATTACAAAAGAATTAGAAAGAATGTCATTATGGAGGGGCGACTACAATAAATATAATCAAGACGCCGATATGGCAGCCTCGCAAATACACTCGCTCCCCATGACGCCTACTTGTGCGGCACCGTATGGAAGGGGTTAAAGAGTGTAATGAGGAATAGACATTTGGGAATGGATGCGAAGAGGAGACTGTATGAAGGAGTGATTGTGCCAACAGCACTGTATGGGGCAGAAACGTGGAACATAAGAGAAGAAGAGAGGAGTTTGAATGTGTTTGAGATGAGGTGTCTGAGAAGTATGGTGGGGGTTACTAGGCTAGATAGAGTGAGAAATGAGGAGGTGAGGAGGAGAACAGGGGTGAAAAAGGATTTGGGAGATAGGGTTGATGAAAGAATATTAGGATGGTTTGGACACATGGAAAGAATGAGTGAAGAAAGACTAGTAAAAGAGGTATGGAAGGTAGATGTGGAGGGAGTGAACATGAGGGGACGTCCTAGGATGAGGTGGATGGATGGGGTGAAGGGGGCTTTGGGGAAGAAGGGAATGTCTGTTGAGGAAGGAAGGGAGAGGACGGAAGACAGAGGTGAGTGGAGAATGGTTGTATATGGATGATGTTGTGACTGCATGAGGAGGAATGGGCGGGGAAGTGGGGGGTGGGGTAGTATGTGTGAGTAAGTTTTGACGCAGCCCGAAGGGATTTCTCCCCGTCCTCGCCTTATATGCAAAGGGGGACGGAGAGGGGGGGGTCGCCGATTAAATGAAGCGGCCTCGCTGTGGATGTACTGTGTCTTGCGACACTGCTTCTGACCCAGGGCGGTGGGCAGGGTGCAGGGATGACCCGTCATCCAGGAGGTGCTCAGATGAGAGGAAGGGTGGGAGGGGTGTGGAGTGTATATAGGGATGAAATGGGTGGGAGTGTTTTTATGCCTTTCCCTTTTTGGCTACCTCCCTTGGAAGGGGGAAAAAGCCTTGGTATATGTATGTATGTATGCATCTTTTCCTATTGCCCTTTCATTTTCTTTTCATATCACAGATGTTTTCCTAGCATCTCCCACCACACCATCCAACATTCCCTAACCTCCACATTCAACAAATCACTTAAACACTGAACATATCTTGCCCTTATCCACTTCACTTTCATCAACTCCCTATCTAAACACATCTCTCCACAATAGTTCTTATCCGACACACCAAACCTCCACACAACTCTACCTACTGGTTCATCTCCTACTATAGCATCGACATCCTCCAATACCACTATATTATCATTATGCACAAAACTCTCGATAAACTCATAAATCAATTCATAAAGCCCATTCTCCTCTTTACTTTTCTAACAAGACTGTGTGTACTCAAAAGAGCAGGTCCCAATTTTGACTTCACCTACAATATCCTCCAAGATGCTTCCTCAATTTCACCTTGTTTTCCTACCTCATCTCCTCACCACAGGTGCCACTCTTCCACCTACCTGTCACTCTTGATCTCTTCCCCATCACACTCCCAATTCCAACTCATCCACACTTTTAACTTAATTCACTCTACTCTAGCATATCCATCTTTCTTTTGGCAAACACACCATTAACCTCTTCCATTTTACTCTCATCTGTACCACATCCACACACATTATTGAACCAATTACAAGGTTTCATGCTAGAGTCCTACTCTAAAATCATCTTGTGGATTAATTTTTTCTATTCTATTTATATACCAAGGACTTTTTCCCACTTACAAAGGAGGTAGCCAGTCAAGGCATGCACCCACTCCCACCCACCACCATTGTTTTACTCTTGTCTTAGCTCCTCATAGAGCCTACTGCTCAGGTCGGAAGCAATGCAGCAAGGCAAAGCACATCCATAGCAGGGCTGCTTCATTTACACGATATCCCTCCTTCTTTATCCCTTCAAACTGACAATAGAGAAGATGGGGACAAATCCTTATGGACTGGGTCAAAATATTGTACATACACAACCATTCTCCATTTACCCCTATCCCCTACTTTCCTCCTCCTTTGCTCAACAAAGGAGGAAAATAAAGAATGGATGATCCCTGGTCCCATCACTCAATTCCATTTAGTCACCTTTTATAACATGAATGAGAAAACACTGGCAGAATCCCTCACCCACCCAGTTTGCATGTGTTATTTGCATGTGTTAAACAGAACAGGTGTAACAGAATGCACAAGTGTGGAAAGTCTTGACGACTTTACTATCACACTTTCTCACCACTAGTTTTTTAAATTTTTCTTAAAAATTGAGTTACCATATATGACCCTGATATTGACAAATTGAAGTATTTCATTATGAGTCTATTTTCACCTTCACTTTCATTTTCTTGCAGTTCAAAATTCACACAGAGAAGAGGAGACTGAAAGATACTTTTAAAACTGGATGTTTGTTAATAAAATGTAAAAACAGAATTCCAGTTACGAGTGGAAAACTGGCAAACCCTTAAAACTTACCCCTAAACCTCGAAGGGCTCGTCCTTTCCTAAAATATCCTTTGGGCCAAAGTGGTGATATACTAATTGCTTTTTCTGCATCCTGTAATGCCCTACCAAAAAAGAAACAACATTATTATATCCAAAAGATTATATATATATATATATATATATATATATATATAAAAGATCCATTAAATTTTGCAATCAAAAGCTGGTACAAAGTTAGGAAATAAGTAACTCCACTGTTACATCAACTTTGACATTAAGGAAATTATGATTCAGCTTCCTCACTTTTCATGTAATTCCATCTGGTCGTAACAATATGACCGATTTCCAAAAAACCTGTAGTCACTGGGGTCAAGTTGAATGGCATCTGAGAAAAGACGAACAGCAACTTTATATTGCCCCATGTTTGCTGCCTCATTGCCTCGGATAGCCAACTGCCGTGACTGTAGCACCATGGGTTCTATACCTACAAAAGACATTATTATAAAAAAACGAGTTTCCTTGGAGTTTATACATACCGTATATATGTACATATACCAATGGCTTTTTTCAACTTACAAGGGAGGTAGTCAAAGTCAAAGGCATAAATCCACTCCCACACATTTCATCCCCACATACTTCACTGCCATTCACCACCCCTCCCTCTTTTCTTGGCTCCTCCTGGATGATGGGCCATCCCTGCATCTCATCCACTGCCCTGGGTCAGAAGCAATGTAGCAAGACACAGCGCATCCACAGTAAAGCTGCTTCATTTAGTTGGTGACCACCCTCTCTGTCCACTCATACAAAAAAAGAGAAGACAAGGAGAAATCCCTTTGGACTGCTTCAAACTATTATTCAAACATACTAAAACCCCCCCCCCCCCTCATCACCATCCACTCCCTTAAAACAACCATTCTCCACTCAACCCTATCTTATGTCTTTCCCGTCCTTTCTCAACAGATATTCCCCTCTTTCCCTATACCCCTTTTACCCCATCCATCCATCCATTCATCTCATCCTTGGTTGCCCCCTCATGAGGGGCAGAGCAAGGATGGAAAATGAGATGGCAGATAGGGCTAATAAAAGAGTATTGGGATGGTTTGGACACATGGAAAGAATGAGTGAAGAAAGATTAGTAAATGTGATGTGGAAGGCAGAAGTGGATGGAGTGATCTTTTGGGGACGACTGAGGATGAAATGGATAGATGGGATATGGGTGTTGAGCAAAGAAGTGAGGAGGCAGATGGGGCTAAGTGGAGAATGTCTATGTACAGATGATACTGTGAAGCAAAGATGGGAGGGGCTGGGGGATGGGTGAGGAGAAGGGAGAGGTTATGTGTGAATGTTATTTTGATGTGGCCCAAAGGGATTTTTTCCTTCTCTTTTTCTGCATGAAGGGATGGAGGGGGTGTGGTGGGTGGGGTCACCAATTAAGTGAAGTAACCTTGCTGTGGATGTATGGTGTCTTGCTATACTGCTTCTGACCCATGGCAGTAGGCAGGATACAGGGATGACCTGTCATCCATGAGGAGCTAAAATGAGAGGGAGGAAAGAGTGGTGGATGGGAGTGGAGTAGGTGGCAGTAGGTACATGCTGTTTGACTTGGCTACCTCCCCTGTAAGGGACAAAAAACCCTTGGTATATGGACAGATATACATAATTTTATTGAAGAAGAAAGAAAAAGAAGGAAAAAAAATATATAATATATATATAAAAATATATATATATATATATATATATATATATATATATATATATATACGTGGAGTTAAAAACGACAGCATTGTTGTAGTTGTTCATTTTTTTCTTCGTATTCTCGATTTTCCTGATTAGAGATTTTCCATTAACTGGGTGGATTGAAACTAGGTCTCTATATACTTCCATTTGTTCTATTTGAAATCAACGTTTCGTCTTGAAAAAGACATTATCAAGATATATATATATAAATCCCTTCAATGAGGCATTATTTCAACTATGGCCCCCTTTAATTCCCCTGCCATCTTCCCTCGCATGTATGCCTACCTGAATTTATATCATCATCGTCCTCCTGACTACTTCCTTTGGTAAGACCTTTTGATTTGTCTTCTACCTTGGCACTGGTTCCCATGGCACCTATTCTTTTTCCAGCAGCAGCTTTGGCTACAAAGGCACTTGTTGGGTCAATACCCTCTTCTTCATCTTCATCATCTTCATCCTCCTCCTCCTCTTCATCTCCATCCCAACCAGAATTTTCCATCCTGAAAATAGAGGCAATAAATTGAATCTTAAAAACAGAGAAGAGAAACATACATATACAAGAAGTCAAGTAAAAGAAGTGGTAGTCTTATGAATCTATGGGTACCCTCATACACCTGTCATTCTCAACATACATGAATAAAATCAAAGCATTGAATTCAGTGGAAAAGGAGGATAAAAAATAAATAAATAAATAAATAAAAAATAAAACAAAACAAAATAAAAATATAAGTTATTGGTTGAACATTATCATTACTGTTATGGTCCTAATAAAAATATTTTTGTAATGATGTATTCTATCTCTCCTTTCTGCTATGGCTATACTTAAATCTTTCCTTTCCACTTCTTTGGTGTGATACTGTCCTAAAGAATTGAAGCACTCTTGTGAAACAAACTTCAGAAAGTTCTACAATAAAACCCTTTCCCCTTTATAAAGGGGATGGGCAGGTCAAAGCAAAAACCCATACCATTAACATATACAACTCTATCATCTAACCCTCCTACCTCTGCAACTTGAGGATGAAGGGTTGCCCTGTCTCCTGCCACAAAACTTGGGTCAAAAGCAATGCAGCAAGGACAACCACTTCACTGAATGGTGAAACCCTTTTCACCACCTCTATATATATATATATATATATATATATATATATATATATATATATATATATATATATATATATATATACAGAGAGAGAGAGAGAGAGAGAGAGAGAGAGAGAGAGAGAGAGAGGGGAGAGGGGGAGAGAGAGAGAGGGGGGAGAGAAAGAGAGGGGGGAGAGAGAAAGAAGGATAAGGAGAAGGAGAGGGAGAAGGAGAGGGAGAAGGAGGAAAGAGATAGAGAGAGCAGGAGAGAGAGAAATCCATCTTATGTGGTCATTTATCTGCTTCACAGACATTTCCACATTCATTCAAAACAATAATAATAAAAAAGGAGAGAAAAACCACACTGGCACACTAGGGTTCAGGACATCATCCAGCCCTAAGACAGTACATACATACATACATACATATACCAAGGCTTTTTCCCTCTTACAAAGGAGGTAGCCAAAAAAAAAAGGCATAAAACCACTCCCACCCATTCCATCCCCAAATACACTCCACCCTCCCTCTTATCTTAGCACCTCCTGGATAACCGGTCATCCCTGGACTTTGTCCACTGCCCTGGGTCAGAGGCAGTATCACAAGACACAGCACATCCATAGCAAGGCCGCTTCATTAAATCGGTGACCCCCCCCCCTCTCCGTCGCCTCATGCAGAAAAGGAGAAGATGGGGAAAAATCCCTTCGGGCTGTGTCAAATTTTTCTCACACATACTACCTCACCCCCCATTCCACTTTATGCATCACAGCATCATCCATATACAACCATTCTCCATTCACCCTGTCTTCTGTCCTCTCCCATCCTTCCTCAACAGACATTCCCCTCTTCCCCAAAGCCCCCTTCACCCCATCCATCCATCTCATCCTAGGACACCCCTCATGTTCACTCCCTCCATGTCTCCCTTCCATACCTCTTTGACTAGTCTTTCTTCACTCATTCTTTCCATGTGTCCAAACCATCCTAATACTCTTTCATCAACCCTATTTCCCAACATAATAAGCCAGGCCAAACTCAAACCATTTTGGATGCCACCCCCATCACCAAGCAGTGAAACAATAATGGCACAGACCTGTTTGCCAAGATACAATGTCCTGGCTGAAACCACCAGACAGGAAGGAGAGAGAGAGAGAGAGAGAGAGAGAGAGAGAGAGAGAGAGAGAGAGAGAGCAAGCCAACAAACATTGAGCAATGTAAGGATATCAATAATGATTGTACACAGGAAACACTGTATACTGATACATGGTACAGTGCAAGAGGTGGATACCCCACACTCATTCCAGACAACTCAACAATATCTTTTCATCAACTTCTGGAATGAAACGGTGGCTGTGGAACTCCTGCCGAACATGGGTAATGGACCAACAAACTAATTGAGAACCTGTTAAGGCTGATGCAAGCAGACAAAGAAGAGGATGAAGCTGTCAATGAAGACCTAGAATCATGACAATTCAACGCCTGACTGAAGTTTGGTGTTCAAGCAAACAGTAGACTTCTTATACAGCATAGATCTACCAATGATTAGTTACTTGGAGGGTTGATACACTGTCTTCAGACTGGGCCCAAGACCTCACTTTATCATCTTTGTTCCTTCACCTTTAAACACAAGAACTGACAACTAGTGACTACCTCCATCCTAATTTCAGCTGATGACACAGAAATAATACCAAACTAATACAGCACATATCGCTTGTTTGCGAAAACGTCGTCATAACTCAAAAAACTGAATTTTTGAGTTATCTATACAGACATATTCATCTTCAAACACGGATTTTTTTGGTAACAGTGTCATATCTGTAGCTCAAAAATTGACCGCTAGGGAGTGCTAAATGTCCCAACGACATAACCTTACATGTTCCAACTTGTTCCAACAAATATTTTAGACTTAGTAAAGATTATGATTGTTTCAACATCTATAAACTTTAGAGGTGTATTTGATGCTCCAAAAAATGTTCCACCTATGGTGTTTGAGGGCTTTTTATAATATTGAGAGCATTTTGAATCTTTAAAATGCCTCTCCTGAAAAATTAGATATTTTGAGTTATAACGACGTTTTCGCAAACAAGCGATATATCAGTCTATGATTTCTTCCTAGGAAGACCTATGGGAGGGTCTGAGGATCACTGCCAGCTGCTGAGGGTCTGCAAATTTACAGGAGATGAATAGGCCAATATCACAGCTGAGGATCTTTCTTATCATATGACAGGCAGGCAGGCAGGCAGACACACACACAATATAAACAAGATTGAGAGAATACAAAGGGCAGCAACCAAATTGGTTCCCATCCTGGTAGATAAACCATATGAGGAAAGACTAAAAGTACTGGGTCTATCAACTTTAAGAGATCGAAGAGAAAGAGGTGACATGATTACAGTGTTCAGGTCACTAAAGAGGATAAATTGCATTAATAGAAGAGATCTCCCAATTAAAGATGGGAGGGCTTCAAGAGGTCATGGAAGTAAATTAAAAAAGACCACATCTCGAAAGGTTGTGAAGAAATACATTTTTCCATATAGATGTACATCTGGAATAGTTTTGAAAGTGATAGCCCAAGCTCAAATAATACATGATCTCAAATCTAAATATAACTGGAAATCAATGATACATATTAAGTTGAAAATGTACATGAATTTACTGCTAGGCATGATAAACTGGAGAGTAGAAGATGGGACCCAATGAGTATTGCACCTTTCCCACTACAGTTAGGTAAATACTGAGTACAGATGATACTGTGAAGCATGGAAAGGTGGGGGCTGGTGTGTGTGTTTGTGTGGGTAGGTAGTGGTTTAGTATGAATTTTGATGTATCCCGAAGAGATTTCTTCCCATCTTCTCTATTTTCTGCACAAGGGGAGAGAGAGAAGTGGGTCAATTTAGTGAAGTGGCCTTGCTCCTGATCCAAGGCAGTGGGTGGGATACAAGGATAACCTTTCATCCATGAGGATCAAGATGAAAGAGAGGAAAGGGTGGTACATAGGAGCAGAATGAGTGGGAGTGGGTACATGAATTTTGACTTGGACTCCCTTATATGGGGGATAAAGCCCTTGGTGTATAGATAGATAGGTAAACACACACACACACACACAATATCTGGTTCACCACCACAATTGATAAAACCCACCATCATTACTGATTCAAGTTCTACCACACATTCATCAGCTGATGAAAAGTTGAGGGATCACCAGCTTGTTGCCCTTAGGCAATTTTTTCTCCACTTTCCTTTCGTCTTCTCTTACCCATTTTCTTCCTTTCTTAACCCCTTTTCTCCCATTTTTCCTTTTCCCCAACAATGTATACATGTATTACAATAAAGAGCATTGATATTCAACAAACATCCTTATCCCATATTATTCTTCCATCTTTATCATAAGTATTGTACTTATTACTTTGATTACTACTTATTTCACACTATCATATACCTATGTATATACCTGTATATTTTTTAGTGTCATGATGTGTATGTGTATTTTTTGTGAATATCTTAAGATTCACAAAAAGTGCACATACACATCATGACACTAAAAAGCACACAAATATATCATTGTTAACAACAAAATAATTTTATTATTTAACTTTGTAAAATAGTCTCAGGAATGACAAATATCATAAAAGCTGTAATCCAGTTTAATTGGTACTAGGAATATGACAATCAAATTCTTATGGGTTTAGGAAAACCTCCAAGAATATTAGGAGCTAATTGTGCATTAATCTTATTAGGATTTTCTTCAGCTTATCAGTAATTACCTCACAAGCAAGGTGGCTGAGCATGGATAATGAAAATTCTCACTACTGTAATTCACTCCTTCCTGCTTAAAGCATGAAAATATGATGGCACCTAGTGACTTTACCAGCAATACTGATGGTCTATCCCCAGTAATGCACCCCTCTCACACAGAACAGGTCATTCTCCTTTATTTACACATTCTTCACCAACCCTGTCACTCAGGCACATTCTCACTTGCTCATCACCCTAATGAAATGAGCTTCCATTCACCCCATCCACCCACTTCTTCCTTGGTCCCTTGCTCTCACTCCTGCTTATACAGACTTGTGCATCCTCAGAGTATGGTGACTTGTCCATTCTCATAACATCTTCATGCAACCTCAGGTCGGCCTGTTCTACCTTATCCCAAATCCCATCTGTACTTGTCCTTTTATGAATCCCATCATTTAGTCCTATTTCCTAATTCTATTAATAGCCCTCAAACCTCATTTGCATTGCTTCCGTATAACTTCTCTCTCTTGTATTCATTACTCATGCCTCATTCTCATACACAACTTGCTTTATACATTCAACACTTCCATTGATATCCTTTTTATTTCTCCATACACTTGTTGGGCCAATTCTTACCTTCTCTCCTTCCCTCCCTCACTATGGTCTATTTCTTCATTCAGTCTCTCACTTTTATGATGCCAACATTGTGTCCTTCACTCTTGACTATCACCATCATCATACTTTCTGATACATTAACTTTGTTTCCTCCAGCAAATTCCTACCAAACTCACTCACCAACCTCTTCAAATCAACTTCTGTCTCTGCTAACAGGACAGTGTCATCCATACACTAGACTGTTAAACAATTTAAAGTATTTTTGTCAACTTACCCTCTATTCATCCCATCTAATAACCTGTAATTTACATTTTGATTTTCTAATTTTTCCAATTTCTTCCTTTCTTTTCTTCTTTTCTTTTTGGCCTTCCTCTTCTCAGCTTTTTTCTTATCCTTATCCACTTCACTGAGGTTTCCACTATTAAAAGAAATGTTGCCATTGCTGAAACCTGGATTGAAGATGCAATATTTGTACAAATTACAGGCATCAACCATAAAAAATCACAATTACAACATCTTATAATTACATGTTACACATGTAACAATTTATCTTCCAAGATATCTATCATCTTGTTCAAGTTAAATTCAAGCTCTTGACAGACTTTACTATAACATACTTCACTGCTTATACTTTCTCATGATAACCAAACAATAATAACTGCTGCCATGAGTTTCACTACCTGAAAATTTTCTGATTCAAAGTAGCTACCAACAGTCCTGGGAAGAAACTTTGGACTGTTGTATAAGATTAGTCTGGACCAGTTCCTGTCACCAACTTACAGTAGTAGTAGCAGGAGGGGAACAATTGCCCATTATCAGCCCTCCTTATGTGAAAAGGTACTGGCAATATCATTTGAAAGATGATACAAGTAGGCCTAGTCCAGAGACAGAATCAGCCCTTGGGGCTGCACTTCCAGAGGGAAGTATATAGCAATGGACCTTTTCCCCCTTGAAATGGGGGTGGCCATGTCAAATTATACCCCCATTCTATAATCATTCAACCCCACACATCAAAACCCATTCATCTTTCCTCCCATATTAGTACTGTACCTCATGGATGAAAGGTCATCCATGTTCAGACATGTTACTCCATAGTATGGCTCAACAGCTTTAGCCAATTTACCCCCACCACTTAGCAGTCAACAAGATCATCCCTTTGGGCCACATCATTTCTTCATCCATTCATGATTTCTCTTTGAAGAGCAGATGAAAGAAAGGAAATAAGAAAGAAAAGGAAAACAGAAAATAACAAGAAACAAAATAAAGATAAGAAAACAAAAGAAAAAGAAAGAAAAGAAGCAGGGTAAACAACCTTACACTGCAGCACTATTAGTCACTGGCAATGTGAAAATATAGGCCTCCCAGGTAGGCTAATGTAACAAAAAATGTATGAATTTTAACTACTTCAAAAATTATCAGTGCATAGTGTGACCCCTTACTATTTGTGTGAAAATATGATCATAAAAACTCACAATATAGAATAAAGCTCTAATATCCAGAATTAAACTCTATATAACACTCAAGTAACCTGACTAATCACATCTGGGGAAGATGAAGAAAGCATACATACATAAATATACCAAGGGCTTCCTGCCCCCTTACAAGGGAGGTAGCCAAAGTCAAAGGCAATCCACTACTACCCATTTCATCCCTAAATACTCCACTATCATAAACCACCCCTCCCTCCCTCTTTTCTTGGCTCCTGCTGGATGACACGTCATTCCTGCATCTCGCTTGCTCCCTTGGGTCAAAAGCAATGTAGCAAGACACAGTATATCCACAGCAAGGCTGCTTCATTCAATCAGTAACCCTCCCTCTCAGACCCTTTTGCAGAAAAAGAGAAGACAGGGAGAAATCCCTTTGGACTTGGTCAAAACATAATTCAAACACACTCCCTCACCACTTCCCCCATCCACCCCTTTCCATGCATCACAGTATCATCTATACACAACCAATCTCCATTCACCCTTATCTTCTGTCTTCTTCCTTCCTTCCTTCCTTCCTCAACAGACATTCCCCTCTTTCCCAATGCCCTTTTTACCCCATCCATCCATCCCATCTTTGGTCGACCCCTCATGTTCACTCCTTCCACACCTCTTACTTTCTTTACTTGTTCTTTCCATGTGTCTAAACTATCCCAATAGTTTTTCATCAACCTTATCTCCCAACTCCCTTTCCATCCCCTCTTTCCTCCTCACTTCCTCCTTTCTCACTATCCAGCCTAGTAACCCCTACCATAATTCTCAGGCATTTCATCTCGAACACATTTAAACTCTCCCTCTCTTATTTTCTATGTTTCTGCCCCATACAGTGCTGTCAGCACTATTACTCCTTCATACAATCTCCTCTCAGTCTCCATTACCAAATGTCTATTCCTCATTACACTTTTTAATCCCCCAGGGCATTTACTTGCTTCTCTCAATCTACATTCTACCTCCACCTCCACTCCTCCCTTTCCCACCACATTTGCACCCATGTATCAAAAGCTATCCATTTCCTCCAGTCTCTCTCCCTTAATATTTGCTTACAATTTGCTGCCATCCACTCCCCTTGTACAACTCATCACTTTACTTTTACCCACACTTATCTTCAACTTCCTTCTTTCGCACACCTTCCCAAACTCTATTACTAACTTCCTTAATTCCTCCTCTGATCATGTCACAAATGCAATGTCATCAGCATACAACTGGCTCATCTCCCACTTTTCTCCATTTTTTTTAACCATCTCCAATCCCCTGCCATCCCATGCCTTTACCTCTTGCACCACCCACTCCATCTATAAATTGAACAGCCAAGGTGACATAACACATCCCTGGTGAAGTCCCAGAAAAAGAGAAGAGAAAATACCTACATATACCAAAGGGTTTTCCCCCTTACAAGGGAGGTAGCCAAAAAACAAGGGCATAAAATCCACTCCCACCTATTCCATACCCACATACTCCACTCCCATTCATCCCACTCTGTCCTTCTTATCTTGGCTCTTCCTGGACAGCAAGTCATTCCTGCATCTCACCCAATGCCCTTGATCTTAAGCAGTGTTGCAAGACACAGCACATCCGCAGCAAAGCCACTTCATTTTTTCGGTGACCCCTCTCTCCATTCCCTCATGCAGAAAAGAAGATGGGGAGAAATTTCTTTAGGCATCACAGCACCATCCATACACAACCATTCTCCATTCACCCCTATCTTCTGTCTTCTCTCATCCTTCCTCAACAGATACTCCCCTCTTTCCCAATGCCCCTTTTACCCTATCCATCCATCTCATCCTTGGTCACCCCCTCATGTTCACACTTTCTACACCTCTTTTACTAATCTTTCTTCATTCATTCTTTCCATGTGTCCAAACTTTCCCAATACTCTTTCATCAACCCTACCTCCCAACTCCTTTTCCACTCCTGTTCTTCTTACCTCGTTTCTCACTCTATCCAGCCTATCCATACTTCTCAGGCACCTCATCTCAAGCACATGCAAACTACTCCTCTCTTATGTTCCATGTTTCTGCCCCATACAGTACTGTTGGCACAATCACACCTTCATACAATCTCCTGTTAGCATTCATTCCCAAATGTCTATTCTCATTACACTTTATAATACTCCAAGGTATTTACTTGCCTCTATCAATCTACATTCTACCTCCTCCACTCCTCCCTATCCTGACACATTTGCATCCAATTATCTGAAACTATCCACTTCCTCCAGTTTCTCTATCTTCATACTCACTTCCAGTCTGCTGCCACTTTCTCCCCTTGTATATCTCATCACCTTACTTTAACCCAAATTGATCTTCACCTTCCTTCTTTCACACACCTTCCCAAACTCTGTCACTAACTTCCTTATTTCCTCCTCTGATCCTGCCACAAATGCAGTGTCGTCAGGAAACAACAACTGGCTTATCTCCCACTTTTCTCCATTTTCTTTAATCATCTCAATCCCTGACCCATTACCTTTGCATTTACCTCTCGCACCACCCTGTCAATGTATAAATTGAACAGCCAAGGCAACATAACACATCCCTGACGAAGTCCCACCTTTACCTCAGCCCACTCACTCTCTCCATTTCTGATTCTAACACAGGCTCTACTACTCTCATAAAAACTCTTGACTCCTCTTAACAGCTTTCTTCCTATCCCCCCCAATAATGATAATAATAATAATAAAAATAATCAAATGAATAAAAATTAATTAGAATAAACAAAAATAAACATAATACAAAGTAAAAAATAAAACAAAGGAATGAATACATATATAAAATCATGAAATATAAAAGAAAGCATGAAAGAGTTCAGGCAGACACAAAATGAACTGGCTGCAGTTATGCTTTCTGCCACACTACCCAGAGTGCAACCACCTGTTGCTCCCTTTACACATGTACCAGAACAAATGGTGAACTTCATGTGAAAACATGTCCTACATTCCAAGGTTCAATAGTTACATGCTTAATACATACATACATACATATACCAAGGCTTTTTCCCCCTTACAAGGGGGGTAGCCAAAAAGAAAAAGGCACAAAATCATTCCCACCCATTCCATCCCTGAATACAGTCCACACCCCTCCACCCTCCCTCTTATCTTAGCACTTCCTGAATGACGGGTCATCCCTGCAGCTTGTCCACTGCCCTGGGTCAGAAGCAGTGTCATGCTTAATGGTCAGAAGAAAGCATGTGCAGAAATTAATATCCTATCTATATGTATCAAAAGGCTTTTTCTTCCTTAAAAGGGAGGTAGCCAACTAAGACACCCACCCTCACATCTATTGTATTTACCCAATTATGATATAAAGGAAATTAGTTTTACTTGTAAGATCCTGTCCTATTTTCCCAGCTATCATCCCTACTTCTGAAATCACTTATGGTCTTAGCTTGGGGAATATAAGCTTCTAAACTACTCCAGAAGTTGGTGCATCTGTATGGAAAACTGTGCTGTATTTCCTGACATTCTTTCAGAATTATTTGTTTCCAACTTGTCCATATGACCTAGTGACTCATCTCAGGGCACCATCCAGCACATTATCAACACAAAATAATCCTGGCTACCGAATCACATAACCCAAAATATAATCACACAGAAAACAGAGCACCTCATTCAACAATGCCCCCACAATAACAATCCTTAGACAACACACTATTTCTTCCTCGAGTAATTTATGACCTGTTGGCTGTAGCTGGTTACCTGGAGCTGTGGGTCTCCTGTCAGAGAGACCTGGGTCAAAGGACTGACTGACTGACTTATGGGCCAATTCAGTGGTTGTTGCCAGTTATCAGGGAGTTATGGGTCTCCTGCAAGAGAGCTGGGGCAACGGATTGACTGACCAACTGGTTGAACAATTGGATACTGTTCTTACATCAGACCACCTGCTTTTAAAGCAGCGTTCTTTATAGTGAATTTTCACTTTATTATATATAGGAAGGGTACATGTATGTGATGCACATATTTGTAAAATTTTGTTGAGTAATAATTTAGTAGAGAATAATGGGTGCATCACAAATATTTCTGTAAAACTTGGTCTATCATAATGTGAATGCCCCCCAATTAGCTCTAGGCAGGAGATAGAACACAAGGAAGTAGATGTGTGGGCAACTTGTCTATGGAGGAGATAAGATATGGAGGAAAAGATAGCAACAATTTCCTAGGGATCCTCCCCCTCACCCTATAATCTTTACCAGAAAATCAGGTTTTGATGTACAGGTGTAATTTTTGTAAAAGCAGAATTTCAAATAGCAAATGCTCATATATTTAGATTTCCCTGCATTGTACAATGATATACTTCCTCCTAGTACAAAAACAGTGTTACTCACCTGTTCTATTGCAATCGTCCTCAGAACTGGAATCTTCAGAATCCCATATGTGACCAGAATCTAGAATAAAGTTCCGGAACAACATCACTTTAGCACTGCGTAACATTCATTACACTTGAAAAGGTCTTCAGCCCAACAACTACTAGTACAGTACCTATTCAGAAACTTCCATTATTTGGAGGTTTATATATGTGTACACACACACACACACACACACACACACTCACACACACACACACACACACACACACACTCACACAATTGAGAACACACCTAACCGTGAGGGAATAGAGACAGAAATCCCCCCAAATGAAGGAAATAACTGTAACAAAAAAGGAACTCAGTGACCAAATAAAAAACCTTGACGTTAGAAAATTGCATGGTCCAGATGGAATTGCAAATTGGATACTGAAGGAATGTGTAGAGGAATTAACAGATAAAATACACACATTAATCAAATGCTCACTTAAAGAAGTAAAAGTACCACAAGACTGGAAAAATGCAAACATTGTACCAATATATAAAGGAAGAAACAAGAAAATCCAACTAACTACAGACCGGTCTCCCTAACAAGCACAGTAGCTAAAATATGTGAAAAAGCGATCAAAAGTAGATGGGTTAAACATCTGGAAGAAAAATCTATACTAAACCAGAGCCAAATTGGATTTAGACAGGGAAGATCATGTACAACAAACCTAATCTGTTTCTATTCAAGACTAATATATATAATAGATGAGAGAGATGGATGGGCAGACTGTGCCTATCTAGATATACAAAAGGCATTTGACAAAGTACCACATACATAGGCTTTTTCCCTTTACAAGGGAGGTAGGGGGAAAAAGCCTCGGTATATGTATGTGGTACTTTGTCAAATGTCTTTTGTAGATCTAAACCACACAAGAAATTAATAGGAAGATTAGAATCAATAGGTGGCATTGAAGGTAATCTATTAGAATGGATGAAAGATTTCCTGACTAGGAGAAAAATGAGGGTCGTAGAGACAAATACTCGAAATGGGAAGAAATGATAAGTGGTGTTCCACAAGGGTCAGTGCTGGCTCCAATCATGTTTGCCATATACATAAACGACATGGAAGGAGTTGAATTTTATATGAATTTCTTCGCAGATGACACAAAAATATTAAAGGAAGTATCAACAGAAGAGGACTGTGACTCAATACAATCAGACCTGGACAAAATCTGGCAACGGACTCAAAAGTGGGAAGTGAACTTCAATATCAAGAAGTATTGCATAATGGAGTTAGGAAAAAGCAAAAACAGAATTTCAAAAAATTACAAAATTGGTGAAAAAAAAAAAAGTGTACTTGGAAAGGGACCTTGGAGTGATAATCAGCAAAACATGACACCGGATAGACATATAAACAAAATAGTCGGTGAAACCTACAACCTACTAAGGTCAATGAAAGTGGCATTTGAATACTTGGATGAAGAAATGATTTAAAAAAATATTAGTCACATTGATTAGACCAAAACTGGAATATGCAGCGACACTATGGACACCCAGTACTAAAAAGAATATAAGGAAACTAGAGAGAATACAGAGAGCAACAACAGTTGGCACCAGCTCTTTCCAAATTAACATACAAAGATAATCGAAATTAGAATTACTAACACTAGAGCAAAGAAGAGAAAGAGGTGATCTGCTGACTATATCTAGAATCATGAAAGGAATGGAAATCCTTGACAAAAAAGATTTACTAAAAAATGACAATGGAAAAACAAGAGGTCATGAAAAGAAACTCAAAAAGGACAACTACAGAAGAGATCGGAAAAAGAATAGCTTCCCACACAGAGTGCTGGGTATATGGAATAACTTAAAGAAACAGTGTGTGCAAATACTATTCAAGATTTTAAGAAAAAACTTGATGATGAAAGATACAAAGATGGGTCACCACGAGCATAGCTCCCTTCCCGTATAATACAACTAGGTAAATACACACACACACACTGAAAGGCCCTTTCCCCCTTTTCCTTTATAAGTGGGGCAGGAAAGCCAAAGCATAAAACTATCCTTTACCCATTCCATATCTGTCTAAAACTGATTTGTTGTCCTATCTATCTTAGCTCCTTGTGGATGAAGGATCATCTCTTGTCCCCCACCTACTACTTACATCAAAGGCAATGTAGCAAGACACAGTACATCCACAGCAGGATCCTACAGCCAAGGCTGGTGAATTTTAATAATTTCATGACATGGTGAACCTTAACCTCTCACTTGATCAAGAATTTACAAAACAGATGAGAAAAAATCCCTTCAGGTTGTGTCACTTCCTCATCCATTCACAACCACTCACACCTATGTCTTGCCCTCTTCCCAGCTCAACAATGTTCCTATTATATAAACCCTCATTAACTTCATCCATCCATCCCATTTTATGCCTTTCCCTTAAGTTTGTTCCATAGTCCTTAAAAAGTTTATGTCAAACACGTTTATGTTCCTCTTTTCTGCCTCCTTTCAATTCCAAGTCTCTGGTCACCCTACAGTGTTATGGATACAATCCTACACATTCCCCCACTTCAACTCACATGGCATGCTACGTAGACTTAATTTCACAGTCTTTTATCCAGGAGAGCCATCTGACAACTGTGTGAAGTTACAGTGGTTGGATTAAATTGCTCTGCCACAGGGACTTGAACCCTTGGCTGTGTGACTTTTACCACAATGCAAGGATGCTACCATCATGCTATGCAACATGTTCAAAAGGAATGTTCTGGAACTTATAATATACATTCCCAAATATTTAACTTGCATGGCATGGCATGTTGTCTTAATTTCATGAGAAGTGTAGGGTTCATGCAGGAGAGACCTGGGATAGTAAATCAAGTGACCCCTGTTATTAAACATCAACCTTGATAATTTTCTGTCATACTTTACTGAATTTGGGGTTACTTGTTCATATTAATAACAATTGTTGCTTCAAGTTACACTGACTGGAAAACCACAGCCCCAAGGTAGCTGGCATTGGTCCTTAGGTTCCCCTAAAGAGCTCTGGAAAGAAACTTAGGATTGTCTATGTTGTATTGATGTAGGACCGTTTCTATGCAAAAGCTGAAAGCAAGAGGGCAGTCACCAGCTGTCAGCTCTCCATGTATAAAAGGTGTAAGAAATAGAGTTGAAATTGATAGACAGAAATCTTGGATCTAGTCTGGAGATTGAGCTTCCCATCAGGGCAGTACCTCCTCATGGGGGTGGCAGGGATGATGGTTTTTGAAAATAGGCAACTCCAATGATCATCTTGCAAGACCACCAAAAGCAAAGTACTTGGCAATAGTCCCTCAATGATATTTTACGACTAAAACTTAATGCTGGTTTTACTTGTAACCTTGGCTAGATGACATGTGATTTTACTTGTACAAGAGGGAACTGTGAAGCCCTCCCCTCCACCTATATTGGCATAACAACAATGAGGTTATTCCGTCGCCTTTCTTACCACCTGCATCCAGAGCCCTAAAAATCATTTAAGAGAAGTCCATGGCACAACATTAACGAGAAGCATCCTCGAAGAAAACTCGGAGATTTTAGAAACATGTACAGATGACAGACGCCTCCCAATTCTAGAAGCATTATACATTAAGAGTTGAGCCCAAATCTAAATTTACAAGAAGATGACCTTAAGGCCCTCCCAAGCATGAGACAAATCGCCACAAATGCAAGCATGAGACATAACTCCAAAAATCAAAGCAGAGAGTAAATGCTACAATCCCAAGCATAGGACATTTCTTCACAAAATGAAGCTGGAGGCTTCCCCTAGTACGTGACATTTCATCATTGCCTGAGTTACCAGGTAACCTCTTCCAGGTGACCGGTGACCTCCCCTATTGAAGAATAAGTACAGCAATTTTAAGTAAACACAGTAAAATAATTAAACATAACACTGAAATAATTCTTATCCTGAACAGATAGAATGTTCCTAAGAGCTACTGAAGAAGGGTCTTGAACCCGAAATCATGATATAGCAAACATGACCACCTACAGTGAAGTCAAAACTCCTTTCAAAGGAACACAAATCCATAGTAAGACATATGGAAAATACATTAAAAAAAATAATAATAATAAATCCACAATTAGCCATCACTTTCAATGAAGTATGTATAAGAGAAAATCTCCTGCCCATATACTATTAATATATATATATATATATCCACATACCAAGGGATCCCCCCCCCCTTACCAAGGAGATAGCCAAAGTCAAAAGGCATATACGTACTCCCACCCATTTCACTCCAATCTACCCTTTCCTCCTTATCATCTTAGCTCCTCATGGACATACATATCACACACACATACACACACACTTTTGTCGGATGGACGGCGAGAATTGGAGTTCTGAAGAAAAAGCTAAATCTACACAGATCTCAATGTCAAGGAAGTACCTTATTGTATTTATAGGGAAGGGGAAAGCTCGTGTAGTGGAAAAGTGATAAAAAAAGAAGAAGGGGGAGGGATTAATGAGGGAAATGGAACGAAATGAGGTAGGGGAGGGCTTGTTCCAGGAGGCCAGGCATCTTGTAAACAAAGGACTGAAGATTTTGAAGAAGGGATTAACAAAAATGTAAAGATTAGGAATATAGATAAGAACAGCACAATGGAAGGTGAAGATAATAATTTCCAGGGATTTAATGAGGGGGGGGGGATACCAACCTCCCCCGATTAGCAAGACTAGAGGAAAAACTTGAAAAAATGACCGAACAGTAGGAGTATAGGCTCGGTAATATAGCAAAGATTGTGCAGAGTTGAAAAATTGGAAGAACTAGAGAAGGTGAACAAAAACTTAACTAATGAAATAGAAGAATTAAAAAGACAGTTAAAAGAAGTAAAAGAGGAGAATGAGGAATTAAAGAGGAATAATAAAGACAATAAAGAGGCCATAGCAAGAAACGCAGGGTTGGAAAAAAATCCAAGAAAACAGTAGAGTTGCATTTACTGACATAATTAAACAGCAAATGAAAGAACAAACTGAAGACTCAGTTATTAAAGTGATGAGACAGAAGGAGAATATAGTAAGAGACTTAGCAGATAAAAAGAAATGTATAATTATATTAGGAATGGAAGAGAAATGTAACCTAAATAGAATGACAAGAATCAATGAGGAAAAAGAAAAAGTAAGCAGTTTACTAGAATTAGTTCAGGAAGATGAACCTGAAATCATGAAACAAATTGAAGAGATGTATAGACTCGGAAAGTATAGTACAGATAAGACCAGACCAATTAAGATTAAATTCAGGTCACAAACGACGGCAGAGAATATCTTAGCAAAAACAGGGAAACTAGCAACAAGTGAACAATATAAAAATGTATGGATAAAAAGAGAAATGAATAAAGAGGAAAGAGAGGAGGAAAAAAAGAAAAGACATGAAGCTAAGGGAAAAAATGAGAACAGAACAGAGTCAGAAAAAGATAAATTCTATTGGAGAATAGTGAATATGAAAGTAAGGAAATACAACATACTAGAGAAAAACAAAAGGGAAACAGAGAATACAATGGAAGTGGCAGAAAACTAAAAGTGTCTTACACAAATATAGATGGATTAATAACAGGATTGAATGAGCTGAATGATTATCTGAAGGAAATAGAACCGGACATAATGGGAATTGTAGAAACGAAATTAAAAGGTCCATTACCACCCAACAGTGTAGGACATGATGCATATAATTATTGGATCAGAAACAGAGAGACAAAACAAGGGGGTGGAGTTATGTTCCTAAGAAAGATATAAACGTGAGGTGTGTCACATATGGAAAGAACACAGTAGAGATGATTATGATCGAAGTGGAAGACAGAGATAAGAGCAGAAAGTTTGTGATAAACAGCCTTGTGGGAAGAGAGTGAACATAAAAGTATGTTAGAAGACACATGGATAACATTAAATAAGATAATGGAAGATGGAGGAAGAATAGTTATGATGGGCGACTTTAATTGCAAAGAAGTCTGCTGGGAAGAGATGACAGTAAAGGGTGGAGATAGCTCATGGGGAAATGTTCTACTCGAGATGATTATTGACCATACAATGACACAGTGGATACAGGAGAACACTAGGTATAGAAATGAAGAAGAACCATCGAGATTAGACCTAATAATCACATCTGAACCTAGAATAGTGGAAAAGATTGAATATAATATAAACACCAAAAAGTAAAAGTGACCACATATTGGTTGAACTGGAACTAAATAAGGAAAATACCATATTTTCCGGCTTAAAATGCGCATTGGGTTATAATGCGCACCCATGCACTACGTTATCTCAGTACACAGATAGCGTGCACCGACGTATAACGCGCATGCCTGATCGCATTTGTCTATAACTCAGTTTTACCTCGGTATTTATATCATGTGAACGAGGCTACGTGGAGAAGTATTTTTCATTGGCTAGAGCCACCGCTGGGAAATCTGTTGATTTGTCACTAAATTAAGTGTCAGTTTAGGCATCAATCAGGACACAACTAAGAAAAAGTCGGAACTACATGTACCGGTATATGACTCATGTTGTGCGTTGGTCCCTTATTACTTTGTAGCTTAGTTTGTAGGAAATATGATCTAAAGAAAGTTTATTGCAAGTAAAACATACAGAAAAATTTCGGAATTTTTACAGAAAATTTTAATTTTATATCTTGAGGAAATAATTCGTCTTTACCATTTTTTATTTAATACTGAAACAAACTACAGGCTGTTTCGTTTTAGCTTTGAACCTGCAATGACAGTGGTGAAATAGGACAGTCTCTCATCGAGTTTATTGCAAGTAAAATATACAGAAAAATTTCGGGATTTTTACAGAAAATGTTCATTTTATATCTTGAGGAAATAATTCATCTTTACCATTTTTTATTTAATACTGAAACAAACTACAGGCTGTTTCGTTTTAGCTTTGAACCTGCAATGACAGTGGTGAAATAGGACAGTCTCTCATCGAGGTGACGTTTAGTTAATATAACTCCCGAAAGAGGGTGTTGTAATCAGGTGTTTGACATGAGTTTATGAACGGCCGCAACGGAATTTGTACCATACCTAAAGTGAAGCAACAAAGCCAACATAAAAATTCAAACTAGGATGCTGTGAACATGGGCAAATATCATGAATATTGATCATGTTTCATGGTGTTTAGGCCTATTTAAACATGAAAAATAAGATTTGATAGATACCTACCTATACCAAATATTTATATACGGTAGCCCATGCTGACGTATTCTTTCATGTCACCATGGCTGTTCTTCTTGTTCTCACGGAACGTCACTGAGAAGTGTGTCGTCCCGACTTTGTGACAGCCAACATCGTCACGTTGTTGTGAAAAAAATTACACACACAGCCACAGAATTTTTATCGTAGGCCGTAGATAATGCGCACCACCTGATAACACGCACCCCCCACATTTAGGCCCTTCCAACGGAAAAAAGTCGTGCACTATACGCCGGAAAATACGGTACATGAAAAGAAATTAACAATATAGAAAAGGAAGGCTGTATGAAAAAACAAACTTATGAAATAAGAGAATTCTTTCAAAAAGAAAACTGGGAAGGAATATAAAATGAAGAAGCAACAGTGGAAGAGAAATGGAATATTTTGACAAAAATTTATAAAAAAAAAAAGAGGAGTGAAAAAGTATGTCCCAAGACAAAAACAAGAAAAAGAACATGTAAAGTGCTGGTACAACAAAAGTTGTAGGGAGTTAAAAGACAAAAGAGATAAAGCTTGGACCAAATGGAAGAAATACAAAAGACCTGAAAAATGGAAAATATATACCTGTTATAGAAATGAATATGTACAAACGTGCAGAGAGGAAAAGAGAAAATATGAAAAAGATATAGAAAAATGTAAAGATCAACCAAAATTATTTTACAGATTTGTAAACAACAAATTGAAAAACAAACAAGATTTGGAGAAATTAAGACAAGGAGGAGTTGAATACACAGAGGAAATAGAAATGGCGGAAATTATGAACAAGCATTTTAAATCAGTGTTTACAAGGGAGAACATACAACCTGAAGAGATCGAATGGAAAGAGAAAGTCCCCCCCTATGAAAGAAATAGAAGTAACAAAGAATGAAATAATGAAACACTTAAGTAATCTTGATGTCAGAAAATCGCATGGACCAGATGAAATAGCAAACTGAATTTTGAAAGAATGCAGGAATGAACTGGCTGATAAAATACATAGCATAATAAACAGTTCCTTGAAAGAAGGAAAAGTTCCAGAAGATTGGAAAAAGCAAATATAGTACCTATATATAAAGGGGGAAATAAAGAAGACCCTAACAACTATAGACCAGTCTCTCTAACAAGTACAATAGCAAAAATTTGTGAAAGAATTGTCAAAAGTAGATAGGTAAAATATTTAGGAAAAAAAAAAAAAAAAAAAAAAAAAAATGTGCTAAATCCAAGGCAATTTGGATTCAGACAAGGACAATCATGTGTCACTAATTTAATATGTTTCTATTCAAGGCTAATAGTATTAGAAATTACGTAAAAGGTGTCATATTGAACTCATTTATTGAACTCTAGAAGTTTAATTTCATTAATAAAATGTATATTTAAATTATTGGATAAAATCTGAATAATTAATAATGTTAATGATCAATTGCTACTGATAATTTGTAGTCTATTGAAATTTTTTAAACATTTGAAATAAATACCGAAAATTCTGGTCGGTGAAAAGTAAACAATGGTCGCGAAAATTATAGATATTGCGTGTGGCCAGCGGCCGGTTCACTCAAATAATAGTTTTCGTCAAGTCAGGACGCTTAGAATTTGTGTCAACTGAAACTACAGAAAATCAATTTCGGAGGAACATTCACTCCCAACTATAAAGAGAAACCTCTCTTTAAAACAAAGTTTAACACTTCACAATTGAAAATAACGGATAAACTTAAAAAGGCGAAAGGGACGTAAGTATAACTCGGCCGAGTTAAAACCGGTCTCTCGAAAATCCGCCTTTTCTAAAATTTACATCTAAATTATCAAGAAGGTAAGATCAACTTTCTCTTTTGAATTAGTTTAACTAAAGTAAGAATTATTTGTTTGGATGAGGAAAACAGATCCTTTTCCAATAATAGATATAATACAAGAAAGAGATGGATGGGCTAATTGTGCATTTCTAGACCTAAAAAAAGTTTTTTTTACAAAGTACCACATAAGAAGTTGCTTAAGGAATTAGAAACTGAAGGAGGAATATAGGGCAAACTGCTTAAATGGATGGAAGACTTTTTGCAAGAAAGAAAAATGAGAGTAGTGATAAGAGACACTCAAATTGGGATGAAGTAATAAGTGGTGTTCCACAAGGAACAGTTCTGGCCCCATTAATGTTTGCTATATATATTAATGATATGGATGAAGAAATTGAGTTATATGAGCTTCTTTGCAGATGATGCAAAACTATTAAAAAAGTGAACATGGAAAAAGATTGTGAATCACTACAGAGTGATCTAAATAAAGTCGGGGAATGGAGTAGGAAGTGGGAGATGGAGTTCAATACTAAAAAGTGTAGTATAATGGAATTTGGAAAAAGCAAAAACAGAATAACAGGATCATATAAATTGGGAGAAGAAAGAATAAAAAAAAGTTGAAAATGAGAAGGACCTGGGAGTCATTGTTATGAATAATATGTCACCTGAGAAACAAATAAATAAGATTTTTGGTGAAACTTATAATTTAATAAGAACAATCAAAGTGGCATTTACATACCTGGATGAAGAAATGGTGAAGAAAATACTAATCACTGATAAAACCAAGATTGGAATATGCAGCAACGATGTGGTCACCAAGTACAAAAAAATGTATAAAAAAAATTGAAAGAATACAAAGAGCAATTACAAAATTGGCACCAACTCTCAAAACTATCATATGAAGAGAGACTAGCAAAACTTGAACTACAGACACTAGAGCAAAGAAGAGAGGAGATTTGATAGCTATTTACAGAATCATGAAAGGCATAGAAATTATTGATAGAGAGGATCTAATAAAATGGGATGATAGAAATACAAGAGGACACAGAAAAAAAATCAAGAAAGACAGCTATAGAAGAGATCTGAAAAAGAACAGCTTTCCTCACAGAGATAGACAGTTGGAACAAGTTAGATGAGAAAGTAGTGTGTGCAAAAACGATACATGAATTTAAAAATAGTTTAGATAAAATGATATATGAAGACGGGACACCACGAGCATAGCTCCCCTTTCCATAAAATACAACTAGGTAAATACACACTTGTATATACAAAACCATATGACTAGTTTCATTCCATACTGAATGCACACTTCCAATACATATGACCATATTCCATTTCATCCCATTACTACAGTACCTAATCATGTGTGTTCATTTTACATCCCTCACATTGGTGGAGGCTGTTAACATTACAAGTTCATAACTGCAGTTAAGAAACATCTTTTCACATGGCAACTAACCTAAATGACTGTGCCCTGAATGTGCAGATGTGATTGTATTGGAGCTTCTAATATTTGTTGCAGCTGTAATGGGAGGAGGAAGCAGCTGGAGATATGCAGCCTTCACCTGCTCCAGCTTCTGCAAGCAAACAAATAAGATTATATAACATAGGATATTTAAATTTTGGATTAACTTTAAATGAAAAGTTGGCACATCTATACAAGAATTAAATAAATAAATAACCCCAAACAGAGAGATGGATGGATGGGGTAAAAGGGCATTGGAAAAGAGAGGAATGTCTGTTGAGGAAGAATGGGAGGAGACAGAAGATAGGGGTATATGGAGAATGGTTGTGTATGGATGATGCTGTGATGCATGAAAGGGAGTTGGTGGGGATGGGGGGTGAGGAAGTACATGTGAAAAATATATACCATGAGCTTTTCCCCTCTTATAAGGGATGTAGCCAGGTCAAAGGCATGTGGATAACATTAAGTGAGAAACCCGTTGATTAGATGTGGGAAATATTTCAAAACAGCCTTACCAAAATGATTCATAGTTACTTTTCATATGAAAGATCAATCTTGTCCAAAATGGCTAGACAAAGAAACAAATTTAAGTATAGGTAACTCGTTCTTTATGCAATCCTGCATTACACAAATTTGAAATTCACTATTTATGCAATACTGCATTCCACAAATTTGAAATATCACACAACTGACTTTAGGCAGTAAACTTAAAAGAAACCATCATATGCCAAATCAAATCTTGCGGTTGATTTGGTTTTATGTAGTGTCTGCTAGATGTCACTTCTTGATCTAGCACAGGGCTTCTGTTATTTTGCTCAATATTGTTGTCTTTGTAACAGCAAATCTACTTTACTCTCACGATACTGATTATGACTTTGGGTGTTTCTGATAGCATGCCATAGTGTTCAATGTGTACAACAGTACATGCACTACAGACAGTGCATGTTTTCTGATGTTAATGATAGTACATACATACATATACCAAACGCTTTTCCCCCCATTACAAGGGAGGTAGCCAAAAAAACATAGGTATAAAATCCACTTCCACCCATTCCATCCCCATTTACACCACTCCCAGCCAGCCCCATCTCTCCCTCTTATTGTGGCTCCTCCTGGATGATAGGTCATCCCTATATCTCACCCACTGCCCTGGATCAGAAAGTGGGGCAAGACACAGCACATCCACAGCAAGGCCGCTTCATTAGATCGGTGACCCCCCTGTATGTCCCCTCATGCAGAAATGGAGATGGGGTGAAATCCCTTTGGGCTTCATCAATTTATTTTTCACATGTACTTCCTCTACCCCCATCCCCACCCACTCCCTTTCATGCATCACAGCATCATCCATACACAACCATTCTCTATTTACCCCTATTTTCTGTCTCCTCCCATCCTTCCTCAACAGACATTCCTCTTTCCCAATGCCCTTTTACCCCATCCATCCATCTCATCCTTGGTTGGTCCCTCAGGTTCACTACTTCCACCTCTTCCATCCACACCTCTTTTACTAATCTTTCTTCACTCAATCTTTCCATGTGTCCAAACCATCCCAATACTCTTTCATCAACCCATCTCCCAACCCCCTTTCTAACCATGTTCTTCTCCTCACCTTATTTCTCACTCTATCCAGCATAGTAACCCCTATCATACTTCCCAGGCACCTCATCTCAAACACATTCAAACTCCTCCTCTCTTCCTCTTTAAATTCCATGTTTCTGCCCCATACAGTGCTGTTAGTACAATCACTCCTTCATACAACCTCCTCTTAGCATCCATTCTCAAATGTCTATTTCTGATTACACTTTTTAATCCCCAAAGGCATTTTACGTGCATCTCTCAATCTACATTCTACCTCCGCCTCCACTCCTCCCTTTCCTGTCATATTTACACCCAAGTATCTAAAACTTTCTACTTCCTCCAGTCTCTCTCCCTTAATACTCACTTCCAGTCTGCTGCCACTTTCTCCCCTTGTACATCTCATCACCTTACTTTTACCCATCTTTATCTTCAACTTCCTTCTTTTGCACACCTTCCCAAACTCTGTCACTAACTTCCTCAATCCCTCTGATCCTGCCACAGGTGCAGTGTCGTCAACAAACAACTGGCTTATCTCCCGTTTTTTTCCATTTTCTTTAACCATGTATAATCCTCAGCCCATTAACCTTGCATTAACCCCTCATACCACCCCATCCATGTATAAATTGAACAGCCAAGGTGACATAATGCATCCATGGCATTGTCCCACCTTTATCTCAAATCACTCCCTTTCTCCATTTCTGATTCTAATACAAGCTCTACTTCTCTTGTAAAAACTTTTGACTGCTCTCAACAGCTTTCCTCCTATCCCATATATCTCCAATACCTCTCAGAGTACCTTCCTGTCCACCCTGTCATAAGCCTTTTCCAAATCCACAAAGGTCCAAAAAACATCCTTACCTTTTCCTAGAGCTTTCTCACATATCTGTCTTACCACAAAAATCTGATCCACGCAACCCTTACCTGTCCTAAACCCACTGTTCCTCACCAATTACTTCCCCAGTTCCTCTCCTAATCCTCTCAATAAAGACCCTCCCATAAGCCTTCCTAACTACACTTAAACTGATCCCTCTGAAACTACTACACTCACATTTGTCCCCTTTTCCTTGTAAAGTGGAACTATACAGACACTCCTCCAGTCCTCTGGCACTCTACACTCTCTTAAACAAACATTAAATAACCTCACCAGCCAGTCCACTATCACTGTACCTCTTTTTTTTTAGACATTCTGCATGACACCCATCCAACCCAGGTGCCTTACCTGCTCTCATCTTAACAACTGCCTTCACTTCATCTTTCCTTATTTCTCCTCCATTTTCCTCACTCATCCCTGTCCTTTTCTTAGCGCTTCCCACTGCAACTATCTTTCCCTCCCTATCCTCCTTCATATCTAGCAACTCCCTAAAATACTACATTTTCATATAGTAAAGATACACTCAAGAAGTATTAAGCTAAAATATACATTTTCTGGAGAGAGAATGTGTGTGTTTGTGTGAGACAGGAAAAAAAAAAAAAATTCTGTGAACAGATGCATAATCCCAGCCCTAACTTGAAATCTCAGGAATGCAGCCATCTCCCCGCACTACACACATTCCCTGGGGAATATTTATTTCATATTACATGAAATCTTCATCACACAACTCTCTAGGAATGTAAATCAAAAGTTAACTGTATCATGGGATGAACATAAGTAAATATATGGAGATTGGTAATAAAGAAGAATTAAGGAAACACATGAGAGGTACAGAAGACAGTAGAAGGATAACAAGGAGAGATAGGTAGCAAGGAAAATGTAAAGGGTACAGACAAACTGATGCTTATTGATGTGCAGGCAGTGGGGGAAATATGGGTAAAGTATTTCAGAGATTTGCTGAATGTACCGAAGAGTAGGGAGAGTTTGATTTTGGCAGTGAGAGATGCTAGAAAGATGACTGTGATAAGAGAGGTGATGGATGAGGTTATTGGAAAAGGGGTCATACAAAGGGCAGTGAAAGCTGGTAAGGCACCCAGAATAGGTAAGTTTCGAGTCTGACACAGGATGAAGAAGTTATGGTGAACTGGCTAATGAGATTATTTAATGTGTGTGCCCATGGGAGGGAAATGTGCCAGTGGTCTGGAGTGTGTGTATAGCTCTACCAAACTATGGAAAATGGGACAAATATGAATGTAGGTGCTCTCAAGAGATAAGTTTGTTTAGTGTAACCAGTAAGACGAGTGGAAGAGTATTAACTGAGAGAAATAGGAAAGGAACAAAAGGTGTAATTGGGGACAATGTGGGTTTACTAAAGGAAGCGGGTGCACAGATCATATTTTGCTTAGCAAGGGAGATATATGGGAAGTTTTGTGTAAATGGTAAAGATGTCTTTTAGACTTTATGGATTTGAGGAAAGCATATAATGAACTGGACAGAAGTCTTATGGGACATGTTGCAGATGTATGGCATAGAAGGATGTTGAGGGTAGTCAAAACTTCTATATGAGCAGTAGAACTCATGTGAGGGTTTGGAATGGAGTGAGGGAGTGGTTCAAGATTATGGTGGGGGCTAGCAGCATAGTATAGGAGGATATGTGAGAGGAGGAATCTGAGAGTAAATGTGAGGAAAAATAAAGTGATGAGTTATGTAAGCAGTGAGGTGTGGGAATGTGTTGGAGGTGAACTGAAAAGGTATGATGCTGGAGGAAGTGGAGAGCTTTATAAATTCAGGTTCACATGTAGAAGGGAATGACAAGTGTCATGGGAAATAAGTATTTGAGGATGACTGCTAAGAGATCTATATGAAGAATTGATTGTGCCCATGATACTGTATGGAGTAGATTATGGAACTGGAAGCATTCAGAGAGGGAGAGCCTAATCATGTTTTTAAGATGAAATGTTTAAGAAGTAGTGGCAATGAAAAGAGAATTGGCATATATGGAAAGAATGATTGAAGAAAATATATATATATACATATATATATATATATATATATATATATATATATATATATATATAAAATGTATAGAAAGTGGAACTGGATGGAGTAAACTTTGCAAGGAAGACTGAGAATGAGGTGGATAGACATGGAAAAGTTAAGTTTCACGGAGAATATGATTTATCATTAAACATCACTCATGGGTTTTGAAAACAGCAGGACTACCACTTGCATTTTTTTGTTAATATTCTATTATAAATCCAGCTAAGTTGAGGGAAGGAAGGGTGGTCAATAAGACTGGAATGGGTGAGTGGTATGAACATTTTGATTTGGCTACCTCCCATATACGGGGGAAAAACCCTTGGTATATAGATAGATTAACCCTTACCTAGTACCATGTTACATAGAACTTTAATGACTTCAATATAATAATTAATGACAAAGTAAATCTTACTTATTATGAAACACAGTATACAATCATCACAGACCAATGGTATCTTCCCAGTGTTATCATCACTATTTCCTTAATCTTTTATGTTTTTTCATTTAAACTTGAAATAAATCCTCTATGCAACACACAAAAAACACTTTACTCACTTTTCTATCTTCAGCAGACTTGCTGGCGCTGTATTTAGTGCTGAGCTGCTTAAATTTTGTATGGATAGCATCCTTGTCTACTCCTGTAACAATAAAATATTTGATCACTAGAGGCAGAAAGCGGAGTAGAAAAAAAAATCAATAAATAAATAATACTAATAATAATAAATAAAAATAAACAAATAAAAAAAATCACAAAAATTGTATTTTCACAGAAGAGCTGGCATCTGGCAAGTGTTCTTACTACAAGCCAGTGACATAGAAACAGTCTCTTACTACTACCATACAGACATCAATTTCTTCCCCGAGATCTACAAGAGGGCCTGAAGACCGCACCAGATGCTGAGGAGCTGCAAGTTTCTAGTTAATGAAACTCTAAACAAAAATTATCTTCCATTATTACAAATGCCACATCTTTAATCCTTACCAAATTAATACAGATCCCCCTTCCCATTATGCTAATTTATTCATCTCTGTAGCACCTATCCATGAGTAAAAGTGTTAGATGGGCCACAATTTTTATATCTAAGTCCAGCCTGATGATGCCCTCTTTACCTTTTGTGGCTAATGCCAGACAATTTTGTTCTACTAAGGGAAATTAAATTTTTACTGAATAAAATTCACAGGCAACAACAAGACAATATTCAATAAGGTATATGACATATGTTGATCATGCACTCTATTGTTTCTCTAATGGGAGTGCATTTTATGATTTATGTTCTCCCTCATCATTCACTGCCTCTATTTTCTATATATCTAAATTCATCATCTTTCTTCATTAAGTTCCTCCAATCATTAGTTCCTCATTAACATAGCCTTATTTACAACCTTCTTGTACATTAATATCTCGGATTTTGGGCAAAAGTAAATTTTTCTTACTTATAATTTCTACCTCATCTTTACAATTACCAGCTTCTTTCTTCACTTTTTTCTAGTTTGTCTGTGCCACCATCTCACTATCAAGCTAATCAATCTGTTGGCCTGGCTCCAAAGAAACTGGCTACAGCCAATGTTTCAACCATTCAATCAATGGCAAAACTTCATGTTGATGTCTGGAATGGACGAGTGTAAGGTGATCTGTGTCTTCTGCGTGGTGGTTGCATGAGACAATTAGTCTGTTGCCAGACCAATTCTATGTTGGTATATATATATATATATATACAGCCAGTCCTCGTTTAATGACGGAGTATCGTTCAGAAGACCCCGTCCTTAAGCGATTTTGTCGCTAAACGAGGACCCATTGAGAGAGATACATGTATGAGCATATATACAAAGATTCGGAAGTAGGCAAAGTGACAAAGTGCTACATGCTAGGTTATTTTATTCAGGGAATGTATATTAATACATTTTGTATGTTTGTTTACTTACTGTCCATCTTACTGTGGTTGTAGGTGCAGGGATACTCGAGGGGACCACATCAATCATTTATTAGGTTTAACGTCTAATATACACGGGCACGTCATGTGCCTACAAGTGCAATAAAAGAACTAACTGGGTGTCACTTCTATGCAGTAAGATTATACAGCTAAGGCCGCTTTCACACGAGCGTTCGGGTGCACCGCGTTTTAACTTTCAATGGAGTTCAATGGGATCTTTCACACGACGCGGTTTGCGGACGTGCAAAGCAGCACAAACGCAGAGAAATGGCTTAAGCTTATATCCTGCAACATTTCCACCTAAAAGCAATGTCACTCTGTCTTTAAATGCCTTTAAACCAGGCATGCTTTTGGCTTCTTTGTGAAGGTATGTTCTTTCTGGCATTTTTTTTTTTCCAGAATATGCCTGTCTCGTCTACATTGAAAATTTGTTCTGGAAGATAGCCTCCTTCTTTGATTATCTTGTCCAACTCTTCAATAAATAATTTGCCTGCCTCTTCATCTGCACTCGCACCTTCACCATAAACTCTAAGATTATACAAACTGAATTGAGTTCGAAATCGTTGAAACCATCCTTTGCTTGCTGTGAAAGTTTCAGTGGATCCTTCACCCTCACGTGTCTTAAGGGTGTTGAAGATGTTCAGCGCCTTACTTTGAATCAAACCAAGACTCACAGGGATATTTTTCTCGATATTGTCATCAATCCACACTGAAAGCATTTTCTCCATCTCATGCACCAATCCTTTTCGCTGCCTAGTTAACAATGTGCTGTATCCTGTCGATAATTTTGCCATTTCTTTGATACTACTTTTGTTCTTGAGAATTGTAGAGATACACCCACTCCTCGTTTAACGACCTACTCGTTTAACGACAACTCGGAGTAACGATGGGCTTTATGACAGACCAATATTCGTTTAACGTAAATCTCCCGAAGTTATGACGTCGTGTACGATAATTAAGTTGGCTGAGGCAAATTTGTATGATGTTATAAATGAACTTGTACGGTGGATATTAGCTGTGAGGTAAAGTGTTCTGAAGCTTAGGTCTACATTACCATCCTGCAAGCTGGAAAAACTACCTGGGGTACAATATCTACCGGTAGTGGTAAATTTTTAGTTTCGACCAAGGGCGCAATATAGCAATAGAAAATTAATTATTAATTTTGTAAATTATAATGTATCAATGTAATATGCAAATTTGTGAGCAGAAAAAAAAAAAATGGTGCTAAAACAAATTTCGTAAGTAACGAAGTCATGTCGGACGAATGGTACACCATGTTTGTTATGATAGATGCCAATGTCGAGGAAATGAAAGGATGATAAACTCGCCTAACCTAAACTGTGTTTGATAAATCATTACCTGCAAATTAAATGTCATCCGGCTCGTCCTCGTTAGAGACGTTGGCAGACGACAAGATGGCGTCCTGATCCTATGCTACCGACTTCGTTCATTAGCATATTTTCTTGTAGCATGGTATTTTTTACTTTCATTTCCGCCCACAAAATTGCATATTACGTTGATACATTTTAATTTACAAAATTAATAATTAATTTTCTATTGCTATATTGCGCCCATGGTCGAAACTAAAAAAATACCCCGGTAATCAATATGGAAAGTCAGCATACACGGATTTGGTCATATACAGTAATTTCGGGAACATAACCACCGTAAATAAACAGTAAATAAAAGCTTTAATGTACTGTATAAAAGAGGGAAATACACGAAAATAAAGATACATGTATTGCTGGACATTGTACATACAGTACATGTACGTATGAATCACAATGGCAAAAGCCGACAAGACTGTGAGAATGAACACCTTGTGAGATCGAAACCTTTATTGGTACTACGTTTCGCTTGTTACAGCTTTTTCAAGTACAGACATGACACACACTCTGAGCACATATAAGCCAACAGGGAAGGAACTGGGAGAGGTTATCAGGGAGGGGTGGGTGGTAGGTGGAGGGGGAGGAGAGGGACGTGTGGGACTTGGTGGAGACAAAGGAGGACATTTCGGACAGTTTGTTGAAGTGGACTAAGGGGGACATTTCATACATTTATTTAATGCGGGTAACAGATGGATGATAGGAGGGGCGATGTTAACCCCTTCCATACGGTGCCGCACACGTAGGCGTCATGGACTTAGATCTCGGTGGCAGCAGCCAATGCCAGCCGTACGACGTGTCGTAATAATACTCGCATCATAAAATATAGTCACCGCTTATATCGATCGTTCTCTCTTCACCCGTGAATTTTGATAACCATAGAAAATGCGATTACAAAAGAATTAGAAAGAATGTCATTATGGAGGGGCGACTACAATAAATATAATCAAGACGCCGATATGGCAGCCTCGCGAATACACTCGCTCCCCATGACGCCTACGTGTGCGGCACCGTATGGAAGGGGTTAAACATGCCTCTGTTCTGTTCAATGGTTTTGAAGCTTTGAATGGCGGCCGCTTCGAGGCATTTTCTCCTCATCCTGTCTGGTTCACTAAACAGAAGTTCTGCGTTATCCCAATCCATCAGGTGGTCGTTGGTGTTCCGGTGGATAACACAGGCGTTGGTGGTGATGTTGTTCCGGGAATCGTAGCGATGCTCCCGGATCCGGGTCTTCAGGTCACGGGAAGTCTCGCCGATGTATACCAGTATTTTCACCAAAGGTTTGGCATGGCCATGGGCTCTCCTTTGAGCGCTGTCCCTGCCAACCTGTTCATGGAATTTTTAGAAGCAGGGCCTTTCTCAGATATCGTTCCTGGCAACGTAGTATGGCTTCGCTATGTGGATGACATACTATTAATTTCCCCCAGACGGTTTGACATCCCCAAACTCCAAGCGGCTCTGAACGAGGTTGAGCCATCCATCCAGTTCACCTTGGAGGAAGAAATCAACGATTCCCTTCCATTTTTGGATACCCTTATTATCAAACATGATAATTTTTTAAAATTTACAGTCTACAGGAAACCAACCAATAAGGACGATTTGACTCACTTCCTATCCCACCATGACCTCAGTATTAAAAAAAGGTGTAGTCATAGGTTTCTACCTCAGAGCTCTCAGAATATGTAGCCCTGAATTCTTAGAGGACGAGTTTAGGCACATAAAGGAGGTTTTTCATAAATTAAAATATCCAGAGTGCATCATCCACCAGTGTAAGAAAAAGGCACTCAAAATAATGGAAGGGCGGGAACCAACAAAAGATCCAGCTAGGAGACTTATCCTTCCAGCCAGCAGCGTCACCGCCACCCTCACCCGGACACTTGGGCGTTGCAACATTCAGGTAGTGGGCCAGTCCAGCAGAACTATCAAAGAGCTTTCAAGAAGGAGTGACAGCCAGGACGAGATGTGGGGAAAAAACGCTGGTGTCTACCGCATACCCTGTGCTGGATGTGATAAAGTATACATCGGCGAGACTTCCCGTGACCTGAAGACCCGGATCCGGGAGCATCGCTACGATTCCCGGAACAACATCACCACCAACGCCTGTGTTATCCACCGGAACACCAACGACCACCTGATGGATTGGGATAACGCAGAACTTCTGTTTAGTGAACCAGACAGGATGAGGAGAAAATGCCTCGAAGCGGCCGCCATTCAAAGCTTCAAAACCATTGAACAGAACAGAGGCATGTTTAACATCGCCCCTCCTATCATCCATCTGTTACCCGCATTAAATAAATGTATGAAATGTCCCCCTTAGTCCACTTCAACAAACTGTCCGAAATGTCCTCCTTTGTCTCCACCAAGTCCCACACGTCCCCCTCCTCCCCCTCCACCTACCACCCACCCCTCCCTGATAACCTCTCCCAGTTCCTTCCCTGTTGGCTTATATGTGCTCAGAGTGTGTGTCATGTCTGTACTTGAAAAAGCTGTAACAAGCGAAACGTAGTACCAATAAAGGTTTCGATCTCACAAGGTGTTCATTCTCACATGTACGTATATGCACAAATTTCACAAGTCACACGCGAATCACAAATATGCAGAGTCCACTAGGAAAAGGAAAAACACACGGAGTCCGAGCGCTTTCGTGATATATTCACATTATCAAGGAGTACAGAAAGATGAGAACAAAAAATGGAGATACAGAGTATAAGTAGGACAAGAGAGACATTTACCCTCCTCTCCAAAGCCTGAAAGCTCAGGTTGGGTCACTCGGTGAGGTCATGGAAACATATTATTATTACATTAACTTTTAAAATATGTACTATTTATATTACTGACAATATATGGATCTAATTTATATAATCCTAACCTATTATTAATGAGTTGGTCATAATTGCATTTGATAATTCCTGACTCTATGATATTTCTTTCTGTTATATTCTTACATTGTATAATTTTTGAAGCATTTTTCCAATCAATAGGATGGTCAAATTCACAAACATGTTTAAAAAGTGCACTAGATTCTTGGCCCTTTTTTATGCTGTTTAATCCTAACCTCTAATTCTTTTCCTGTTTGACCTACATAATATTTGTCACATTTACTACAAGGTATTTTATATACACAGCCTGTAGAATTGTCAGGGGAATTCTTTATGAGAAGATTTTTTAGAGTTGTGTTGTTCTTGAAGGCTACATTTACATTGAAATTTTTAAGACTATTAGGAATCTCTATAAGATTTTCATTAAAAGGAAGTACAAGTAAATTCTTTTTCTCAAACTTTTGTTTTGGTTCCCCTTTCGTGAATATATCACAAAAGCGCTCGGACTCCGTGTGTTTTTCCTTTTCCTAGTGGACTCTGCACATATGTACGTATATGTATACACTTTCGCTTAACGACGGCGCGCTGGTCCCAATTGTCGTCGTTAAACGAGGAGTGGTTGTAGTTGAATGTGAGAAGCCATGGCTGTCAGCAATAGCTTGGACTTTCTTACCTCCCTCGTGCTCGTTAATGACTTTCATTTTTATATCTAAGTCGATAGCTTTCCTCTGCTTCTTAGGACCGGATCCAGTAGGAGAATTTGTATTCTTTCGTTTTCCAGTCATGAAGGGATAAAGTTGTATACTGTTAACTAGAAATCACTAAAAACTTGGAGCAAATTTAAGTATACACACGCTAGCAGCATGTTACGGTTACAACTGACGAGTAGCGATCGCATGTGTTTCGGTAGGCGCGAAGATTTGAATGCAGTAAAAGAATATTTTTGACAATTTTTTACCTTTTTTTTTTAAGAAGAAGCCGTCGTAACTCCGAGTCGTCGCTAAACGAGATCGTTGTTAAGGCTGTATATATATATCTATTTTTTCATGTGGGGTGGTGACCTGAATAAACCTAGTGCAATTCTTACTTATCTTGGGAGCAACTTCTTGGTTGGGTTGATTTCTGAGGGAGTTTGGTGAAGTGACATCAATATGCAGAGCCTGTAAGAGGCCATGCTGCAGAGAGAGAAGATGGATGCCCACATCACATCAAAGCTTCAACAGTCCATATGCAACAGGACCATATATCAGACTCCCCCTCAAAGTCCACACCCATTCCCCACCTCCATCCAGTAGTAGAACCAGTACTTGGTCTCCAGACCTGGTTCAGAAACTCACTATCACTCTCTCACTTCCTTCAAATCTAATTATTATTATCATCATCATT